>NC_135018.1:19419182-19732926 GCF_051020955.1 Megalopta genalis | reverse complement strand
CACGCTCGTAGAAAGTCTGATCCTTTTCGGCCAAAAACTGAGTTAAGTGAGATTTTACAGCGTCATCATCGTTAAAAGTTTTACCACGAAGGGAGTTGTCCAGGGATCGAAATAAGTGGTAATCCGATGGCGCAAGATCAGGGCTATATGGTGGGTGTAACATCAATTCCAAACCAATATCCATCAATTTTTGCCGAGTGGACAAAGACGTGCGCGGCCTAGCATTATCTGCTGGAAAATGACACCTTTACGATCGACCAATTCTGGTCGCTTTTCTTTGACCGCTGCATTCAATTTGTCCAGTTGCTAACATTCACGGATAATAAAAAATAACATAATAATCATAATAATAATAATTTTATAACATAACATTCACGGATATCATAAAAATGGGAGTGAGAGACACCTATAACTGAAATCGGCAATTACTTAGTTGCCAACCCAATAGAATGATCGGTAGAACGGCGCCGCGACTGCCATCGTCCGTCGCACTGCGAGCGTTGAACAACAAGCCCCTTCGTGTACAACATTCATCCCCGTTGATTATCTTCATGAACTACCGCTAATTTCCAAGAAAGGTAGAGCAACCGTGGAAAGCCTCTCGCAACGAGCATATACACTCGCGCGTTTCCGCGGCGGATGACTGCGAGGGATGAACAGGGAGCAAAGGTGGAAGATGAAAGTGCAGGAACGAGAACGCTGCCCCACCCCGTGTGGAGTCTCCTTAACGTTAGGAAGCTCTGCCACTAATTGAATCTCCTCTCTTACTCGCGTCTGGAGCATCAGCAACTGCTGGGAACCGGAGCACCCGCCCTGCATTAAGCACCCCCGACACCCTGGGCACCCTCATCCCCATCGAGCGGTCTGGTCCGCCCCTGGCTGCTTTTCTCTTTTGATATGTACCTCTGCCTCCTCTGCCGCTTCTCTCTCCCTCTCTCGCTCTCTCTCTTGCTCTCTCTCTCTCTCTCTCTTGCTTTCTCTCTCTCTCTCCTCTCTCTCCCTCTCTCCGGCTTTTTACCCATCTCTGTTTCGCTCTTTACCTTCCTTTAAATATGATCTGTCTCTCTTTGTCTTCCTTATTCTTTCCCCTCGCTTTTTTTCTTATTTACTTCTACCCCCTCCCCTCCCGACCGCTACACCCACGTTTTCTTTCTGCGCGATCGTACACACATCTTTGTCTTTATTATTTGATAAAATAGTTACGGATATCCTCGCATCTTGTTGTGTATATATAGAAAGAACAATATTTTTATCAACCAGCAGCATGGCTGTGTATTGTGGTAGATCGACTGGTACCGATCTACAGGGTTACCCAAAAGTACCTATAGGATGTTGAATGAGAATATCCGTCAAACGCCATGTTCGTTTCTTCTTGTCACTTTCGTTTTCTTTCCAAACTATAACGATAGACAATTTCAACGACGAAGTCGTGCACGATTAAAGGAGCGTGTTGAAGTTATTCAATTTTATTTTAAAGATCAGTGTTAAAATAATCAGATAACAAATACACGTCGCAAATTGCATGATTTTTTTGGCATACGTAATCGTCCGTCTGAGAAAAGAATTCAAAGTTCGATAGAACTGGATCTGTTCGTGGTATAAATCGAAGTCTGGCAGACCAAAACCAGCTCGTTCGAATGAAAAGTGTTAAATGTTGTTAAAAGTGTTAAATGTGTTGCTAATGAACCATCAACGTCGATTTCACGTGGTTCTCAAGAATCGAACGTTTCTTATGGCAGTTCGTGGCGAATTTTGCACAGAGATTTGCACTTGCATGCTGACGAAAATTCAATTTACACGAGAACTGAAGGAAAGCGACAATTTGCAACGCGAAAATATCGCCGATTGGTTGTTAGAACGTCGTTCAATCGATGCATCGTTTTCGCATAATATCATCCGCAGCTGATGAAGCTCGTTTCCCATTGGATGGACACGTCGACAAGCGAAATTGTCGCATACGGGGAGAGATTAAAGTTAAAAATCCAAGAGCCATTCGAGAAAAATCACTTCATCCAAAAGAAGTTACTGTTCGGCGTGCATTTTGGTCGAAAAGCGTGGATCGGTTCATTCTCTTTCGAGAACGAGAACGAAGATGCAGTTAAAGCGAATGGTGCACGTTACAATGAAACGATCGTCGATTATTTACGACTGAAATGAAGTGGAATCGACGCAAGCAATGTTTATTTCCAAGAAGTCGGAGCTACGCTGCACGCAACGCGTGAAAACGTCGCTTTACCGCGATCGAAATTCAGTGGTCGATTAATTTCAAGAAATGGCGACGCGAATTGGCCAGCTGATTCGTGCGATTTGACCCGGTTGGACTTTTTTCTTCGGGGTGCCATTTGAAAAGCAAAGTTTATGCCAACGAACCGGCAACAATTCGCGACCTAGAAAACAACATTAGAAATGAAATTGATGAATTAAACGAGCAGATATGAATCTGTCTTCAATAGAGAGTTAAAGAGAGCACTTGAGTTGAACGAAAGCCCACGCATTGTATAAACAAACGAGAGAAGACGAATGTTTAATGAAACACTCGAGGATGGAGAGCTAACGTCTCATTAACCCGAGAAAGATAACCTACGTCGCAGAGGCGCCTGCGAAGACTGTTGATTTTTGTTAATTTTTCATAGAGTGATTTAAGTTTAAAATTCTAGTGATTTAAAAAGTCTAGTGATTTAAGTTTAAAATTACTTAAAATATAAAAAAATATAATATAAATGCATTTTATTTTTACAATAATGCCAAACCTTTAAAATGACTAGATTAACTTAAATAAATATCCATTGTTAGTATAAAATTGACGCCTTAGAAAAGCATGCGCCTCTGAAGCGTATGGTTATCTTTTACGTACGTTGTCATATGGTTATCTTTCTAGGGTTAATAACGTCTCGTTCCGATATTTTTGTCCGGGCAAACTTGAACAGCTAGAATCGATATTAATATAAAACTTAATGTCCCATTAAACGATAAAAGAAATCACAGAGAAATCACATTTTATCACATTTGTTCAACTCGAGGCAACGTTGATGAATATAAAACGTTTCCTAATATAAAAAATCAGGAAAAAATTGTTAACATCGCAGAAAAGTGATTCAGCATCTTCAAGAGTCTCGTAATACTAAAAACACAGCATAGAAAGGTCAAATCGATCGGACAAGTATTCAGCAAACGGCCGCGTGTATCAAAAAATGCGTCGAAAATCTCCATGATTTTCTGGCATCATTTTCGACGATGAACAGGCCGAATCGGTAAAAACCGCGAATCGTGTTAGAATCTACGCATCTTCGCGAGTATTTTCAGCTGTAATAAACCATAGAGACATCGGTTCTTTTTTTGACTTTTGTCCGGTGCACGGGAAACACTGCGCGGCGTCCTCGTCGCCGACATAATGTAATGCCGCATCGAAAAGAGATTACGCGTTTCCGAGCGATTAATTAATTAAATGGAAATAGCCAGGAACGCTTATGGAAGACCGATTGAAAAGTTTCAGTGTCACCGACATCGTCTACATTCGCCGGATAAACGCGAGGTCAGGTGGAAATACATCGGCTCGTCAGATTATCGAAGTTGTGCGACGAAGATAATAGCTGCCGATTACAAATCTCTGTGTCCGGACACGAACAATATTCTAGAGCACAAGTGTCGTCGGACAAATAAAATGTTAATTATACGCGAAACTGGTGGCGCGTGTAAAATCGAACACCGTCGTCGATTATAAACGGGATCGACGATTCCGTACGAAATCGAACGCTGCGCGATCGGTTCGTCGATCTCGACGACTTCGCGAAGGTTTCAGACACGTTTCAGCTGTTAATTTAGTGCAGAAGTTCTCGCAATACAGGTTTTCATATCGCAGTCATAACGCAATGTGTCATAAAGCAATGCAGCTTAATTTATTCAATCATTTTAACCCTTTGCTGCCGAGTGGCGACTCTGTGCCGTCACTAGAAATTGGTGTACTATTTCTCAAAACCATTGTAAGAACATCGGATTCGTTTATATTTAAAAAGAAGAAACTGTTAAAATTGCATTGTAGTTGCCAATAGGCTCAATTTCGTGTGCATAAATCGCAATAAATTATATAAAATAGAAATAGGTCAGAAAATTCGTTTCGGATTTCGAATTCGAATAGCTCCGACTGCAAAGGGTTAAAGCTCTCATTAAATCATGTTACTCGAGCTCGAAACATTTCCTGAGATCTTTCGACCAAATTTTAACTTTTGGCAACCCTTTTCTTCGGAGTTTTCAAGATTTTCTACAGTTTTTTTTTTTGGTTATATTCTGAGTTCTTGTTTCTTTTCTTCTTTTTTTGTTTACGTTCTTATGATGCTTGCCGAATTCGTCTCAGCACCCCCTAAACGATGGGTACGGAAAAAACTGCAGGTCAATCAATATAAAGAACCGAAGGTGACCTTGACGACTCCGGGAGAAAAAGGGTTCACAAAAGAAATAAATTACGCTGACCGCGCTTCGTGCTCCACCCTGTGTACAGAAATATATGTTATTATTAACACTGGCACTTCGAAACTTTTTCGATTATGATCATCGAGATTGTGTTAAATTATAACGCGTTATTAAATTACGTATTAAAATGAATGCGTGAGATGCAGAGTGGAGAGCAAGAGAGCAAGTGAACGCTTTTGTTGTTTGCTTGAAAATGGTAGTATATATTTCAATTTGGCGGAAAATATTGTCTATATATATATTATATTATATATATTATTATATATATATATTTCAATTTGACGGAAAATATTGTCTATATATATATTATATTATATATATTATTATATATATATTATATTATATATTATTATTAATAATATATATATATATATATATATATATATATATATATATATTTCAATTTGACGGAAAACATTGTCTATATTATTATTAATTTATTGTCTATATATATAGACAATATTTTCCGTCAAATTGAAATATATATATATGTTAAATTACTTAGACATCGCTGTAATTTTATTAATACGATAGAATACTGAAAAACCGCAGCAATACGATTCTTTTTTCAAAAAATGGTCGGACTCGCTCGGATTTAGCCTATCTATACAGATGTATCATAAAATATGATGTGGAAGTGGCACGTATCGATCAAGTGAGAGATCACCGAAAAGAGGAACGTAGCATGATTCGGCAGTATTCTTATTAAGTCTGCACTTTCGCGATGCTCCTGCTGAAGTCTCCACATTAGTCGGTCGATAGAGACACGCAGTCTTTCACATCTCGAAGAGATCGTAATAAAATCGTAAATAAAAAGATCGTAATAAAATCATAATAAAATCGTACTAAAATCGTAATAAAATCGTAATAAAATCGTAATAAAATCGTAATAAATCGCCCGATTGGAATTAAGCATTTAATAGAAAATAATTTGAATAGCAACAAGAACCCTATGAAATATGATGGAATCGAATCCCATCGAATTATTGTTTTTATAACGCTTCGTTTCATTTTGAGCGAATACTAGATCAATTGCGTAGCCTGCTATGCTCCAGGAGAACGCATCCGGCACAACTTTCATCAAATCAACTGCAAAACCAACGTCAAATAGACTACTCAAGCTGGATCGCCTATGTCATTGGGCCTCTGGAGACCGTTTGCTTAGGAAGGTTTGCCTGGCCAGTGTGGCTAAAGTAACTTTCTTCGCGGTATATTTGCGGTTACGTGACCTTATTCGAACTCCTTTCGGCAACGGAGTCGCAACTGATCCGGCCGAACCAGTCGAATTTTCTGATAATTAGATCGGATCGAATCAAGATCAAGATCATGTAAAACATTCTCGCAATCGGTGAAACACGATAGAAGTTTGTTGAAAACGCGACTTCAATTTGATCGTTCGGTGATCAAATTTCTAGAATTTGATTTCTATCTTTAGGAAATTTTAATTACACACACACGCGCGCGCACACAAACACGTACTCGTGTCCGACATTTCATATTATACGACACAATAAAATCTTTGTAAGAAAGTAGAAATCTTTGTCAGGTAGTAGATTCGTTTTGAATCCAAAACAGAATCGTTAAAATACCAAGTTTGCATGAATATTTGCAGTCTATTAGTCACAAAAGAACGAACAATTAATTGGCCAAGGATAGAGCGTTATTTAATTCGTTAGAATGTTGAGACGAGGAGACATCGTTGACCCTTTCATAGGCACTGAGAACTATGCTTTCCATCTGCTTTGAATGCGCGTATGGACCATCAAGCTCAGATATTTCCACCATTGAAAAGTGTTTGTTGAATTGAAATATTCTTGAAAATTCTTATTGAATTGAAACATTGAAAATTCTTATTGAATTGAAATATTGAAAATTCTTATTGAATTGAAATATTGAAAATTCTTATTGAATTGAAATATTGAAAATTCTTATTGAGAATTGAAATATTGAAAATTGTTATCGAATTGAAATATTGAAAATTCTTATCGAATTGAAATATTGAAAATTCTTATTGAACTGAAATATTGAAAATTCTTATTGAATTGAAATATTGAAAATTCTTATTGAATTGAAATATTGAAAATTCTTATTGAATTGACATATTGAAAATTCTTATCGAATTGAAATATTTAAAATTCTTATCGAATTGAAATATTGGAAATTCTTATTAAACTGAAATATTGAAAATTCTTATTGAATTGAAATATTCTTAAAAATTCTTATTGAATTGAAACATTGAAAATTCTTATTGAACTGAAATATTGAAAATTCTTATTGAATTGAAATATCCTTACAAATTCTTATTGAATTGAAATATCCTTACAAATTCTTATTGAATTGAAATATTAGAAATTCTTATTGAATTGAAATATTGAAAATTCTTATTGAATTGAAATATTGAAAATTCTTATTGAATTGAAATATTCTTGAAAATTCATATCGTGCCCATGAAAGGGTTAAGCAGTCAGCGTATTAAGAGAAGAAGCGTGTTCAATCACATCGAAATATTGTCGTAATTGGTGTTACTTACCGTCTCTGTTCATTTTAGCTTTAAAACACATAGCAAGACGACAAGCTCGGCATTGGTTTCTCAGTTTCTTATTGATGGGACAGCACCCTTTCAAAGCGCCCTGTTCCTTACAGACGTATTTCCGATTCTCGTGGATGCTCCTCTTGAAAAATCCCGAGCAACCTGAAATTCCCACAAATTCATACTTGTAATTTGTATTTTCAAGACTGTGCTCCAGCTAGAAAACAACAAAAATACAACAACGAGTGTGCATTCGCGTACAGTCACAAAAGAAACTGTCAGTTTTATAACTAAAAACAAATGAAACATATCTAAATTAATCTTTTACAAGCCTGTTACGTTGCTTCGATGTGGACGAAAGATTAAATTTCACAAAATTATTATGACACCGGTAACTTGCATTTGTAATCGTAAATACATTCGTCCTAATATTGGGTTGGCAACTAAGTAATTGCCGATTTGTTCAATGAAATAAAAAATTTTCTTTTACTTGGAACGAAGTTTAATCTGTAATGTATTTTCCATTTTGTTCGACGACCTTTTGCCATCTCTCTGACAACTTGAAAATTCCACGCTCGTAGAAAGTCTGATCCTTTTCGGCCAAAAACTGAGTTAAGTGAGATTTTACAGTGTCATCATCGTTAAAAGTTTTACCACGAAGGGAGTTGTCCAGGGATCGAAATAAGTGGTGATCCGATGGCGCGAGATCAGGGCTATGTGGTGGGTGTAACATCAATTCCCAACCAATATCCATCAATTTTTGCCGAGTGGACAAAGACGTGTGCGGCCTAGCATTGTCCTGCTGGAAAATGACACCTTTACGATTGACCAATTCTGGTCGCTTTTCCTTGACATCTGCATTCAATTTGTCCAGTTGCTAACATTCACGGATAATAAAAAATAACATAATAATAATAATAATAATAATTTTCTAATATAACATTTACGGATATCATAAAAATGGTAGTGAGAGACATCTATAACTGAAATCGGCAATTACTTAGTTGCCAACCCAATATATTATCAAAACCTCCTCGTTGAGACTAAAGCTAATCCTTTTATTGGTTTCAATATTAACACTATGCCGTCCGGTGGAACCACGCTGGTGCCATGCAAAAACTGTCTGTTGTATGCCGGTGGTACCACTTTGGTGCCATTTTAGAAAACTCAAATAACATTTGAACTATATTTCTTGGGTGTTATAAAAGTCAGCAAGCTAACTATAGCATTGTGGTCGCTTTTCCTTGACCGCTGCATTTGTTCAGTTGCTAACATTCACGGATAATAAAAAATAACATAATAATAATAATAATTTTATAATATAACATTTACGGATATCATAAAAATGGGAGTGAGAGACACCTATAACTGAAATCGGCAATTACTTAGTTGCCAACCCAATAGATATAATCAATAAAATGATCACAAATAATACGTCTATTGATAAAAAGGAACGTTAGTTTTCTCGAAATATAAATTAAATTAAATTATGAATATAGATTCCAGCAAATAAAGATGGACATGGAGCTTGAAACTAAGCCCGACATGGCACATGTTTTTACAGAAATTATAATAATATAAACTGAAATATAAACTGTTACACAACAACAAACGGTGCCACCTATCTGTTGTTCTAATTTACCACAACATATGCACAGATTATTACAGTATGGAAAGGATTCATAGTTACCGTCGCAACTGTAGGTGCCGTAGTGTTTTCCAGAGCTACGATCACCGCATACGGTACACAGTATATCGAGCAATCTGTCGCCTATAACAAATATTCACTTCATACTTAATTAGACAAAAAGATGCAGCGAGGTACGGATTACATTATTTCGCAAAAATCGACGTTCTAAAAACAGTGCCGTGTCGTGACCAGAACTTGAGCTACTGAAAGAGTAATAAATTAGTCGGTTGAACAAACGATACGCAAAACGTTTCGTCGTTAGATTATTCATACTGCTATGAATAATGCTATGAATAATAATAAAACAAAAGAGCATTGGAGATGGAGGAGATGTTGCAGCGAACACTTTCAGTAGAAATGGCCTGCACCGATAAGACACGCTAAACGCATCGCGTATTTCTACTTCGGAACGTTGTCAGATCATACTGTTGCATAATTGAATTAATTGAATTAATATAATTCAATTGGTTATTGGTTATTTTCGCAATTCACAAGAAGAAGGCGTTCGAACGTTGATTACAATTCTCATGACATTTTGTCTTCCGAAGTTCTCAGACGTTGCTATAATAACAATAGTTATCTCGTTATACACAAAAATTGATAACATTTTTCTCTCTGATCCAATTTATTATATTAGTTTCGTTTTGCTAATCGGTCAATCCAGAGATTTATCGACATCGACCAGTATAAATTCAAACCGTGTACGCAAATAATTATATTTCAACAGGCAACGTTTGCTTTTTTAGAGGGTACAGAATGAAAAAGTTGAACACTGATTTGTTTTCTTTCGATTGGAGAAAAAACGATAGCCTTTACCATTTTATCACGTTTGTTTCACGAAAGCAAACAGTTCCATCTAAGACAAGCTACCTAATCATCCTTTTTAACTTCAATGCTACATGTGTTTCCAGAACTGAAAATCTCATCCAAAATAAGCTTCATTTTTATTTAAAACTTTTAGAAGCTAAAGTAATTTGAAGGTCTTATTTCTATAATGAATAAATAGAGTAGAAAATATATAGATAGTGCACCACCCTATACATTAAGTACCTGCAAAATGTTCTATCGTTTCCTATGTAAAATAAATATTTTTATTAAACTGTTAAAACTTTTAGAAGCTAAAGTAATTTGAAGGTCATATTTCTATAATGAATAAATAGAGTAGAAAATATATAGATAGTGCACCACCCTATACATTAAGTACCTGCAAAATATTCTATCGTTTCCTATGTAAAATAAATATTTTTATAAAACTGTTAAAACTTTTAGAAGCTAAAGTAATTTGAAGGTCATATTTCTATAATGAATAAATAGAGTAGAAAATATATAGATAGTGCACCACCCTATACATCAAGTACCTGCAAAATATTCTATCGTTTCCTATGTAAAATAAATATTTTTATGAAACTGTTAAAACTTTTAGAAGCTAAAGTAATTTGAAGGTCATATTTCTATAATGAATAAATAGAGTAGAAAATATATAGATAGTGCACCACCCTATACATTAAGTACCTGCAAAATATTCTATCGTTTCCTGTGTAAAATAAATATTTTTATAAAACTGTTAAAACTTTTAGAAGCTAAAGTAATTTGAAGGTCATATTTCTATAATGAATAAATAGAGTAGAAAATATATAGATAGTGCACCACCCTATACATCAAGTACCTGCAAAATATTCTATCGTTTCCTATGTAAAATAAATATTTTTATAAAACTGTTTATGCTAATATATTTGTTTTATAAAAATATTTAGATTGTGAATTATCCCTTCATATTTATTTTTATTTTCCCAACGAAAATTCCAATGGCTATTAAAAACAGGCAAAAGCTTTACCAGTTATTTAGTGCAACAAATTATTTCATTTTTAACCCACGGCCAAGTAGTTTTGTCAACAATCACGCTACGGGTCCAACAGTTTTTGCACGGGGTGGCAGGGGCTGATCAAGAATCTTAAAAAACGTGAAAAGCTGGCGGAAAGAGGTGCCCGTTTAAGAAAGCGACGCGGACCGCAAGAAGAACTCGAGCGTTAATCTGTTCTCCCCTTTTCGGAGGAACCCTAATCGCCCTAATGATCCGCGGCAAGAAAAACACGGCCATGCCTAAGCCAACCAAAGCTTCCGCTTCTGGCCTGGGGAACCAACCACCTTCTTCTCACACCCAAAAACCTACCAACCTAACCCGATCAGACGAGTTACTTCAACCCCAACAGATTACCTCCTTTGACGTTCCTGCTTATACAGGGTGTCCCATGAATGTCTCGCGATCCGAAAACGAGGGGTTCCTGAGCTCATTTCAAGTAACTTTTTCCTTAGCGAAAATGCAATCCGCGGCTTTGTTCGCGAGTTATTCGCGGTAAAACACTGACCAATGAGAGGCGAGCTCGGCCGGCGCGAGGCGGGCCAGTCGATGGGCGGAACTGGACTTCGTGCGCTCGTTGGCTGGCTCCGCCTCGCGCCAGCTGACCTCATCTCATCTCTTGATCTCATTGGTCAGTGTTTTTCGTTAATAACTCGTTAACGATGCCTCGGAGAAAGTTTTTGCAAAGGAAAAAGTTATTTCAAATGATCTAAGGAAGCCTCTTCCGCCTTTTAG
The DNA here is from genome assembly GCF_051020955.1 of Megalopta genalis. Taxonomy (NCBI): domain Eukaryota; kingdom Metazoa; phylum Arthropoda; class Insecta; order Hymenoptera; family Halictidae; genus Megalopta; species Megalopta genalis. The sequence goes on along the minus strand of NC_135018.1, from coordinate 19,721,645 downwards.
TATTGCGAGACATTTTTGGGACACTCTGTACTTCCAGTCTTATGTTCGGAGCGTCAATTAACCCTCGATTCGACCGACGCGCACTGAAACGCGCACTAAAACATAATACCGAACAAAATGGAACACCTACTCAATTTTTGCTATAAATGCATAAAATCCGCAGTCTAATTATGGGGTGTAATATAAATCGAATTAGTCGTTTCTTGGAAACGATTAATCGACCTCGTTGCAGGTTTCAAGTCTTCGAAATGTGCATTGAAACGATTAGGGATACTTCACCCCTAATCAAGGGTATTTGACAACAAGAATATTATTCGCCCACTCGGATATACCACAAATTAAGTTTATAACAAATTTGATAATAATCCTTCGACTCTAAAGATAATTACGTATGCTAATTTCTTGGAAGCGAGAAAGAAACGTATTCATTCGTTTTTGTTTGTATCGTAAATTAAATAGTGTTAATTTAACGTAGCTTATCATTATCTCGCCTTTCAATTTAATTTCGAGGTTTCGAATTAAAACATGCTAATATTTCATTTCGCTCGACGACCTATAGTATATACGCAACGGTAAAAAAAATATAAAATAATTCATATTGCTTTAAAATCAATGTCAAGTTGTCAGATTGCTATTAAATGAAATGATTTATTATAAAACGTTGAAAATAGCCAGGTTTGGTATCTGGAACCTGTCACGTCTCTAACACGTATTTCTAAGGAAACGCGATAAATACGATTTCTCTGTACTTTTCAAAACATAATTTACCGTTAAGATAATGTTTTTTATGTGTTTACGATATTAGAGTACTTGCAATATTAAATAAAACCTGTTAGATGTTAGATTATTGAACTGGACGAAATATTGTATCTGCATAGCTGTATTTCTGTACTCTAACTTATACATGTTCCAAACAAAATGTCGAGCCAAAATCTTTGTTTTTATTACAATTTTTTCATTCTTATAGTAACTACAATAGAAAGTCGACATGCGCGGATTTTTCAAATACAAGAGAACGCATAAACCAACCCCTTTCAAATAAATCCGTAGAAATTATTCTTTTCGCAATAAGTGATCTTCTGATTAAGCAAATCTCTTGATCTCTCTTGATCTCTCTTGATCTCTCTTGATCTCTCTTGATCAGACAAACATTCTTACAATCCCAATCTCTTTTAACCCCTTAATGCACAATTTAAAAAAAAAAACCGACCAAAAAAAATCAATTTTTTTTATCTAAGAAAATACATATTTGGACCTTAATTTCAATAAATATTTAAAAAAAATGCAAAAATTACTAAAAATTCAATAAAAATAGTGGATAAATAATTATAGTAAATATTGAATCGCATTGCAGATCGAATTTTGTACCCATCGTACTGTTTTTCATATATTCGAATCTGAACATTTTAGCGACATAAGTTGCGACGCCGACCGTATATATACGGGTCTGCACATTTTGGCCGGTTTTGCACGCCCGTGTTAATACGTTTCTGCGCGTTAAGGGGTTAAATAACGTATGAAAATCAGAATTTGCACAAAGATCCGCAGCCTAGCTGTATCCAAAATTACAGTTCCCCTCGAATGGAGGAAATAACAACGACAGCTTGCACAGCCTGCTAAATAATGCAAATGTTCGAAACAATGCACGATCGAAACAATTTGTTGAAGCTGCGGCTGCGAAACTATTTATTTCCGAATGCGATGAAGCGTACATAAAAGCGGTATCCGATTTATCGGAGAATAATAGCACGGAGTAGAAAAATCATTTTAAAAAAATCTTTAAAAATCATTCAAAATATATTTCAAATAAACAGTATTTTAGCACCAATGTTTCGAAAACATATTCAGACGTAAGAGATAAAACTAAGAGCCTAACAAAGAGCCTAAAGCTGCGAGTTCGACGAAAACCAAAGTTTCGGCCTGAAATTTGACGCGCGGTGCGTCGCATCCTCATTGCAAAAATCACTCAACTCAAAAAATGCAATTTTCGAGTCGAAAATGAAAACGTTGAACGAAGAGACACTCCTCGAGCTACGGAAATCTCGTTCATGCGTCTCCTATTTCGGTCGATAGGTGAACAGTTACGTCGCTCTATCCGCTCAATATTTCACTGCCCTGTATCCTAAAAATGCGTCTTATCATTTTTTGCACCACGAACAACGTTCTCCGCGTTTACAAATTCGATTAACCCGTTCCCAGCGTCGCCACGATTCAATGCAATAGAACTTTTCTCTTCTGATTATAAATTGTCATTAAACGTTTCGCTCTAATGAACGTGTTACGTCGTGACAGCGATGCTGCACTACGAAAATCATAGAAAAAAAAGTCATAGACGACATATCTCGCCACATAATACCGCTTGTGCGATGCCACGGACGTGCTACCCCGCGACATAATACCGTTCGTGCGGCGTCGCGGACGAGTAAACACGCGCTTCCGTTTTCGCACCGTCTCTGCGTCCATTTCGCTTGCATCTATGTTCTGTCAACGGAGCCAAACTTTTCCGAATTAAAGCCCTCGAATTAAAGCTCTCGATTTAAAGTTTACTCCGCGGAGTGCCGTCCGCGGCACCGCACGAACGGCATCGCGTCGCACAAGCGTCATTACGCCGCGAGATATCTCGCCAAAAACCTTAAGCAAACAGTATCGACGTCGCGATGTAACACGTCAGGGAGAGAACGAAACGATTACGAACGCCATTGCGACCGATCTCGAAAGACACTATTCGCATACTTCATCCGAAACCGCTAAATGCGACCGCAACGGCGCAACGTTAACGCACGTGCGGTGAAAAGTAAATCCCCCGGAAGAAATGAAATATCTCGGAGTCTCTCGTACTTCGCGATGCCCGGTCACGGGTTCGCAAGACACGGTGAACTCCGGTGCAACACTAAGCATTTCTTCGTGATAGAAACATGCGTGGTCGGGCGAATTCACGCAAGTTCGAACACGTCTTTGAGTGTGCCAGCACTAGTCGCCCGTTACTCTGCGGCTTGAACGACCGATCAGCGGCCTAAAAAACTAACATAGTTACACGCTCCCGCCCATGACAGCCGTCGCTTCTCTTTCTGCGCGCAAAGGAACGCGTGAAAATATGAAAAACGTCCCGTTCGTCGCGTCGTACGAGCACCGATCGCGACGGAAAGAACGTTCCGTCGCGGAATTCACTGACCGAGAGTGGCTCGGAAACGAACGCGCGGTTCCAACGATGCGATTCGACGAAGGGATCGTCCCGGCACCATTCACTTCGAAGACGACGAATAGAACCGCACGATTCGGTATAATCTGATCGGAGAGACAGCGGTCGATTTCGACGGCGATCGCCGCGGCGGCAGAAAGAAAGAAGAAGAAGCAGAAAAAGGGGGAGAAAGAGAGTCGCGCGCTTTCGCGAAGCTTTCGCGGAGCTTTCGCGGAGCTTTCGGGCGTCCGACGATTAGGAGCGTTTAGCCTAGCCGCGAATCACTGTACACTGTGAGCACATGCCGAACGGGGGGGTTACCGGAAGCACACCTATATACCGTTGACAATATAAGCAAGAGACGCGCCTTATCGAACTGACCTGCGCCCATCCTTCGCGGCTGATCAAAAGTCGAGCATCCCCAGACGGGCAACCGGGCTGGTGGTCGTTCCGACACGACGCCGAGGGAGTCGCGCGAAGTCCCGAAGCGTTCTCCGTGACGGGGTGGCTTCGAGCCTCGGCGTACCTACTCATCTCGCCGGGAAGGGCGTACCCGCGACCGCGTTCATGTTGCCGGCTGGTGTGTCAGTGTATGCACGAGGGACCCGTCTCTCTGTCTCTACCAACGGTTCTACGCATGTATAGGACCGCTGCCCGACTGGCTGTCGGAATTACCCATCTCTCCTGACCGTGGCCATACTACGTGGAATCACGGGTCGTTCTTCACCACGCTCGACGTGCCACCTAACCCAAGGGGGTGGGCACGCGGCGCCGCGCCGCGCGTCGCCTCGCGTCGCCTCGCGACCGGGGTGTGGGCGACGCCTCGCACACCTACAGCACTTTCTAAACGGCCACAAGTCGGCGTAGCCATGACTTCGACGCGATAGCTAGCGATGGCGGCGAACACCTCGTGTTGCCCGATCGTGCGCTGATCCTTCGGAATCCCGGTGACCCGGTGTACACCCGGCGATTCAGGCGCCGCTGAGTTGTCAAATGTTTAGGGATCGTTCGACTGATTTTCTTGCGAGCTTTTGAAGTAAAGCGTTTCTCGGTTCGCGTGACGCTTTCCTCTTATTTGTGTTGGTTGGGTAGGCTGATACCGTTCGGCTGGAAAATTTGGGACACCCTGTATATCGAGACTTTTTAAATCTCGTTTTACACGTTGGAGTATATTCGACTTTGTAAGAATTGTAGATTAGTTGTTAATTTGTGTAGATACGTTATATTATATTATATACTTTTTATTTATTTATCTATAAATTTTAAGAAAATTGTATATAATATATGTAAATTATATTATGTAAATTAATATAATTTATAATTTATGATTTTAAAAAAATTGTATTTACTCTGACGTGTGGAGCGCAAATAACTAAATAGTGCAAATATCTTTAATAGTGATATCTTTGATAGTAATATCTTTCGAATAAAATACATCATTGAAACAAATGTTTCCTGTTCGATTTAAATAAACTCGATGAAATTAAAAATGAAATTATGAAAGAGTCGGAGGAAAACGGGCTATCTCGTCTTCGATGGCGTATCATTTAAATTCTGATAGGCTGGCACGAAGTTTTCCTTATTTATATGACACTCGTGGACGACGATGTCGATAGCATTCGCTAATCGATGTTGAAACCATTACTTCATTATTACTAAAAGTTTTCCTCAAATTGGTTCATCGACGCAATAAAATGATTTCCTCTGATTGTATATATATATATATGTATATAGATATAGATATAGATATAGATATAATATAGATATAATCGATGTTGAAACCATTACTTCATTATTACTGAAAGTTGAAAATGAAAACAGTAAAAATAGTGTAATAGTAATAAGGTACTGAATATAATAGAATAATAAAGAATATCTATATCTATATCTATATCTATATCTATATCTATATCTATATCTATATCTATCTATATATCTATATTTATTACTATTACACTATTTTTACTATAATAATAAAGAATATCTATATCTATATCTATATCTATATCTATATCTATATCTATCTATATATATAGATATAGATATAGATATAGATATTCTTTATTATTATAGTAAAAATAGTGTAATAGTAATAAAGTACTGAATATAATAGAATAATAAAGAATATCTATATCTATATCTATATCTATATCTATATATATAGATAGATATAGATATAGATATAGATATAGATATAGATATAGATATAGATATAGATATAGATATAAATATAGATATAGATATAGATATAGATATAGATATAAATATAGATATAGATATAGATATAGATATTCTTTATTATTCTATTATATTCAGTACTTTATTACTATTACACTATTTTTACTATTTTCATTCTAACCTCGACATAGCTCTACATTACCACAACTTTCTTTTTATTAACACTTTAATGGCCGCTCACACAACACGTGCGCGATGCTTCAATAATTAGCGATTGCTTTAATAATCACATCGCACAAAGGAAAAACATTAAATTTGTTGTATTAAATGTATTATCATTACTGTTGTTGTTTTTTACGTGTACGTTCGCACGTGTAGAATTAATTCACGAATTTACATAAATATTTCCAGCCCCCGACGACTTCCGATCGCGCGTAGACGCGCGGCCCATTGAAGCGTTAATTTGGTCGCGGATCGTAACGGCGTTCCTCGTGTCGGACCACCGTCGAAAGTAAAGAAGCTTATAAATACCTCGGCGCGAACAACTTGAACACGAGGCTCTAAGCCATCGCTAGGTAGAGCTTTAGTCAGGCTATCGCGCGATGTACGCCGCTTCTTCGACGCGGCCTCTGGTACGTTGGCCTAGAAGAGGTAGGATAGATGAAGAGGAGCCAGAGAAAGGTGACAGGGAGAAAGGGTGGGGAATTCCAACGGGCGACTAGACGGCCCGGGGACTTGCTGGCTGAGTGGCTGACGCGACTATAGTGGGGTAGTGCTAGTTAGCCACGGGAAATGCGGGGGCGGCTCCGAAGGCCACGTTGTCAGACGAGCGTTACCACCGTGTCATTGGTCGACTCCACCCCTGAGACGGCGACGGGGTGCGGATCTATGTAGCAAGGGGTGATGGGCGTTACCGGCACGCTCATTCGACGAGGGGAAAGTGCGAGAACCGGAACGACCAACCGCTGCAACGAGATTAGACCAACGTCGTAGGTGGCTGTTAGGGGCGCGATGCCATTTGTCGTTGAAACGCTACGTCGTCAGTTCTTCTCGCGGCGAGGGTGGGGGGCGCGTCGGGAATCGACACGATGGGGGTGTATACTGCGGTTTCCAGGAGAAAGAAGGGATGGTAAATTGTCAATGCACAGACACCGCCGCGCCGCCGGAGCGCATCCCTTAACGGTGCTCGTACGTGTTACACTTTGATTCGAAAGAAGTTCGACTACGTGACACGGGCGCGTCCATTATTTCTTATGCGAGCTGCCCGAGTTTCGTTCGCGGTGTGCGATACTTTTTAATCCTGTCGGCAAATCGTGCCGAATGTACGGCTCTTTCAAAGTTTTCGGAAGGGCGACTCTTCAAAGTTTTCGAACTTTTCGAATTGGACAACTTTTCTCCGATCGATTTGGACAGCCGATGATTTGGACTTCGGTGAATTTTTTTTTTTTTTGTTATATTCCTTGGAATCTTTCATTTGATTCTAAAAAGCTGTATTTTGTATGTAATGTGGAATCGCGATGAACGGAAGGGGTGGGCGTTTTGCACTCGACGCTGCAGCGGTCGATAATTAGAATGAGCCAGCAGATGATTAGGTTCGAGTCGGGAATGTTTCAGATAATTGTCGACTCGTTGGAACGTTATCTTCCATAAGCAAATGAAAAATATATTTCGACGGTTTTTTATGATGAATCTGGAGATCGTTGCAGATTCCATCGTTATTGTGTACGATAAATTGGGTAGCGAGGAGGAGCGTTACCATCGGATGTAAAGTGAGGGGATACGAAATTTATTTATAAAATGAGAAGAATTCGCGGCGTATTTATGCAGCACGTGGAACGTTAATGTAAACTTACTGTAATAAAATGTATTGTTAGCGGACTAGATTGAACGTGATGTAACACTTTATCGCACAAGTGGACTGCATTACCGACCTGAAAATCAATGCACCGATGACGAGGGTATTGTTATTAGTAAAAATCGAGACTTCTGATTGCTGTTATTCAATATAATAATGTTTGTATAAAATTTAAGACATTATTATTTTATTATTTTATTATTTTACATTTTAATTTTATTAATTTCAATTTAATTTCTTTTTTATTAGTTTAATTTTATTTTACAGTTTAAAAACATTAGGGGGCTTGAAAATTGAAACATCGCACTTTAAAATGGACCCATTTAGAATTGTAAGAGAATCCTCCCCTAATTCTCCCTAATTGACTAAAATGGGAAATGGGGACAATATTTTGAGGAGATAGGATTATTCGAGCCTTGCAGCTCGTTTCTATAGTTATCGATTGTCAACAACTATTAAACTGCAATAATCGCACTTCCTCCTTCCAAATTGTCCATTTATGTTTTCAGGTCAATTAGGGAGAATTTACTGTATATCAAAAAATTGATAGATTTCCAGGAGGCTTAATCACACTAATTGAATTTTACAAGATAAATAATTATTATTAATTAATAATGGCCGTTCGCCGTTATTAACAGCTCGTTTTAATACAATTAGCGAGAATCGAGTATTCTGTATACCTCGCTTCTGCTATCCGACGTGATTACTATCACGCGATGTCCACTGTACGTGCAAGTATAATTATCCGACTACAATTATGCATTGTACCGCTCGTAAACTGCTTATATCCGGGTTGGCTTGCCCTCTAGGATGCTTCGGAAACGTTATCTCTTGACGATGAGTAGTTATGGATTATCATTAAGCCGCGCGTATTGTTCGACGCATTCATAAAAGAAATCGGAGAACGGTAAAAGCATTAATCAAATTGACAAAGATAAGAAGAAGATGAAAAGAAAAACAGTAAAAAAAGACAAAAAAATAAACCGGATTGTATCGAATCTCTGTTCCGTTGCAATCGATGCAGTTTCGCATCCGCAGTCTAATTATAATAATTTATGTCGCTGAAACGAAGACGCGATTCCAGCTAAGAAGGATTAAGATCTCTTCTCCGAAATGATTCTTTTATTTGTCTACACCGAAACGATTAGAATGCTATTGAATTCCTCGGTAAAGCGATTAAGCAAAAGTAACATCTTTTTGCCATTCGTTTTTTAAATTGTTGCGTTTTTAATTCTATATATTTATCAACGAATGCGTACGCTCGATAGCAACTTCTATTTTCGAAAATTACTTGCAAAGAGAAAACATTTCTTAGACGAATTTATGTAGTGTTGAGCAACGACGTAAATAGAACACATAATTACATTAACTAATTAACAATCAACGTATCGAGTTGGATTTATTCGCGAACATTATTCGTACGATTTTTCGGTAATAAACAGTGAATATGAATCGTTCGAATACATTTAATTGGAATTAGATTAGGCACAATTATGCGGCTATATAGTTGAATAATCAATTTTCTATTATTGCTCGAAGTTAACGCAATTAGACACCGCTTGTCGCCGATCAAATGCAAACACTAATTAACAATCAACGTATCGAGTTGGATTTATTCGCAAACATTATTCGTACGATTTTTCGGTAATGCACGGTGAATATGAATCGTTCGAATACATTTAATTGGAATTAGATTAGGCACAATTATGCGGCTGTATAGTTGAATAGTCAATTTTCTATTATTGCTCGAAGTTAACGCAATTAGACGCCGCTTGTCGCCGATCAAATGCAAACACTAATTAACAATCAACGTATCGAGTTGGATTTATTCGCAAACATTATTCGTACGATTTTTCGGTAATAAACAGTGAATATGAATCGTTCGAATACATTTAATTGGAATTAGATTAGGCACAATTATGCGGCTGTATAGTTGAATAGTCAATTTTCTATTATTGCTCGAAGTTAACGCAATTAGACGCCGCTTGTCGCCGATCAAATGCAAACACTAAAATCTCGGCTGCTGGCCGAGACTTTGATCATGAGGAACTAGCGTCGCGAAAAAATGTCTTCTTGCACAAGCCATTGGCGATGGAAACACGCATGAAGTCATTGGAAAAACGTCTATTCCTAGATAACATGTTAAGTCATATTACTTATGTAACTGTAAGTTAGGGGATTCGTATATAAAATTCATTCGTTCAAGAAAGAAGACACTCGAGATTCGAAGAACGGATTTGCAGAAGTAGTAGCATCGCGGCCACTATGAATCTCCCGACAACTTTATTGTGCGCGATTTTATGCATCGTGTCTTACTTCGCGGTGTCGTCTCATGTGAGTACCTGTTTCCGTTTAGAATTCGAAAATTAATGTCTCGATAGCGTTCGATTATATATTTTGCAACGTGAGCAGAAAAAATCGTGTCGTTGTAGCACAGGTTTTCTTCAAAATCCGAGAATTATTTACGATTTGTCCAAGACGAGTGTTTGATAAATTGAAGTATTAAAATAGAAAGCGAAAATGTATCACGATATAATAAATATAATATTATATAATATAATATTATAATATTATATTTATTATATTTATTATTATATATATTATACAAGACGAGTATTTGACAAATTGAAGTATTAAAATAGAAAGCGAAAATGTATCACGATATAATAAATATAATATTATATAATATAATATTATAATATTATATTTATTATATATATTATTATATTTATTATATTTATTATTATATATATTATACAAGACGAGTATTTGACAAATTGAAGTATTAAAATAGAAAGTGAAAATGTATCACGATATAATAAATATAATATTATAATATAATATTATAATATTATATTTATTATATATATTATTATATATATATATATATATATATATATATATATATATAATATAATAATATATATAATATTATAATATTATATTATAATATTAAATAAATAAATATAATATCGTTGGTGTGGTTGGACAGGCTTATCCTGTAACAATATTTAATTGTAAATCCTTTCGCATTTAATCGTATCGAACGGTCCATGGCGCATTTACTATTTAATCTAAGAATTTTTTATTGCTCAGTTTTTATTTTTGTTATATGGCTTTTCGCTGCCTATGGGCCAGTACATTTATTTTCTCTTGAGCTGAATTCATTATTTTAATAGAATCGCCATGCGAAACTCGTCGTCAGCGTTTACGGAAACGCTTTATGAATCGATCGAAAAGGTTTGCATTAATCGTTGCATTAATATTCCAGGGAGAAGTTATACCGTATCCAGGCGATTGCTCAAAATACCAGCATTGCGATGCCAGCGGATGCTTCATTTTATCGTGCGGCGCAGGAACGGAATTCAATCCGCACATTGGAACATGCGATTATCCTTTGCAAAATCGTCAGGATTGTTCGAATCGTGGTTAAGGTGTACAGAGTGAAATTTTTTGAAGCTAATCAATATACTGCAACATATATATATAAAGTGAAAGAAAGTGTTATTCGCAGAATTGAGTAATACAATAAATTAACATCCTATTTTGTCAACCAGTGCTTTACGTTACCATTGTGTTTGTTAATGCGTTCGTGAAATCGGCGATTCTTTTTACGGGGTACACACTACGAATACGCACTTCCTTATCGCGACTGTGTAAACTGAATTATGAAAACAAATACATAATTGATAAGAGAAGACATGCGAACACATTTTATTAACTGCACGATAGTTCGTTTCAAGAACTCTATTAAAAGCCGTAAAGTGCTATTATGCGTGCTTGTTAGATAATTCACTCGTCGTATCTTGCGCTATCACTGCAAGTGCAAGTGCGAGATTATTACGATGATTACTAGTTACCGAGACATTCGATAACTTGATTAATAATCTCGGTGAATTGAGAGATAATTCAAACATGGTAGCGTCACCGCATATTTTCGAGGTACGAAAAGTCTTTTAGTATCCTTTAATCGCATCTTAACAAATGCCAGCGTATGTCTGCGATGCAATGACACAATTAAAGAATGATAAAAAAAACTATTCTTTCATTGTTTTTCAATCATTCCTCTTGAATCAAGGAAATCATGATATCATGTAGATGTAATTTCTTCGAACGGTAATGTCAAAAGTATAAAATATAAAGATACTGAAATTTTCATTTTGCATCGTTTCATTCGTTATCTATAAAAAAAATATTCCAATAAAAAGAAACTCAAAAATTTGTAAAAAATGTTCGTTTTATGTTACATTACACTATTTGTTTAAAAATACGTTAAATTCTTATGCACAACACTTCTAAGTATTACATTCTTGTCGATAATAATGGAACTTGTTAATTTCTCATCTATTTCATAAAAATCTGTCTTATAAAATAGTATTTTTCAAACGAATTATTCACGTGTTTTTAATATGACGAGATGAATCAATTCGCATGTATTGTAGGTACATGAAACAGGTCGTCTCTACAAATTAGCAAATTAAACTAAACATGTATATGATACAAAATATAACAAATTGTTACTAAATAAATATTATAAAATGAACGTACACAAAAAAAAGTATGTTTTACGATGGAAAAAAGAAAATTCCGGTACCGGGAATCGAACCCGAGCCTCCTGGGTGAAAGCCAGGTATCCTAGCCACTAGACCATACCGGATTCTTGTTTAACGTCGTTGACGTAATAATACTTGAATAAAAAGGATTTACATATATATAATTTATTAATAGGGTAAGTATGATCAATAATGAATCAATAATTTTCATTCAACAACTTTTGAATTATTTTGAATTCCTGATACATTGTGATGTATTTAGTTATCGTGATTCTTGAAGTAGGAGCATATATTAGAAGAATTGCTATGTTAAAAAAACTTTTATATTTCATGCACTTAAATATTTCATTTAGTTATGTATTATATTTACAGTTTACTAAAATCACATATTTTACAATAAATAATTTAGTGAGAAATATAACTTTACTCTTAGTCTCTCTCTCTCTCTCTCTCTCTACATATATAATAAAATAATAAAATAATATTATACAAAAAATATTATATTATATATATATTATATATTATAAAATAATAAATAATATTATATATTCATTAAAAAATTGAAATCAGCATATACATTATATGAAATATAACACAATGTCTATCAAGACAACAGAATCGAGGAATTATGGTTTTTCCTTTTCTTTCGATAGCATATTTTAAAAAGCCGCTAGGATTTTGATCAAAAACTGCTATCTTTTGAGGCGCTAGCTTCAGTAATAAGAATATGTTAAGTAGTTATACCCTCTACAAAAAGCATTGTCCATAGTTTCCAATATGGAAGCACCCATGGCGGATGTTCTTAAAGCATGATTGTATACCTTAACCTAATCTCCATGTGTAAACATTATTTTTGACGTCTAATGAAGCAAAAGAATGGCGCACAGTAAAATATTTTTTAAAAATCGTGCATTAGGATATGTTAGCAATCACATTCCCCTCGTGACGAGGTACATCGAACGACGAAAAGAAAATCTCATAGTGACATGCGTGGGAAATTCGTTTCACACGTACGGCTGTACACATTTTACGTTACTAAGTGTATCAGGAACACATCCAGGTGAAATTACATGTTTATCAGCGGATAGGTATCACATTTATTCAGCGTGTGAAAATGTCATATGTGCTTGGCGAAGAGGTACAGAACTGAAGCACACTTACAAAGGACACGAATGTGCTGTGCACAGCCTATTACCCTTTGGTCCACATTTAATATCTATCGACGAAGAGAGCAATGTTAAAGTGTGGGATATTAAATCTGAAGAACTTGTTGTACAACTTAACTTCAGCAATAGACATTTTAAAATAACTACAGTAGTTCATCCTAATACTTACATGAACAAAGTATTATTTGGTAGCGAACAAGGTCAATTGCAACTATGGAATTTAAAAAGTGCCAAGGTTATTTATATATTCGATGGTTGGAATACGCCTGTAACAGCATTGGAACAGGCTCCTGCGGTAGATGTTGTAGCTGTGGGTTTGAGCACTGGAAGAATCGTCTTGCATAATCTGAAATATGATGAAAGTCTTTTCGAGTTGATACAAGACTGGGGTGCGGTCATATCAATTTCTTTCCGTACAGATGGTCATCCAATTATGGCCACAGGAAGCTTGGAAGGTCACATTGTATTTTGGAACTTGGAGGAACAGAAAGTAGAAAGTCAACTTCATAAGGCTCATTATGGATCGGTCACTGGTTTAAAATATTTACCAAACGAGCCGTTATTAGTATCATCGTCACCTGACAATTCCTTGAAGCTATGGATATTTGATTTAGCCGACGGTGCAGGCAGACTTTTGAGAATCAGAGAAGCTCACTCAGAACCTCCTACCATGATACGTTTTTATGGAGAGGAAGGTCACAGCATATTAACAGCTGGAAGTGACTCTTCTTTAAGAATATTTTCCACAGTCACAGAAATATTAAACAAAAGTTTAGGAAGAGCTTCGTTCAATAGAAAAGCTTCAAAGAAAAAAGCACGTGCCGTCAGTGATCCTATGATAATGCCTCCAATAGTTACATTTGCTGCAGAAACAACAAGAGAAAAAGAATGGGATAACGTTGTAGCAACTCACTCGGGATTGGGTACAGTTACTACCTGGTCTTTCAATGAAGCAAGAATGGGAGAATTCAAATTATTTCCAGAAAAATTTAAAGGCAACCGCAATGTTTTCGCAACTACTGTATGCTTGACAAAATGCGGAAATTTTGTTATTATCGGTTATAATACAGGTCATGTGGAAAAATTTAATATACAATCAGGAATTCATAGATGCAGCTATGGATCTGAAAAAGGAGCCCATAGTGGACCTGTAAAAGGTTTAATGGTAGATTCTTTGAATCAAACTGTAATTACTGCTGGAAGAGACGGTGTTATAAAGTTCTGGGATTTTAAACCGAGAAAAGGTAAAAAAAAATAAATACCTATCTGCATATACGTAATTTAATTATTTATATATCTATAATTTGCGCATTGTATTTTCAAGGAGTTACAGAACCGAGAGCAACGTTAGCAATGGAAGAATCAATTGAATGGTTAAGATATCATAATGATAGTTCTCTCGTGGCTGTTGCTTTGGAAGATTTTAGTATCGTATTACTAGATCTTGATACAAGAAGAATTGTACGCCGTTTCGAAGGACACGAAGGACGGTTAACGGACGCATGTTTTAACCCAGACTCAAGGTGGTTGATAACAGCATCAATGGGCTGTACAATCTGCGTATGGGATATTCCTTCTTCAAACCTAATAGATATCTTTCAGGTAACTTATTCTTGGTGAACTTAAACGTTGTAAATATTTCCCTTATTCCGTGTACTGTTAGTTCATGATAATATTTTAGGTTCCAGATGCATGTACATCGTTGCATTTTTCTCCTACTGGAGAATTTCTTGCTACAACACATGTCTGCAATCTCGGGATATATTTATGGTCAAACCGCACTCTTTATTCCCATATTTCATTACAAGCCGTACATAGAGACGATCCGATTCCTATGATCGGCCTTCCTGGTTCGGTAATTGAAGTTATCAACCTCGAAGAAGACGAACTTCTTGAACCAGAGCCAGAATATGTTTCTCCAGAACAATTGCCGAATAATCTCATCACAATGTCCGGTTTTGCCAGTTCAAGGTGGCAGAATTTGCTGAATATAGATATTGTGAGAAAACGGAACAAACCGGCTGAAGCACCTAAAGCACCAGAAAGAGCCCCATTCTTTTTGCCAACAGTTGCATCATTAGAACTCAAATTTGATTTTTCGAACGTACAAAACGCGGAAACAAACAAGAAAGTGATCTCGCATCCCGACCTACAAAATCTCACCGTTTTCAGTAAAGTTTTACTGTCTGTTAAGGACGATAGATTTGAGGAGGTTGTTGAAAGATTGAAACAAATGAGTCCAACTTCTATAGATTTTGAAATTCAATCATTATCAATCGATGAAAAAACGAGCAACTTATTGTTACTTCAATTTATGAAAATGATACATTACATGATGGAAAAGAAAACAGACTTTGAATTAGCACAAGCATACTTATCCGTGTATTTAAAATGGCACGGAACTGCAATTACGGAAACTGAATCATTGCGAAGTTATCTAAACACGTTACAAGAAGTACAATCAAGAAATTGGTTTTTGCTAAGAGATAAATTGTTCTATAATCTTAGTGTTGTACAAGCTTTGAAAAAGATGTAATATACTTTGAAACTGTAAAATGAATCATTGTCTTGTACATTTTCAAATTATACTATGAATCAGTTTATAAATATACATCGTAAAAGAATTTTCATTGTTTGAAAAATATTCGATTTATTGCAACATTTTACAAATAACAAGTTTAGTTGAGTTATCACACATACATTCTTCGATACAAACTTATAATTTCATTCTTATGAAGGTTCAGACATTCTATTCAGTGATGATAAATGCACGAGTAAAACAGACTGCGATGACAAATATAACTTATGTATATAAATATAACAATTACAAAAATAGTTTTAAAGTTTTTGTAATGTGATTCGACTCTCTTGAATGGTATCCTAGATTTTTTTTAACTATTTTATAGTACGACAATATGTACATTAGGGTTTACAATTATTAAACTACGAGATCTATTCTCTGCATAGAAGAAAATGATTTAAATGCTCAATGGCTGCTGGCTCCAGTGCCAAGTCTTCAATGTAAGCTTCAAAATTTATGACAATTCTGTAGATACTTCGTTTTGCAGTGGCACATAAAGATTGGAAGATCTGTTTAATAAATTTATCGTCCTCTTCTTGTTTCTTCGTCATAATATTCGACTTTTGCAATTTATCAAGTGTTTGCTTCAAGCCAAGTAACGTGTTAATTATAAGTGGTAAATCCTTTTGTACAATTCCATACGAGTCTTCGTTCAATGATAACACAGCTAAAGAGGAAATGGCTTCAGCAGCCCAAATAATTGATTGTCCATTAAATAAAATGTAGCATACTTGGCCACCTTCAATTTCTCCAAAAATGTAAGCAATTAAGGGCTTAGATAATAAATATGTAAGAAAATTGTTCCATTTCGTTTTTATAAATTTTTGAATGAATAATTCATTCTCAACATATTGTTTTATTTCATCTTGCTGAGCAGATACCGGTGGTTCCACTGTTACTAAATTACGCATACGGTATACATATTCCGTTTGAACTGCTGTGCTTTTTGTTATTGTGGTTGAAATTGGAGTTGTCAATGGTTCTTGAGTTCTAGTGCATGCTAAGTTTACATCGTTCGAAAATTTTTTGATAAGACTGATACACTTTTCTACGATGCAATTCCAATTGTAGGGATGACCGCCAGGTTGACTCAGTGTAAAGAGTACATCTCTTCTTGACTTCTCCTTCTGTGCCATAGTAACTAAATCCAAATAGCCCAACTGTTGCATTATGGGTATCTTAACCATAGATAATGCTTCGGGAAGCGATATCCCAGAGTCATCATTGCTAAATGAATGACTTTGTCTCAAGTCGAAGGGAACCCACTCTGTTAAGTACAAGTTAAAAAGCAAGTACATGGTTTCGATTGTCAGCACATAAGTCAAATGGTACAACCACAATTGGAACATCAATGATAGGCTCAGTAAATTAGGAATACTGCTTAATGATTCATTTTCCAGTTGTGCAGAAGTTAGAAACAATATTATAGAACGACAATAAGAACCCAAAAAATAATAGATAACTAAATAATATAAAACTGGCCATATACATTTTACCATCACCGACGGCAGTATCGAATACATTTTAGTCTTGAATTGGAACATCTTTGATAAAGATATAATAGGGAACTTCAAATAATTTACGCGAAAAATACTAGTTTTTAAGAAAAAGTATAGTCCACTCCAAAATCCACTCAGAAACAAAATGTATTGTTTTTCTATTAAACAAGTCCCGTACACTATTTTGCATTCTGTTGTTAGAAAGCTGTATGTGCCTTCTTTGACTAACAAATGTAGCCAAACAAGAAGACCACCGTTAATAACATGCAGGGTACATAGTAAGATGTTCTGCGATGTGAGCGTTCCACAAAACTTTGCAAATCTGCTTTTCATGTAGGGTGGAGTATTTGAGAAGCTTTTGCAACAAATAATTCCTTGGAAAAACGTGACGGTAGCAAGAATACAAAAGAAACTCCACATGCGAAACGAGGTTATCGCTGTCCAAGTACTTTGTAACCATGATTCGTAATTCGTGTTCAGATTTGTAATTAGAAGTAACGTTGACATAAGACAAAATTGTATTACTATAGTGGAGATTATCGCTAGGAACATCCTCTGCATCAATAATTCTTTATATCCTTTCTTGTTTGTCTGCAACATTCTGTTTTCTTGCGGTAGTTAACCTTCACAGTCTTCGCTATATATTTTAAATTGACTTCAATAGATCAGTATATTAGTACATAAATGTTTCGTATACTGGAAGATGTTTACTTGATCTTGTCAATAATCTGAATTATTACAAGTGTGTTTACTTATGTATTATTATGAAAGATTAAAAAAGATACAATGTATACAGAGCTTTGAAAAGCCGGTATGTATTCTTAAAAATTGTCCGTTGAATTCATTAAGCGCGCCATTAAGGTTGTTTTTATGAAAGGATTCTTAAGGTAAATCCGTAAAACAAATGTAGACATATATATGCATGTAAATTTTGATACACGTGTAAATTGTTCGAGATCTCTTATAAATATTTCAATATGTTTTATAAGAGTCATTTTATATATAATTAACGTATATAGTACCATTAACAAATAATTATAAATCTAGATAGGTTTAGGAACACCAAATTTTTCTATACATACATACACACATATAAAGTGCATGTTTACTTGTCAGAATCGGACAGACCCGCTGCAAATACATACATATCACATTGGGAAGATCCTGGGAAGGCCCTATTTGCTTCATATTCTAATTCGTTAATATTATCTACATGCTGTATTAACCATTGTTGTTTGTAGCTCTGTGAATCTGATAAAGAAATGCAACATAAGTCAAGTAACAGTACATATTTGATAAGTTTTCGAACCCAAACAGGAACTATTCATTATTCAGGGAAGGTTGCCTTACTAGTAACATCTTCAATTAACCCGCATGTCATTTTCAATTTGTCTATCTGTATAATATAAACAAAATGGATTAAAACTCTACGAAAATTAGTTTTTGTTATTTTATGAAACCTTGAAGTGCTCGTCGTCATGTGGAAGTGCCATAAATGTGGGAAACCTGTATACTTCGGTTAGTCTCAATCGTCGCATACATTAAAAAGGCGTACTAATTTTGACAAGAAGTGTTTCTTGTCATTAGAACGAATTGATTTTTTTTCCGTAGGAACATGATTTGTATATATTTTTCAAACGAAACAAAGTGATTTGAAAATTAGCTTGTACGTCTCGTTGCAAGATATTTTACTGTTACTTAAAATATTTCAGAAAATTAAAAAAAAAACAATATAAGAAGACTCGCTTTTTTAATTGCTCCAATTCACAGATCCCGATGTATTAAGCATTTAAAAAGAAATAAAATCTATGAAAATAATAATTTATGTTTATATTCTGTTGATGAAAATTTGTTTTCTCCGTTAATTCCACTTGAAATTATCATGAAAAAAATTATGTAACACTGTGTATGTAAATATATTTTATAGAACATTTACATGAATTAAAGATTCTATATAATTGGTTTTACATTTATGAATAAATCTACCAAAACAAAACCCAAGTATCTTACATAAATATAACAATGGTATTCATTTATTTGAAATGTAATTATTGATGGATCTTTAGCTGAACGTAAACAGTCATTGGGATATGATTGGCATCCAGAATGTTTACGTTGCGAAGAATGTGGAAAACGTTTAAATCCAGGCCAGCATGCAGAGGTATAATTTATTTCTTTATTTATTTATATTTCTAATGTACTATTACTAATTACCAATTTCAAAGTTGTACTTTATATTATTCTATATATGATTATATAGCACAAAGGTGTACCATATTGCCATGTACCTTGCTATGGAGCATTATTTGGACCACAGTTGTTTGGTCATGGAACAAGGGTTGAATCGCACACCAGTTTTGGAAAAAAAGAAGCTAGACCATCTTTACCCAGGTTTGTCACCATTAAATAATACTTTATTTAATTTGGTATATTAATCAAATCTTATTGATATCTAGATCACACTTAGAGTCAAAGTTGAAAGTTTTCAATCAGTATTACGAAGGCAAAAGTGGAGGAATAAGAAGTCGTGAGGTAATATATATTTTAATTATGAAATTATACTCACAAATGCATGAAAGAAGAAGGTAGTTCATATTTATTTTATGTAGGTCAATGGAAGATTAATATTAGAAGGTGCACTTCGAATTTATTGGGGTGTCAGAGGAGTGATCCACCTAAAAGAAGATGATGATCAGCGTACTGTAGTTACAGCCCGGAACAGAAATTCGTGTAGGCGCAGTGTTTCTGATGTACGCGTATACGTTTTAAAGTAGCAATGTGCAAATCTTAAATATTTTAGATATTCTGATCAACTTTGTATATTTCTATAGAATGTGGAAGATGAAGAAAAGGAGGATATTTCAGTGAAAGAAACAGCAGAACAGGATGCAGAAATCGAAGCAAAATCTGTACCAACTTCTCCTGATCATCTTAAAAGCCTCACTTTGCCGATGAAGTTGGATGTAAAAAATATGGAATGGGATGAGTTAGATGAGCTTCTTCAGGTTGTACAACAATTTTTCAAGCATATAAGTACGTGTCAATCTTCGTTTATACATACATCGTTACTCATTTATGTCCCCTTTTCTAGGTGGAGCGTAAAGTTGAAGATGGAAATAAATTATATCAAACAATGCCTGAGAACTTGCCGTCGATAAGTTCGCAGAATAGTTCAGACGCGGTACCGCTTTCCTCTCAGTCGAGCCTCGAAAACTCCGATTCCCGCGAAAATTCAGAAACTAGTAGCCCAAATCATCAAACAAGCCGGGGAAACGATAGTAGTATAACTAGCACGCCCACGCACAGTATAGGCAGCTCTTCCAGTACCGACACACCCATTTACCACGGAACTCCAAATCGAAATGGAACGCTTCGTAGAGTAGAATATTTCGATAATTTGGAAAGAAATACAAACAGCAATAGATCTATCAGCACGGACGACAGTTGGATCGAGAAGGGTTTAAATCGATCGATGTCGGGACCCGATTGTCTTCAGAGACATCGAACAGATAGTGACACGGATTCTGTAAATTCTCTTCAGTTTAGAGAAGACGACAATATGACTATGTCCACCGATAGTGGATTAGAGGTATTTAATAATCTTCATACAGCTAAAGTCTTTGTTATTCGTGGTCATAATTAGGATAAAGTTGTACTAACAAGTACCGCTCTTGACAAAAGAAAAAGATTTTGAAAATATCAACTTTCTCAAAATAGCATATCCATTAGTATATCCATAGTATATAATAGTAATATATAGTATATAATAGTATATCCATTTTGTATATCAAGCTTTAAATATGTATAATTATGGTGTATTTTAGCTCGATGGTGTAGTTTTACGACGAAAGCAAGGCTCTACCGCTATCAGACGTCGACCCGGAGGCCGACGGCAATCTCGTAGCCGTTTGCGACGTCGCTGTTCAATCAACGGCCATTTTTATAATCGTGAGACCAGCTTTTTTACTCCCCCTCATGGCTCTCAAATGTCTGTGTGGATCACAAGTCTAGTAAATACTCAAGAAGTTATCAACCTTATGTTGGACAAGTATAAAGTTGATGCTAAACCGGACAACTTTGCATTGTTCGTGGTACGCGATAATGGGGGTAGGTTCTGATAAAATAGAATCAATGACTTCGTTGAAGTGATATTTTTACTGAACATTCATTTTCTTCAGAACAACGAAGACTCAGAGACGACGAATATCCTTTAGAAGTTCGAGTAGTACTGGGCCCACATGAAACTGTCGCACGACTATTTCTGGTAGATAAACTGTCCACACCGGAGATCAGCTCCGACGTCGCGCAATTTCTTAATCTCTCGTTGGCAGAGTGTCACGGTATTCTACAACGTTATCATTACGAGGAGGAACATCAAATTGGTTTGTTGAAGGAAAAGTACGTCTCTTTTTTGTTTTAAAAAAAAAAGATGTAAACAAAATTCATTGATTAACGAAACGTATAAATGAATTTAATTTGTTCCATTTCCAGATACAAAGAGATGCGACGAAGAATACGGCAAAGAATGGAGGAGTTGAAAGTCCGATTGTAGTTAGTATACTCTCTCAAAAAACATTTGATTATTCATATCATTATTTTTCTATTAATCCACACTTACAGACCACTCGTTTTCTTCTTTTTTTTTTATACGTACACGTAAATTATTCGCCGTGAAATATTTTGTTTTATAATCAGTTAAAAGATATGTATTACGGTAACGGCACATAATCTTTAACCTTACACGTAGATCCATTTGAGACATCAAATGCAAAATGTTTATTTACGTTTGAGTGTATCGAGCTGTAACGTACTAACACTCTTTAGCTTTAAAGTCTCGTTGCTACATTACCAAGCTCTGTTCACTTCTTTGCATCTTTATTGCATTTATCTACACTCGGTATGCGCAGCTAATTATCGAACGAATCAGTGCAATTTAACTAGAAAATTATATATTTAAAGGACATACATTTTATGTCGACTGTGCATTGAACAGTAGTGATGACGTAGTCATGTGAGTCGTTGTTAATGCGATTTCTCCTAAATTGCAGACTGTTATAGATGCAGAATAGGACATAATTTATAAAATATATATGTATATTATATACGTATACTGGACGTTTATCAGCATATATATATATATGCCACGCGAACTTATCATTTTCTCTAAAACAAATTCAACGAAAATATTATACGTTGTATTTTTGATTTAAAAGATATGTCGAAGGACCTACGTTCCGCTTATATATAAGCCGTCAATTTTGTCTCGTCTATGGTTGCAATGTCAAAGCCCTTACGATTGAGTCTTCAGGACCCGTTTCAAAGATAAATGGCTTAGCTCGACAACAATGTCTCTTCGTATCAAGAAGTTTTGGTCAGGATAGAGCCTAAAGAATTGTAAAAAACTCTTTGTTTCTCACCGAAAATGAATGTTTGGAGCCCCTGAAACCTGTTCGTACATAATTGGCTCTTCTTCAGTTTCAGAGCTTGAAATACTTGGCATTCCAAACATTCTCCTGCACACTATCTTATCGATGATATAGCGTGTCGATCCAAAAGTTCTTTATATTTTTAATTTTCATTATTAACGACGTCTCGTACTGTATGTACAGATTTCATATTTCAATGCTATCATTTTTAATAGTCGTGTTCAATGACGTTCAACCTCTTTGACTATAAGTATGGTTCAAACACACGCTATTCGTCTGTAGTTTTGGTAATAAGGGCACAATGGTATAATCCACCTACCTTGCGGGACACTGTAGCTACGGTTACAACACTAAAGCTCTCTCATGCGTTTCGATTGCTTCTCTATAACTAAACGGACAAATTGAAATGAGAATCATTGTCGTAGCTCTCGAAAGGCAACAAGAAAATCCGTATAGTAGATAGACAGAAATTTCTAATGACTTCCGATTACAAAGCGGATAGGAACTTTTATACGAATATTTTTGTCGCTGTTTCCGGCGTACAATTATAAAACGCAAGGCTGTCCAACTTCTTACCTTGTGGGGATGGTGTTCTGCAAAATTTTGTTTCTTCACGTAGGTGCCAAAAAAAAGGAAAGAACTTATTGTATATTGAACGGCGAATGAAAAGTAGAATTTTAACGATAAAAATTGTTGAATTTGAAATGGAGATATTAGAGAAGGCGTAAAGTTTTTAAAATATATATGTATATATCGTCGCATGAACAGGTGGGGTTATGTAACCTTGGAACTTGAAATGTCCTCCTTCTTTGTGATACAAAAGGAATCAACAATATAATTGCTTGCTACTAAAACAATAGAGTTAATAGAGTTCGTCGTAGGGCTGTTTTTTTTTTTTTTACTATCACTTTCAGTTAGTGTTTCTTATCAGTTCTCTCTTCGTCTGCTTTGGAAGATTCTTCTTTCACAGAATTTTGTCCGTCCATGTGCTCTCTCATCTTCTAATTTGTCGCGTAATTCGATTATGTACTTTCATCTGTTTTAGTCTTCTTTTTCAAAATCGTACGCTGTCATCTCGACTGATCATGCTATACTTACAGAATTTTTAACAATAACACGCATCGCATTAACTTGATACTCTTCGCGTGAAACATAACATCCACGTTGGTGCTTCTACGTTTCAATTTTTGTGTCATAAACGAAAACGACGGCATCAGTGGTTTCGATGTTACACGACTCGCCCTGTGTGTATATATATTGTTTAGATAAAAATGATTACGAAACAATGTACCTTGGGACACACATATTAGTTGGACAGCTCCGATAAAATTCATAGACAACAAAAGATCGTTGTTACTCGATAACACAAGTCTCGACACCTAACACTGCCGTTAAATAGTTTATCGTACTTCTCATTGTAGCATAATGTTTACGACATTGGACGAAAGAAAGGAGTTGTTTTTAGAGGTTGCTTTCGAAATTTCTCGAGGAAAGATGTTCCAATGTTTCTTGATCGGATCGTGGATAAACAAAACTGTAGCTGTCGAATGCATTCTACAAAACAAATGAATTTCATCCCTGCAGCAGTAGGAATAGCGCGGTTTCTCTATTAGAGATACATTGAAACTCAATTTTTCATAATTCTTTGAGAGATTTAATTTAAGTATTAACATGCGATTGAATCGTTACTGCAATCTGTTCGAAATCTTTAGATTTACGTCTTCGAAATTCTATTTTCAATGATCAAAATTTATAATTTCTCGTAGAAATTTATCTTTCCACAGTGTTGCAAAAGTACAGCATTTAATAGCGCGGTTTCTCTGTCAGAGATACATTGAAACTCAATTTTTCATAATTCTTTGAGAGATTTAATTTAAGTATTAACACGCGATTGAATCGTTACTGCAATCTGTTCGAAATCTTTAGATCTACGTCTTCGAAATTCTATTTTCAATGATCAAAATTTATAATTTCTCGTAGAGATTTATCTTTCCACAGTGTTGCAAAAGTACAGCATTTAATAGCGCGGTTTCTCTGTCAGAGATACATTGAAACTCAATTTTTCATAATTCTTTGAGAGATTTAATTTAAGTATTAACATGCGATTGAATCGTTACTGCAATCTGTTCGAAATCTTTAGATCTACGTCTTCGAAATTCTATTTTCAATGATCAAAATTTATAATTTCTCGTAGAGATTTATCTTTCCACAGTGTTGCAAAAGTACAGCATTTAATAGCGCGGTTTCTCTGTCAGAGATACATTGAAACTCAATTTTTCATAATTCTTTGAGAGATTTAATTTAAGTATTAACGCGCGATTGAATCGTTACTGCAATCTGTTCGAAATCTTTAGATTTACGTCTTCGAAATTCTATTTTCAATAATCAAAATTTATAATTTCTCGTAGAAATTTATCTTTCCATAGTGTTGCAAAAGTGCAGCATTTAATAGCGCGGTTTCTCTGTCAGAGATACATTGAAACTCAATTTTTCATAATTATTTGAGAGATTTAATTTAAGTATTAACACGTGATTGAATCGTTACTGCAATCTGTTCGAAATCTTTAGATCTACGTCTTCGAAATTCTATTTTCAATGATCAAAATTTATGATTTCTCGTAGAAATTTATCTTTCCACAATGTTGCAAAAATACAGCATTTAATCGTTAAATTAAGACGTATCTTGAACGTTTCTCTATCTGATTGCAAGAAACCTTTCACGAACATTTTCACAGAGCATTTTGGGGTGAACCGTAACTTCTAACATCGTCAAAAGATCAACCCTTGTTTTTGGAAAATAATACAAATAAAAACTATTTGATATTTGGTTGAAAAATTTGACGAAATGTTGCACCGTTACTGTGCTCGGTATATAAAAAAAAAAATACAAGGAAAAATGACTATCGAACGTACTTGTATAATTTGTCGTTCAGTTGCCTCTTCTCTGAAATGCTTTGTACGTCGGATAATCTTTCTTACCAGCCCTGTTATGTAAGTAAAAGATGTTTAACTTCCGTGCGTAGACGTGGCGCAAATAACTGGCGATATTCACGCACAAGAGTATGATTTATACAGCGACAACAGTTTTAACGCTGCTCTGTGAAAACCATTCCTCCTCCTCGTAAAAGATGTATAGCGACGGACGCGCAACGGTGCAGATTGTTTCTGACCGTTGTTTATGACAATAGATGCCGATCGTATAATCATAATTTTAAGCTAGTCACTGTTTTTGTATAGTCACGCAAAGCATATGGTGTCGCGGTCGTATTTGCGATACAAGTGTGCCGACATCGCATCGCACACAATGAAATTAATTGATCTACAGACTCGGTGTTGCCCGATTTACTTTGGTCGATCGTCTTATGGGCTGACGTATACACATCCGAGGAGGCCTAAAAGCTTATGTTCTCTTATCGTAAATAGTAAAGATTCTGGAACTCATTTGAAACGACGTGGTAACCGACGATTATTATATCTGAGATTTTATTGCGAATTTCATCTTATTTTCTTATATAATAACGAATTTTATTGTATAAATATATTTACAATCATGTATCACAGTTGTTGCAGCTAGTTCGAGGCGCGTTATTCGTACTCTTGTTCCAAATACGTTTCACCTAAAAGCAAATAACAAATTAGTTTCTTAACGTAACATTGTGAAACGCTGTGTTTTTAAGCGATCGATTAAAAGCAAGCAAATCAAACTTTTAAAAAGGGGCTTAGCTTGAGACAAGCAAACTAAACTTAGAAAATGAAAGTTTCAGTTTTCATCCCCTAACCCTCTGACTATATTTTTGTGTATAAAAATTTGTTCGAATATTCAAATCGCGCGGATTGTTGTCCCACTGGTTGGCCAGTCAGCTAGTGATTATTAAATTGAAATATCTCATGTAATTTTTCTTCACTCGTACACACATTATTTCTACCGATTTTGCACATTATGTTCTTGATTTGTACATTGTAATAAGGATTTAAAAAAAAGAATAAACTGCTTTATTATTATTAGTCACACAATGATTATAGTAACATTGATACGTTGTCATCCCATCCAGAACAACCAGTGGGACAATATATTCCAGATTTCCCATCCCCTAGAGAAAATTGTTCACTTGCAAAACAACATTTCAATTGAAGATACAGCTAATTGGTAGCCAAAGAGTTAAGCAATACAAAGGATTGCAAATCGATAAGTATGAAATATTTTAAACAGTCGAACAGTTTAACAGATTTTATACTTCTTCGAAATTCTTAATACGTTATTTTACAGATAAACAAAAATCTGACAGATCGCTGAACAAAAATTGCCTTAACATTAAAATGCCTGCCAGGATGTTCGAACAAAAGTGTAATTAATTTGCAGAAAGTTGCAATATAATTTCCGATCAACGCGTGTTCTCCAAACAATTGATGCGACACTCGGACCGCAATACGATCGTTTCACGAAACCTAATATTGTTCGTCTGCATGCGTATCGAATCGTTGACATATCTCGAGGTAAATATTCGAAGACGAAGAAGAAACGAAAGGAAAGAGGGTTTGCTAGAAATCACAGATGATCGTGGACCACCGTGGGCCACGTGAAGCTAACCGTGCAGGTTTTCTAATAAAATATTGGGTTGGCAACTAAGTAATTGCCGATTTGTTCGATGAAATAAAAATTCTTTTTTACTTGGAACGAAGTTTAATCTGTAATGTATTTTCCATTTCGTTCGATGACCTTTTGCCGTCTCTCTGACAACTTGAAAATTCCACGCTCGTAGAAAGTCTGATCCTTTTCGGCCAAAAACTGAGTTAAGTGAGATTTTACAGCGTCATCATCGTTAAAAGTTTTACCACGAAGGGAGTTGTCCAGGGATCGAAATAAGTGGTAATCCGATGGCGCGAGATCAGAACTATATAATGGGTGTAACATCAATTCCCAACCAATATCCATCAATTTTTGCCGAGTGGACAAAGACGTGTGCGGCCTAGCATTGTCCTGCTGGAAAATGACACCTTTACGATCGACCAATTCTGCTCGCTTTTCCTTGACCGCTGCATTCAATTTGTCCGGTTGCTAACATTCACGGATAATAAAAAATAACATAATAATAATAATAATAATAATAATAATAATAATAATATAAAATTATTATAATTATAATATTAATTAATATAATTATTATAATAATATTAATATATAATTAATATTATATATTATATATAATATTATAATATATATAATTATTATAATAATATTAATATATAATTAATATTATATATTATATATAATATTATAATATATATAATTAATATTATATATTATATATAATATTATAATATATATAATTAATATTATTATATATATAATAATTAATATTATATATTATATATAATATTATAATATATATAATTATTATTATTATTATTATAATATTAATATAATATAACATTTACGGATATCATAAAAATGGGAGTGAGAGACATCTATAACTGAAATCGGCAATTACTTAGTTGCCAACCCAATATCATGCGCTTCGTTTGCCATGTTACAATAATAACAAGCGTCTGAATCGCGACGACCACGTGTTCAACGAATGATCTCGACGATCGAACGATCTTTCGTCAGAGCGTAGAATTCTCTTTTAGTTGTTAAGGTAGCTTCTGCTAGCTGTTAGTCGAAGTCGTAACCGGTGTAAATGTAAAATTTAACCAGGCATGACCACGCATGTGCGACGCGTCTACCGGGTGAACATTGTAATTCTGAATTATGACGACGACGCGACGCAAGCTGCAGATGATTTTACAATGACCACACCCGGTAGACGCCCCGCATATGCGTAGCCGAGCGTGGTTAAATTGCACGGCTACACTGGTGTAACCAATATTTTGTAAGAACACGTTATGATCGATATTACACTTGTCTCTTTCATTTCCAGCGTTCAGTTAGGGCGCCTAAAACGCGTGCAGCGGTTGCCAAATATTTTTTAACCGCTCCTAGCTATGCATTCGGTTATAATTTTCTCGTTCGTCGATTCGTCGGCATTAAAGACTTGCCGTTTTTAATCGGAGAGATTAACAGGATTTATTGAATCGAGGCAATTTTTTGGAGTTCTGGACAACGGTTTGCGAAGTTCTTTCTTGGAAATTTGCAAGAATATTCTTAACATAACCGGGAGGAAGGTGAAATATTAGATTTGAAAAAGAATTCTGTTACTGAGTGCAGTTTGAATACTAGACAGGAGTCATTTAACAATAATAATTAAATAATAGTCGTTTCAAGATTGAAAATCGACGGTTAAGAATTTCTTGAAAAGTTCTACAAAAGTGATGAACGATTTTTCATCCGGAATTCAACGAATTGCTTGGACTAATATCACGTTATAGTTGCTGTCAAAACTATTATCTGAGAGAAAATTATCGAGCTACTTCTGCATGCAGCTTTCAATCGTTGGAAATCCTGTTAATAGGCTTCCGGTAAATAATGACATACAGGGTGTCCCACAATTATTTTAACAGCCGAAAATGAGGGGTAGCTGAGGTCATTTGAAGTAACTTTTTCCTTTGCGAAAATGCAATCCGCGGCTTTGTTTACGAGTTATTAACGAAAAACACTGGCCAATGAGAGGTGACGGTGCGAGAGAGAGGGTCCGCGAGAGAGTCCGCAGCACGAGGCTTTGACAGAAGGTCGGGACGGACTCGAGCCGCGTTCGAAGTATTGAACAAGTCACGAAGCGAGAACTTTCCGGATTTTTTTAACTACATAACAGTGATATTTTTAAGAAAAACGCTGTTCACCTTTACTTTAGAACGTCTGAAGAATATTCACTAATTTTTCGGACCCGAAATAATACGTAGTTTAACCGTGACAGTCGTTTTAATTTTCTGGTGTGCATGACACCTTATGTATACCATATGAAATTTTTATGCAAGGTGTACAGTGAAGATTAACAAAGTTCGTAAATGATATTTTAATTTAAATAATTCCGTGTACGAACAGAATTCAACGAATGATTCGCAAAGCTGATTTAATAATAAATAATCGCGTTAAGGTACGTAAAGGATTTGTTTTTTAGAGAAATATGAAAAATATTATCGATAAGAAACTCACCCATTTAGTTGAGGATGCATTTGCTGACTCGTACGTACTGACCTCGTACAACGAACAACTGATCCCAGGTCGATGACCGCAACATTCGAGGGATACTGTCGGTGGAACCTCTGGTATGGTTATTTGCGAAGTTCACTTACACTGCACTGTCACCAAACACTGATCAGTTATTTAATCACTGATAATCCGAATCACTTGTGGATATTTAAGAAAGATCACTGAGACTCGTTCGCGGATAATCGTTTATTCGACGCGTTCGTTCGGAAGTCGACGTTTCACTGCCGAAAAATTCAGGCCTTGACTGTGGGTCCTTGTTGTTCTTCGTTCGGCCGTCCGAGGAAATGACACTCGATACCATTTTCTTCGCACGGCCATTAATTACGTTCTAAGAGCGCAGGGTGACAGCGGGTCGGACACAGTTTACGTCTCGGCATATCTTGTTTATTTCATTTGGCGGTACCCTGCGCTTCGAAGAAAATAGTATCGGGTGTTATTTCCTCGGACGGCCGAAAGACGAACGACAAGGGCCCACGGTCGAGGCCTCTATTTTTTGGCAGTGAAACGTCGACTTCCGAACGAACGCGTCGAATAAACGATTATCCGCGAACGAGTCTCAGTGATCTTTCTTAAATATCCACAAGTGATTCGGATTATCAGTGATTAATTAAGTGATCAGTGTTTAGTGACAGTGCAGTGAAAGATCAGCTGTACGTTGTACAAGGTCAGTGCCCTTCGACATCATGAATTTCAGCCAGCAAATGCATCCTGAACTAAATGGGTGAGTTTCTTACTGATAATATTTTTCATATCTCTCTAATAAACAAATCCTTTACGTCCCTTATTTATTAATAAATCAGCTTTGCAAATCATTCGTTAATCTTCACTGTACACCTTGCATAAAAATTTCATATGGTACACACGAGGTGTCATGCACACCAGAAAATTAAAACGGCTGTCACGGTTAAACTTCATATTATTTCGGGTCCGAAAAATTAGTCAATATTCTTCAGACGTTCTAAAGTAAAGGTGAACAGCGTTTTTCTTAAAAATATCACTGTTATGTAGTTAAAAAAATCCGGAAAGTTCTCGCTTCGTGACTTGTTCAATACTTCGAACGCGGCTCGAGTCCGTCCCGACCTTCTGTCAAAGCCTCGTGCTGCGGACTCTCTCGCGGACCCTCTCTCTCGCACCGTCACCTCTCATTGGCCAGTGTTTTTCGTTAATAACTCGTAAACAAAGCCGCGGATTGCATTTTCGCAAAGGAAAAAGTTACTTCAAATGACCTCAGCTACCCCTCATTTTCGGCTGTTAAAATAATTGTGGGACACCCTGTATGTATACGATAGATACAATAGGCTCTCTAACTGTATAAGTATAAGCATATAAAGAAAGTAATCGTGTACAAGTTCTGCAGAATGCGAAATAGATTGCGATAACGAAACAGATCCGTTTTTGCATTATATAGAGAAATAGGGTTGTGTTTGATTTATGATACATTATAGTACTATATTACATTATAATACGCTAACAGGCGATATGATTGATATAATAGTTAGGGGAGTGTTGTCTTGATCGGTTGAAATATTCGGCAGCAATCGAAGCAAGTTTATAGAACGCGAGATTAGAATTAATGGAAAAGGGGAGACAAGTTAGAGATTATCCGTAGAAATTAAGGAAAACGGAAGCATTTTATCAGAGATTAATAGATTTTAAATATTCCGTACCATGACGCATATTGACACGTTTGTTCGATACTCGACGTATCGAAATGTAACAAAACTACGAAGAAAAGTGCACAGTCCAAAATATGAAATATATATATATATAGATATATATATATACATAAATGTGAGATTGTAAAATATACGAACGCATAAGAAAATTGTATAAATCGTTGAGAAAGAAATAAAAGTGATTGCTTCTTTTTTGCGAGCCCTTTTTATGCTGTCTCTCCTCGTTGAAATAAAAATGTTCTGCTATATATTCTCGACGGGTAAATCAATAATCATGCGTAAAAGGTTCATCATGATAACATTCAAATCTGTTGTAAAATTCACTGTGTGTGAACAGCTTTTAAAACGGAATAACTTTTTTTTAAAAAGTTATCTTAGAAGGACTAGTTTACCAAACACTGCGTAAAAAAGACATAAATACGACTTTTAGCGTATTTTATTTTTATTTTAGCGTATAATTTTGATAATTTAAAAATGATTTTGGACCGTGACAATATTTAGTGGTGCCGCAGAGTGCAAAAAGGATTAATAATGATAATAACTCGTCGTAAAACAACAGATCTTTATTAGCCTGTGACTCGCATGCAAAAAAACTATAGCAAGAACTTGCAGTGTAATTTATTTTTGTAACGAGTAACTCAAACGATTAATTTTAATCTTAATTTTACAGTTTTTGTCCTTATAACACTGTATCTAGTCACAGAGTTATATGAGGTTTAACTCTGAATTAACTCAAAGTTGTCAATACATAGGAAACAAAATTTTGTTCAAATACACGAAAATTGAAGAATTAAATTCTTACCAGAAAGTACCGTTTTTCGGAATCACTGTGTATAGAGCTTACACTATTCATGCAAGATTTGCGATCGCCATAAAATATCTTCTCTCGACGTGGATCACGTTTCATTCGAAACAAGCTACAGTTCGGAAAATAATTGTGTGCGAGACTTGAAAAGGGACATCATGTACACTGCAGTAATGTCTCCCCAATTGACGCTCAGATTGTCCACAAAAATGGACAATTTGGGAAGAGAAGATGCAATTTTTACAGCTTTGCACCTCGTTTATTATATTGGGTTAAGTAATCAAGTAATTAAGTAATTGCCGATTTCAGTTATAGATGTCTCTCACTCCCATTTTTATGATATCCGTAAATGTTATATTATAAAATTATTATTATTATTATTATTATTATTATTATTATTATTATGTTATTTTTTATTATCTGTGAATGTTAGCAACTGGACAAATTGAATGCAGCGGTCAAGGAAAAGCGACCACAATGCTATAGTTAGCTTGCTGACTTTTTTAACAACCAAGAAATATAGTTCAAATGTTATTTCAGTTTTCTAAAATGGCATCAAAGTGGTACTACCGGCATAAAACAGATAGTTTTTGCATGGCACCAGCGTGGTGCCACCGGACGGCATAGTGTTAATATTGAAACCAATAAAAGGATTAGCTTCAGTCTCAACGAGGAGGTTTTGATAATATATTGGGTTGGCAACTAAGTAATTGCCGATTTCAGTTATAAATGTCTCTCATTCCCATTTTTATGATATCCGTAAATGTTATATTATAAAATTATTACTATTATTATTATTATGTTATTTTTTATTATCCGTGAATGTTAGCAACTGGACAAATTGAATGCAGCGGTCAAGGAAAAGCGACCAGAATTGGTCGATCGTAAAGGTGTCATTTTCCAGCAGGACAATGCTAGGCCGCACACGTCTTTGTCCACTCGGCAAAAATTGATGGATATTGGTTGGGAATCGATGTTACACCCACCATATAGCCCTGATCTCGCGCCATCGGATTACCACTTATTTCGATCCCTGGACAACCCCCTTCGTGGTAAAACTTTTAACGATGATGACGCTGTAAAATCTCACTTAACTCAGTTTTTGGCCGAAAAGGATCAGACTTTCTACGAGCGTGGAATTTTCAGGTTGTCAGAGAGATGGCAAAAGGTCATCGAACAAAATGGAAAATACATTACAGATTAAACTTCGTACCAAGTGAAAACAAAATTTTATTTCATTGAACAAATCGGCAATTACTTAGTTGCCAACCCAATAGTTACCAATTGTCGACGGCTAATAAAAACGAGTCGCAACGCTCGAATAATCGTATCTCCTCTTCCCAAATTGTCCATTTTTTGTGCACAATCTGAGCGTCAATTAGGGAGAATTTACTGCAGTTAGCCGAGAATTCAGCTTAATATCATTATCCCAGAGAATCGTTGCTTTTCAGATGTCCGTGGAGGGTGGAACAGAAAACACCGGAGCATTGAGATTGGACAGAATGTATTTATTTATCTTTGAAATACGTAGAGTAAAGTAGATCAATGCAATGTTATGAGTAGTATCGAGTAGTAATTGTCATACGAGTTGCTAGGAACGAGTATGTATACCCACAACACCGAGGAGCTCAGCCGCTCATGTTATTTTTGGTTTGCACGACACTCATATACATTAAACGTTACAAGATAGCAATAACGATTATCACCGTTGTTCATCGTTATCATTGACGTTACCATAATACCTTAGTCACAACTTTATTACATGACTTACATCTTTGGCATCGTGGACACCAGATTCAACAACAACACATGTTCACGCGCGCGCTCGCGCGCGCACACACACACACGCACGCACGCACACCGCGTCTCGTTTCTCACCGATTTCTCATGGAACGCGAAAAACGCGTTGCAACACACAATCCTATATGACTTAGGCTAGTTTTGTTTTCGATTGACTCTCACCGGTAACGATTCTCTCTCTCTCTCTCTCTCTCTCTCGCTTTCTCTCTTCCTTCCCTCTTCCTTTCCCTCGGATCTGCACTTTCCGCACTTTTCTCGACTTGTGCAACATAACATGCTTGCTAAGAAGGTTAGCGCAGATATATATTGTTCGTATAAAAAACTAGTAGCTATAAAATATTCAAAATACATATAGAAAATAAAGTACCGCGTGTACAATGAATGATTTTAAATGCTTATCTTTCTTTACATTTTAAATACAACGCCGCTTGCCCGATCTATATTCGCCTTTCATCGTTAAAATAAATATAAATCGGAGCTTCGCTAAACTCCTGCTATCCGATGGAAAGCTAAAGAGATACCTAATTATCACAAATATTATATAATTTAATCAAGAAAATCATAAATATTATATAATTAAAATTATACAATATCATATCGCGTTAAATAAAGAACGCAGAGACGATTTCGAGACGGTCCATCGGAGATAAATTTGCTAGATCGTAGAATGGAAGAAGTTCGACCGAAGGAAGATCGTTACGGTTTAAAAAAAAAACAGTGCTGCCCGTAAACTCTGGAGCTTGCGGAGCTTCTGCTTCGCCCAGCTCGACGACGCCTGGTTCCCTTAATCTGCTGCTATGTTCCCAGCCCACGATGCAATAATAAATGCTCTGTACAAACAGAATGCGACGCGAGTGCCGAGAGGCTCTCTCTTCTCCGCGGACAGCACCGTTTCCTTTTTCCGAATGCTCTCGGTTATTCTAGAAACTCTCTCTTTCGAGACATTTATTTTCTCGTGGTCGTTTCACGCGTAGCCGGTCGCGCGAGTCGCCATGTTCGCTTCCCAGGCGCCGGTGTGGCACGCTTGCCCATCATCGTCGTCCATTTAATCGAGGATGCCGCGGACTTGGCTATCACAAATCTGGCACAATCGAGCCTTACAAAAAATACAATACGCGTCCGCGACGTTTTTTTTCTTTTTTTTGTTTTTTTTGTTTTATCACAGACCAGCGCGCCACCCGGCAACAACGGCGTTCCGCTAATTACGCCTCGCGCTGCCGCTTTGTTCCGCTTTGCATCGCTCGCCCACGAAAGCTCTGGAGTCAAAACGTGACGGCAAGGAGTGGGCGCATGGTTGATCTATCGGCTAATTCGCCGTCCCTCGTTCTGGACCACGCTTTGCTTGGATTTCGCCTCCTCGTGCTTGGAATTTCTCGTCTATTCTTCGTCGCTCCGTTGCTCCGCGCCGACTCTACGGTAAAAACACGTCTCTTGCTATTGTAAATTATACGGCACCGGGATTAACGTTTGTTTCATCGTTCGTTTCATTGGCCGTTAACAGCTTTCCACCGGTATGTTTATTTTATTCGTCGTATCAAATGCAACGCGTCCTCTTATCGATGAAAATATCGCTAAAACAAAGTGCGCGAGTTCTCGATGCATTAAATATCGTGCAACGTGGCGCAATTTCAAAAATAATTGTCTTCGATGTTCTTCGTTTTGTGCGACTACTTTGAACCGTTGGACAGCTGTAAGTTTTTTCCCTTTCGCGGGACTCGATTGCGAGACTCGTAATGTCTCCCATACTGACGCTCGGATTGTCCGCTAAAAATGGATAATTTGAGAGATACGATTATTCGAGCCATGCGGCTCATTTTTATAATCGTGGACAATTTATAACTATAACAATAAACTGCAAGGCTCGAATAATCGTGTCTCCTCTTCCCAAATTGTCCATTTTTGTGAGCAATCTGAGCGTCAATTAGAGAGACATAACTGTATTCGACCTTTGCCATTTTTATCCGCAAGCGTTCACCGTTTCGACATAACTTCACATTGTCAGTCAGCGTCGAATTAGTTTCATTTGCGCCACGGTTATGTCAGCACGTCTGTGAGAACTTATTTGCCTGAGAAGCTTACCCGGCATCGGACTATTACAGTTGCATAACCTCGCGCGTGTTTCATATCTCAAAATAAATAGCATCGAATCTGTGGATCAATTGCAATTTCAGTAATGTCTCCCTAATTGACGCTCGGATTGTCCACGAAAATGGACAATTTTGGAAGAGGAGATACGATTGTTCGAGCCTTGTGGCTCGTCTTTTTATAGCTATCGATTGCCAACAACTATAAACTATAGCCTTGCAGTTCGAATAATCGTGTCTCCTCTTCCGGAATTGTCTATTCTTCTGCAGAATCTCAGCGTCAATTAGGGAGACATTACCGTACTCGACCTTTGCCATTTTTATCCGCAAGCGTTCACCGTTTCGACATAACTTCACATTGTCAGTCAGCGTCGAATCAGTTTCATTTGCGCCACGGTTATGTCAGCACGTCTGTGAGAACTTATTTGCCTGAGAAGCTTACCCGGGATCGGACTATTACAGTTGCATAACCTCGCGCGTGTTTCATATCTCAAAATAAATAGCATCGAATCTGTGGATCAATTGCAATTTCAGTAATGTCTCCCTAATTGACGCTCGGATTGTCCACGAAAATGGACAATTTTGGAAGAGGAGATACGATTGTTCGAGCCTTGTGGCTCGTCTTTTTATAGCTATCGATTGCCAACAACTATAAACTATAGCCTTGCAGTTCGAATAATCGTGTCTCCTCTTCCGGAATTGTCTATTCTTCTGCAGAATCTCAGCGTCAATTAGGGAGACATTACTGTACTATGGAAGCGCCGATTGTGACGACGCGTGGTCGGCTAACTAAGTAGTTAGTAGTAGAATCTACGATTGGTCAGACTTCGTTTCATGGAACTTCGTATTCGTTGCCCGTATTACAGTAACGTCTCTCTAATTGACGCTCAGATTGCCAACAAAAGTGGACAATTTTGGAAAAGAAGATGCAATTGTTCGAGTCTTGTTGCTCGTCTTTTATGGTTATCGATTGTCAACAACTATAAGAACGAAGGTCACAAGGTTCAAACAATCGTATCTCCTCTCCCCGAATTGTCCATTTCTGTGCACAATCTGAGCGTCAGTACGAGAAACATTACTGTAAATACACAGGTCGTCCCGAAGATGTCGCAAGCTCCCGAAATGGACGATTCGTGAAAATCTCGTTGACGAGAAAATTTCTATTCTCGCCGGGTAAAAAAGATCGCATCGGACCGGCAATTCGAGAGCTTACAATTTTGGCACACTCCGCATGAACGCGTGCCGTATAGAATTACTGTATAATTCGGCGTATTGTCATTGTATGTCAGCAATAACGAGGAGATCGTTGCGAGGACTGTGCGCGCGTGAAAATAGAAGAATCTGTAGAAGCGCGTGATTTCTGAGAACGTTGTTGAAACGGTAATTAAAACCTCCTTCGGTTTCTTTCGTCGCGTTTCTTTCGGTTTCTATTCGGAATCTAGAAGCCGACTTCTCGAAGCGATGCAAATTCCAAGCACGAGTTACACGACGAAGCTTGACGAACTTATGTTCGCGGCATACATACATACATACATGCGTGTTCCGTCGCGTCGTGGGAAAAGGATGGAAAGAAGTTATGGTCGCGCTTCGCAGCTCGACGTCGCAGCTTCCCGTGAAGTGTCGCGTGTGCGTGCGTGTGCGTGTGCTCCTGCCTCGTCTCTCTCTCTCTCTCTTTCTCTCTCTCTCTCTCGCTCATGCTCGCGTTCTCGCGTTCTCTCTCATCCATTCACCGCCTTTCACTCTTAACGATAACAATTGAATATGAATTAGAAAAATAACATTATATCGTAGACAACAATTGGTTACAGTGTAATAATGTACCAGTAATAGTGTATTTTTTTTTTACACAGTACTTTTCATCCCCGTCTTTCCCCCGTTTCATCATCATCATCTTCTTCTTCTTTCTTGTCGTCGTCGTCGTCGTCGTCGTTTTTGTTTTTTCTTCTTTCTTAGTTTTGTTTAAAGCGTGCCATTGACGTGGGGCGCCGTGACTGGCGGCTCGTTAGAACGCTAGGAATTAAATTACACGTCATTACATAGTCGTCGATCACGTTGCTTGGTCGGTCGATCGATCGTCGATCGCCGGGGATCGACGATCTAGCGGTCGATGGGATCGGATTCAAATGGGACTTGCAACTTTGTGCCAACGGTTATTTATATTATAATGTATCGAACGCGGCGGCCGTCGGCGAGCTGCTGCGCCCTGCTGCCACCCTCCAAAAAGATAACAACGCTTCTTCGCTTCTTGTTCATCTGCATTTTCATTTTCACTCGCGCCAATCGATCCGTAATTTAGCTCGCTTTGCGAGAAACATCGGCGAACCCGATTCTCGCCGTTTAACGCGGCGCGGAGCATTTATTCTATGCAGGGAAAATTTTATTCAATCTTGTTTTTAGAAACATTTTTTGAAAAAGAAATTGTCCTAATTGCAATTCGTCGATTCAATGTTCAAGCATTATATCGTAAAATTCGATCGAAAAAGGCAGAGCTTTCCTTAGCATTTATTTCCATTCGCGCCGAACATTCGACGTTTACGATAAACAAAACAATAAATAAATAAATAAATACAAATAAATTGTCTAGAAGTTCGAACGAAGAGCTTTTCTTGGATTGTTCTCGTCGTCGTAGGTGGTCGCAGAGCGCCCAGCCCGTGCACCGGGCAGTTCCCTAATTAATTAAGTAATCAATCAATGAGCCGAGTGGCTACCCCTTAGAATTACAATACGTAGACAGCGCCCGGCGTCAGTGGAAAAAAATCGTGGACAGATTTAGAGACGGCATGCGATATCGTGACCACATGCATATATAATCTTTTTCCCCGTTGTCCTCGCGAGATCGGTTCTCCCCGATTTGGATTCTCCCGTCGCCACATAAAAACGTTACGCGTAGAAACGAAATAATTTGACCACCACAGCGCGTCGTTCGGCCGTTTCTCTTCACACGTGGTACAATCATCAATTTATCAAGCTAACACGTACTAGTTTACGGTAAAACCTAACCACGGCTTGTACGACAGACATGTATCTATAATATATATAATATATAATTATATATATATATATATTTATGTGTGTGTGTCTGTGTATATATATATATATTTATATAATATATAGTATAGTGTTTATATATTACAGTTAGATTGCTCATTGTCAATTCATCGGTTTATCACATTTAGTACAAGTTGAAAAATATCTCTAACATCCACGTGAGGCAGCGCCTCGTTCGCCACCATTCCGTTTTCGTTTTTTTTTTATCGTTTTTTTTTCACAATTGCGCCGCCCCTCAAATTTCTTTAAATTACGCTAGTTATTACATCGTAATCGTTAATATCTATCGGTAGGTACGACAAACAGTTATTACAGTACGGCGACGAAATCTTCGTTATATTCGTTTATTTTCTCCGTTTAAACATCCTCGCAGACCGGATGAACGTGATTGCTAAATCGACTTTCGTTAAAGCTTCAGAGACTGGCGAGCGGGGCTCGAAATACTACAATGAAGGGGGCTTGGGTGGGTGGAAATATGAGCAAATCTCGGACGAGCGGCGTGGAGGGGGGGACGCGAGGGGTGGCCGCGGGTATCTCGAGTCCCGCGACGCGATCCCCGCGCACCCCTTTCTGCCCTCGCAAACTTTTACATCTTACGTCTCTCCTCTCGCTCTCTCCTATATCGATCGGATAGACCTTTTATTCCCCCTCATTCTTCCTCTCTCTCTCTCTCTCTCTCTCTCTCACTCTTTCTTTCGCTCTCTTTCTCTCTTAATTCGGCTGCGTGGCGAACTCTATTTCAGCAAAATTAGCGGAAGTATTGGATGCCTAAGAGATCTGGTGCGCCTCTCGGCTAAAGGTTTACCGTCGTGCTGCGACAGTAGAGGGGAGGGGGGACGTCGTTTCCCGGCGAAAAGTAGCAGTTGTTCTTGATTATTGCTAGAGATAACGCGAAGTTTAAGGAAGAAGATTAGGAAAGATTCTATAAACACACCTACGATTAATTTTGCCGAAATAGCATGGGAGTACCGACGTTCCTGCGACGTTCCTAAGACGTTCCTAAGACGTTCCTGCGACGTTCGCCGTCGGATCGCGACGGCTCTTCGGCGCGCACGCTTTCGTGTTACATCGATTGATTCCGAAATATCTTTTTACACACTTTCCACTCTCTCTCTCTCTCTCTCTTTTTCTTGTTCACTCTTTCTCTCGCTTTCTCTCTCGCGTTTCGCCTCCCTTGCTTTCGTCTCGACAACTGTATACGCTATTACATAGACGAAGCTGAACGCTGAAATCGTTTGTAGGTTTACGTTTTTACTTTATATACTAACGCTTGTTATTTTTTTTCGTTTAGCTTTAGTTTGCTTAAATCTTTTTTGTTTTAAAATAGACACCAAAAAGACACCGAGAGACTCGAAGAAAGGTTTTGAAATAGGAGATTAAAGTCCGTATCTCGGCAACTACGGTCGAAGAATTGTCTGACTACGTTTTAACGAGTCGAGTTAGCTAGGCTAGGCTACTACTTTTCCCCTAGTCGCGTTTTTTTTTTCTGTCGCTATATACGGTACATTTTCTCTGTGTAGACTGTGTGCTGCTTCGTTTCTTTGTGTGCATCGGCGCGTCTCCGCGCCTCGCGTGCGCGTGTGTACCTGTGCGCGCGTTATGCACGCGCGCGTGTGTTCGCGTGTGTGTATGTGTATGCGTGTTCGTGTCTTTACGCCGAATAATGTACACTTGACGGTTTAAACTTACGAGTAGTCGTTCCGTACGGACGGACCGACGGACACCGAGGATTTGAGCAAACTGTTATTGCACGGAACGCATAAACTCGAAACACTCCCGAATTGTTTCTGTCGTCGCCTGTTCGTTTTCTTATGAACCCGAACGGTTCGTTAAGAGCCCGCGGCAAAAGAGCGGCCCCGTTCGCGACTCGACGCGAAAACATTCGTGGCCAATTCTTGTCGCGCGGCTAGTTTCGTTCGCGACTCGACGCGAACATTCGTGGCCAATTCTTGTCGCGCGGCTAGTTTCGTTCGCGACGAAACGGACCCAGCGATCGTCGTTTCGCGACGATTCGAAGCTCGATCGAATTCGACACGGTCGGCTTCGCCGAGCTTTCCGGAAAAACAACGGAAACAATAGGAACGTTAATATTGCTTTCCGCTCGGCGAACATCTTTCCTTTTTCTTTTTCTTTTTTCTTTTTTGTTTGTTTTATATCACACTGCTCAAAATAACGAGATGATCGTACTTCTGGATCGGATATTATATGGACGAAAGAAACACTGTATCATATAGTAATACTTTTCCATGTGTATGTGTGTGTGTATGCGTGTGTCTGCGTGTGTCCACGCGCGAGTGTCAAGATCGTCGTGGAAATTTCTTGACCGAGGTCCGAGTCGACCGGACAAGTTTCGCTCACCGATTTCTCATCTCTTCTTTTTCTCGCATTTAATGCGTTATTTTTCTTAATCTTCGATATTCGAGCGTTCTCGTTACAAGAAATCTTTGAAACGGCGCGCGCGACTTTTTAGACATTTGCGTCGAGAAGGTGCTTCGAATAAAAATGAATCGGTTTCAAGCCGGCTGCATCACGTGAGCAAATCAGCATTTGATTGTGTCCGTTATTTACGAAGATTTATTCATATTTATATATTTATCTTCTCCACAGTGGTATCTCATTGTACAGAATAGACGTTTATATATTATAAACGTATATAGTGGTGTAATAATATAAGTTTTAGTGGTAATAATAATTTAGGTTTTAGTGGTAATATTAAAGTTGGGCGAACTTGAACCGAGAAATTGCCACAAAATTATCGTTTTTTTGAAGTTATCTCGTTCGGAAAGAAAGCGAAGCAGTGTTCAATGTTCAATTAATTCGTGGTCATCGTGTATGTCTCGAAGTGACATTTCAAAAAGCAAAAGTGAAAAGTCAAGATGACTTTTTCTCAAAGCGAAACTTTTATCGAAACATTTGTCGTCCGATCAATCATAGCCGATCAAGTCTCCGATAAATCATAGCGATTAATTTGTTAACCACTATATATGGCCTCAAATGAGACAGGTTTCGAGCAAATGGAGAAATTTTACTGTGCGAAGAGGACACGTTTTTCTCGCAAGAATTTCTTGCAATAGATTTATTCAAATAAGCATTGCTTATCGAATTTTTCTTTTCTCCGAAATTACACGAACAAATCAAAGACTCTTGAAATTCGGCAATGGCGTTAAAAAAATGTCTACCATTCCCTCATATTGTAAAACAAACACATTCTTCATGAACACGTTTGCCATGCCTCGAAATACAATCATTTAAATGCCATTCATCTAGCAAACGCCTCATCGTTTTTTATAGACTTTCATTCTTCATTTTTGTACGTGTTTCTGATCGTTTCATCCGATCAGCGATCTTCATTTTCAATCGCGCGTGGATGAAGTCGACAACAGAAATGATTGCACGCTCGTGTCCTTATAAAACTATTTTTCTTAATAATAATAATAATAATATAATAATTCAGGTAACATCCAAAGCAATTTGCTCGGCATTTTGCGCGAAACAAAAGCAGTCGTTCAAGATTGTTCTGCACATCGTCAATCGTAACTTAATTAACATCTTCAATAAATACGAATGCGATAAAAAATACGAATGACCGGAGACTTGCATCCTCTTAATTAGGTTAACCGTTTTAGGTTAATTCGTTTTTTCGTTTGTTTCGTGTTGGACGAACGATGAATCGTAGCGTGACGCAGCCGGTTCTTTCGAAAATTACATTTCCGATCTTATTTACACTTTATCGAGAATTTCTTTGTACTCTATTCCTGGTGAAATCGTCGGTATAATATTCAATAATAAATAAATAAACGCCGGAATGCCGGAGGACCCATGCGTGGACATCGTTGCGGCGGACCTCGTCGCAACTTTCAAGCGAAAATGTTAACAATATATCGGATTATCATTCTCCAGCACAGATTCTGCTTCCCATTGTCATCTGATTACGAAGCAGCGTACGCATTTCCTTCAGAGAATCTCATTATTCTAACGATCGAAACATCGTTGGACGGAACAGATTATTGAATCGTTATTTT
Organism: Megalopta genalis; assembly: GCF_051020955.1. Taxonomy (NCBI): domain Eukaryota; kingdom Metazoa; phylum Arthropoda; class Insecta; order Hymenoptera; family Halictidae; genus Megalopta; species Megalopta genalis. The sequence continues at coordinate 19,678,627 of NC_135018.1, read as the reverse complement.
GAGCAGTGAATAGACGGATCGGTTCGGTACGGTTCGGTTCGGTTTCCTAGCAAAATCGATGCGCAACGGAATAAAACAATAATAATAATAATAATAATAATAATAATAATCGAACCTGTTCTCGGTTCATCGGCCACCGTGGTCGAACTTCGTGGCGAAACTGCCGCGAACATTTCGGTTCGCGTCGCGGTCGGGCCTCTTTCGCCGCGGGCATAATCACTCGCGTGGTCTCTATCGATTAAACATTAACGGCGAGAGACCTTCTTACAACTTCCTACCTAAATACACTTAGCATATATCCTCGGAACATAGATAAACCAGTTAAAAACATTGTATATGTTCCTATCTACTTATACACAATATATAGATATAATGTTTGTATATCATAACCATATTAATAATATTAATTACATATATATATATATGTATTTATATATATATACGATTGGAGTAAATAATTATTAATTAATCCTTATGCATATATCACATCTGATCGTTCAGTCAGTATAGGAAGACCCTCGCCTCGTCACCAACACACGCAAACCCGCTTAAAACATCGTTCCTCTGGTTTCGCCTTTTTTTTCTTATTCTTTTTTTGTAACCCATCGAATTTTTTGTCCCGCGTTCACCCCGTTCGAACTGTACTGTTCTCGCGGGGAACGTCCTACGTGAAACCAAAATTGTCGTTATCTATCCCCCTCTAACGTTGTCCCACCCCATCCCGCTTCCTACGGTGCATACTTCGTTATTGTTTACACCTACGCACGTTCTCACCCTTCCTCTCCCGCTCTTCCGATTCGTTTTACGTTAATCCGACAGTGTTAAACAGAGACATCTAATCATTTGTTCGCTGTCGTTTTTTCTTTTCTTTTTGTTTTTGTAAAAACCTGAAGTCGCGCCATCGAATATTAATATATATATGATACACTTATTACGTATTCATAATATAAATATAGGAACATTCATTAAATATATTTCTGTGTAGGCCGCGGCTGCCGCGCGACGTTCGGGAGAAGATACGGGGATCGGTTCGGCGGATCGTCGAAAAATTCTGAGAACGGTTCGTAGAAAACGAGTCTGTATCGTTCGTCTCGTTTTGCTCGTCTCTGCCGAGACGACGGGGAGTTTCGTTGATTTCACCGAGTTCATTGTTTTCATAATCGGAGATCGATATTTCACGCAGAATTTTTCGATATTTTCTTCGATTTTTTCTTCGATTTTTTCTTCGAGTACTGTTCGTCTCTTTCTATCTCTTCTGTCACTTTCGTCTCTTTCTATTTTGCAAGAATTTGTATTTCCTGTACAGAGAGATCGCTTAATTATTCACTCAATTAAATGTTCGAAGTAGCGTTTGAAAACATCTCAGGCTCATATTAAATTTGCTAATTTTTATACATAAAAGTCGTAATTTTTGCTGACTTTTATACATAAATGTCGTAATTTTTGCTGACTTTTATGCACAATATTGATACATAAAACGATTATTAATTTGTTAAAAGAATAACCGTGTTCCCAATTGTCTTTTGTTTCTTACGATTGTGACTCGAAAAACTTGTATTTTGCATAAAAATTCGCGGTGTAGTTAGTTTCACTGGTCTTCGTTTCTTTTGACAATCTAAATATGACTGTTATTCGTTAATTAATAAGTCGAAATAAAATTTTCGATTCGTCTGTTATCAAAAACTGAGAATATAAGCAAATGGAGACACACGAGAAACAAAAGTTGTCTCATTCTTGCATATCACAGTAATTTCTCCCTAATTCGCGCTCGGATCGCGCACAAAAATGGACAGTTTGGGAATAGGAGAAACGATTATTCGAGCCTCGTGTTCTGGTTTCGATAGTCGTCGATTATCAACGACTGTAAAAACGAGCCAGAAGGCTCGAATAATCGTGTTTTCTCTCTTCGCAAATTCTCCATTTCTGTCTACAGTAATTTCTCTCTAATTCGCGCTCAGATCGCGCACAAGAATGGACAATTTGGGAACAGGAGACACGATTATTCTCAAGCCTCGCGCCTGGTTTTTATACTCGTTGACAATCAGCGAGTATAAAAACGATCCACGAGGCTCGAATAATCGTATCTCGTCTTCTCAAATTGTCCATTTTTGTGCGCAATCCGAGCGCGAATTAGAGAGAAATCACTGTACACGTTGAGTGACAATTGGAGAGAATTTACTGTATTCGCACGACACACGCCGTCGTACTTTTTACGCAGGAAAATTGGAAAATTTTGCATCGGAAAATTCTAATTCACAGTCACCGAATTATGCGGGCAACTTTCACCAATAGCGTAGAAATATCTCGCTGAAAAATCGAACGAACTTTCCAGCGACAATTTTTTCCTCGCGCGACGATCGAATGCAAAAACGTCGTTTCGACCACCGTTCGACGGTAAAAAAACGAACACGATGCTTATCCGAAATCAAACCGGCTGCAACTTGAAAACGAAGCAGAACAGGACACAATGCGTTTACACGAATTTCTTCTCATACTTTCGATGCGCCGAAGCGATCACTGAACCTTGTCCCACGCGTCGCGTCACACCCCGTGTACACACATATTTATATATACATATATGTATATACATATACATACACATATATATAATATTATCATCGTCGCCACCACCATCATCATCATCATATATATATATATATATTTATATATATTAGAATTTTTGTGTATATATATTACTTGGTGTTGTATAGATAGCTATAATTCTTTTTAAACGTAGTTTAAAATGCCCAATACGTTCCATAACGCCTGGCCACACCATTTAGCCTCTCATGGTTCGAACGCAGGAGATAATTACGATCGAATCGTCTCCGTCGTGTCGCGGCAAATCTGACTATCTACGATCCGCCCGAACTGCCGGTGATCTCGGATCACTTTTCGCGCGGATCAATTCTAACGTGTATCCAACGAACGTTGTTTCGGGACAGGAAAGCTTTGTTTATGGGGCGGATGAAGAAGAAGAAGAAGAAGAAGAAGAAGAAGAAGAACCATAGACGATCGCGATCTATGCGTCCTTAAACAGTCGCCTATAAAGAAACATTTCACGTTCGCCGAGAACGAACAGACTGCGGATCTTTATGCGAAATGAGAAGTTTTGTCATCGTTAAAACTGTGAATAAATATTACATAAATTATTAATATAATATTAATATTATATTATATGTATAATAATTATTAATATTATTAATATTACATAAATTATTCCTTTAACGCGAGATTTACGGAACCCGACAAAATGGCGGGTCACTGATTTTTCATATCGTAACGATACATTTCTGAGCTATTTATTCAATTCATATGTCACGGCAAATGTAGCGATAACACTCGTTAAAAGTCAGAATAAATGTCTTATTGTTGCAAGCTAATACGAAACAGCTGTTTCTCGCGCTCCGTAAATCCGGCGTTAATTAAATCCAGCGAGCCGACAGCGACGCGACGATATTCTGAAATCGTTCGAACGACACCGTCGTTTTGCGATTGAACTTCCAACCTCGAACTTTCCGTCGCGAATGCATAAAATCCACAGTCCAGCGATGAAATACGAATCGTCGACGGCTCAAGATTCGACCGAGCGAACGATTCGAACGAACCGATTTCACGAGCTAAGAATTCGCGCGACACGAAGAGCGCGAAGCTTGGACACGTTCGATGATATCGAACGGAGATAAAGGAACGCGAATCGCCGATTCGGCGGACAATATAAAACGAAAGCATTTTATTGCCAGGCTTCTCCGTTCCGAGACTCGTCCGGAACTGTCCGCGCCGGCGGTATTTGCAGCGTGGCGCACCGACGGCCGGCTATGTACACGAAAAGCCAATAATGCATCGTCAATGGTGTGCATCGCGAAGTGAACATGTTAATTATCGACACCGCTACTTAATACGACGCAAACATTAACGCGTACGGCGCACGGCTTGTCAGACCGCCGCGGCGCGGCGTGGTGTGTGCGATATTAAACGCGACGCGGCTCGCGCGACGGCAAGCGTGTTTCAGGATAAATATTTAAGCCTCGCAACTTAGGCGGTTTCCCTGCTTGTAACGTAATTTCAATTGTCCACGCGTGGGCATTTGCGCGACGTTGTTGGCACAGTGGAAGTTTCCCTAATCGGCGCTCGGATTGCTCACAAAAGTGGACAATTTCGAGAGAAGAGATGCGATTATGGGAGTTTCGTGGAACGTTTTTATAGTCGCCGATTATTAAGAACTATAAAAAGGAGCCAGAAGACTCGAATAATCCTCTTTCCAAACTGTTCATTTCTGTCTACGATAATTTATTTCTAATTCGCGCTCTGATTCTGCACAAAAGTGGACAATTTCGGGAGAAGAGATGCGATTATGGGAGTCTCGTGGCTCGTTTTTTACAGCCGCCGATTATCAAGGACTACAAAAAGGAGCCAGAAGACTCGAATAATCCTCTTTCTAAACTGTTCATTTCTGTCTACGATAATTTATTTCTAATTCGCGCTCTGATTCTGCACAAAAGTGGACAATTTCGGGAGAAGAGATGCGATTATGGGAGTCTCGTGGCTCGTTTTTTACAGCCGCCGATTATCAAGGACTACAAAAAGGAGCCAGAAGACTCGAATAATCCTCTTTCCAAACTGTTCATTTCTGTCTACGATAATTTATTTCTAATTCGCGCTCTGATTCTGCACAAAAGTGGACAATTTCGGGAGAAGAGATGCGATTATGGGAGTCGTGGCTCGTTTTTTACAGCCGCCGATTATCAAGGACTATAAAAAGGAGCCAAAAGACTCGAATAATCCTCTTTCCAAACTGCTCATTTCTGTCTACGATAATTTCTTTCTAATTCGCGCTCAGATTCTGCACAAAAGTGGACAATTTCGGGAGAAGAGATGCGATTATTCGAGCCTCGCACCTCGTTTTTATAGTTGTTGACTAAAAAGTTGGTTAACCATGGTTGCTAACTATAAATACGAGGTGTAATCGCTCGAGTAATCGTATCTCCGCTTCCGAAATTGTCCATTTTTGCGCGCAATCCGAGCGTCAATTAGGGAGAACTTAACGTAGATCTTTCGGAAGTTCAAAATTTCGAGATTTCAGCTTCGTCGATATCGACGGGAAAAGGATCTAATTTTGTTGCAGACAAATATTTCCGAAATAAAGTGTCTGTGACTCGAAATATCTTGACTCGAACGAAATGGAAAGACGGCGAAGCGTAAATAAAATATTCTTTTCGTGTTTCACGTTGCTTCCAGTTCGAGACTTCGTTCAGTTTCTAGGTTCTCCTTCGATCGTTAATGCTGCATCAGAAGTTCACGTTAAGCTTCAATATTAATCGGTATCCGTCGGTTGAACGGAATCTTGGGAACCGGTACTTTGTAGAACGTGATATTTTTCTTGCAATAATGAAATATTAAAGAAATATTTCATCGAATAGATTGTGACAAGAAGATATATTTTAACGACAATTTGCCGGGAAATGCTCGTAAACCAAGCGAAAAATGTTTTATAATCAACGAATGCAATTTCTAATGCGCGTGTAAAATATAATAAACAAATAATAATAACTAGACTGCGGATTTTTCATGGATTTTTGACTAAACTGAACAGATCGAGTACAAAACTGTAAGAATTTAAGTAGAATTTGAGAAGAATTTTAGAAGAATTTGAGGATATTCTTATATTATTTTCGACTTGTAACAATTATTAAAAGAGCAAAGGCATTTTCACCTGAATTACATTTTGTAAAATTAACCTCGACAGTTTTAATTTCTCTACAAAGATCCGCAGTCTAATGATAACGAATAATCCGGCATATTTACTCGAACTTTACGTTTGTTTCTGGAATACCTGAAATCGCATGTTGTTAACGAAACCGTAAATTGTTGATCGGTGAACACAATAATGTCACAGGTGCACTGCAAATATATTATACGTGAATTTTGAGAAAGGAAACTGAGGCATCATTTCCTTTTCTACACCGTTAGCTTCGATGGGTGAGAAATATATTGGAACTTTTTTTTATATCAAATTTCGTAACCTACGTGTAGGTTTTATTCCGTCAATCTCGAAGCATGACGTGCAATTTTCACTGGCAGAAGCTCAAAATTCAAAGCGGCGCTTCAAAAACGCGTTACCCCATATTACGAAATTTCCAGACTCTCGCGTAAAATTGCAGAAATCTAAAAACAACGGCTTTTTCAATTTAAAGTGGCCGTGTAAAATGGACTTCAAATGAACTGTAACAGATGAAAATATTTTATAAACGGCCCCCGCGCAAAGAGAGTTTCTCGACAACCCCTAAAAAAATGAGGCCTGCTCGTTCTTAGCCAAGTTAGCCGCTCCAATCTCTTCGAAAATTGCGCAAGTCGCAGTAATTAAATCTGCGTACGTTTATTTCTCATATTTTGAACATAATTTCACACTTTTATAAAAGTATATTCTTTTTTTAAAAGTATATTTTAACAAGGAATATCATAGATCAAGAAATGGAAGCATTTTGCGCAAGTCGCTGTAATTATATCTGCGTACGTTCGACTCTTTTAATATCTTGAACATAATTTCACACTTTTATAAAAGTATATTCTTCTTATAGAAGTATATAATTTAACAAGGAATATCATAGATCAAGAAATCATATCAAGAAATGGAAGCATTTTGCGCAAGTCGCAGTAATTATATCTGCGTACGTTCGACTCTTTTAATATTTTGAACATAATTTCACACTTTTATAAAAGTATATTCTTTTTTTAAAAGTATAATTTAACAAGGAATATCATAGATCAAGAAATCATATCAAGAAATGGAAGCATTTTGCGCAAGTCGCTGTAATTATATCTGCATACGTTCGACTCTTTTAATATTTTGAACATAATTTCACACTTTTATAAAAGTATATTCTTCTTATAGAAGTACATAATTTAACAAGGAATATCATAGATCAAGAAATCATATCAAGAAATGGAAGCATTTTGCGCAAGTCGCTGTAATTATATCTGCGTACGTTCGACTCTTTTAATATTTTGAACATAATTTCACACTTTTATATTATAAAATATTCTTTTTATAAAAGTATAATTTAACAAGGAATATCATAGATCAGGAAATCATATCAAGAAATGGAAGCATTTTGCGCAAGTCGCTGTAATTATATCTGCGTACGTTTGACTCTTTTAATATTTTGAACATAATTTCACACTTTTATAAAAGTATATTCTTCTTATAGAAGTATATAATTTAACAAAGAATATCATAGATCAAGAAATCATATCAAGAAATGGAAGCATTTTGCGCAAATCGCTGTAATTATATCTGCGTACGTTCGACTCTTTTAATATTTTGAACATAATCTCACACTTTTATAAAAGCATATTCTTTTTATAAAAGTATAATTTAACAAGGAATATCATAGATCAAGAAATCATATCAAGAAATGGAAGAATTTTGCGTTCTAACGAACATGCTCCTCAAGAACAGCCAACTGGTCAATAGTAAATTACAATAAAAAATCACATAATCTGAACGAGATACAAAATCGAATGTCTAAAACGACAGTATAATATCGCCTCATTTGCTTTCGTCTTGAAGCAGTCGTAAAAACGATCTTCTGGCCTGCCAGACCGGAACCACCCCTTGAAAAAGACTGACAAATTACGGCATCGACTGAAACTGGACGTGTTCGAGCAACAAGCCGGATCAAACGGAATCGCCGCAGCGGGGGAAACGCCGCGACACGCAGCGCGGATTCGAAATGCCGAAGAACCAGTTAAGTTTCTAGAGCGGAGGCTCATAGTCTATCGGACATCAATTTCCAACCGCGGAACAACGGGTGCATCGTGCATTATTCCATCCGGTGCACGTGAAATCGCTCGGCTCGCGGTGCCCCGAGAGAGAGAGAGAGAGAGAGAGAGAGGGAGAGAGAGAGAGAAAGAAAGAGAGAGGGGGAAAGAGAGAAAGAGAGCGAGAGAGGGAGAGAGCCTGTGCTCCCATCGAACGGACGTTCCCTTCCGCAGGCCACGTGACAGACGGACTGCACGCTCCTGTAACCACGTACACGTACGTGCACGCATATATGTATATCCGTGAATACATATGTATCGGTAAGTGTATCACTCGCAGGTAAAATATAAAAAAATATTACACGCGGATATATCGGGAAAGTGCTCGCGCTCGCGCGCACTCGAGCGCGCGCGCGCGTGCTCCGGGGGAAGAAAGTTAGGCTCCCGACGACAACGCGACGTTGCCGATCCGTCTAGCGTCGCGCGCGCGCGCGCTCGCGCGCTCACGCCAGCATGCGGAAAACCGTGGCCGGCCGTGCACACGTGCAACGCGAAAGTAATTCCTTTGTGCCGGGGCACAATCGCGTTGAATATATTATGCCGTGCACATTTCGGAGGTACGTTTTACTGACTTCGATTGAAAGACGACTGGGTATCACGCGACCTAACGTGATGCGGAGTCACACACTCGCCACCCCCCTCGCTCGATCCACGTACACACGTACACCCTTCCTGATTCTCATCTCTCTCTCTCTCTCTCTCTCTCTATCTCTCTCTAGGTCTCTCTTTCTCTTTCTAGCTCTCTCTAGCTCTCTCTCTCCTTAGCTTTCTCTAGCTCTCTCTTTCTCTCTCTGGCTCTCTCTAGCTCTCTCTTTCTCTCTCTAGCTCTCTCTTTCTCTCTCTATCTCTCTCTAGCTCTCTCTAGCTCTCTCTTTCTCTCTCTAGCTCTCTCTTTCTCTCTCTAGGTCTCTCTTTCTCTCTCTAGCTCTCTCTCTCTCTCTCTCTCTCTCTCTCTCTCTCTCTCTCTCTCTTTGCGTCAGACACTGTCCCGTTCTCCGTTTCCCTCGACCGAGCGCGCACACACGGCCGAACGGTGCACCGTCACCGATTAATTGATTCTTGGAATCCGACGTAAGTTTGGACGCGGTTAAAACGAGGACCCGTTGCATTATTTCTCGTTATCGACGCGCCACCCCGCCGACGAAACGGGGATCGACCGGCTGTGTGGGTCACCGGGAAGACTTCGTCTATTCTTGCAGACCTGTGACCCCTTTCTGTCGCGAACCCCTGTGCAACATCGAAATTTTTTCGCCGCAGTCGCGCCGCGCCGCTGGTTTATTTCCCGCTAGATTTCGCTCTAGTTTCTACTAGACGACGGATTTTAAGCATTCGTTTGAACGTCTTATTAGTCTAGACCAATTTCGGGGGCAGGTTTCAACGGATTTTGTTGGCCGCGCCGAGGGCGGTTTCTCTCGCGATAAGTTCTCTCGCTAAAATGAATCCGCTAAAATGAAAATCTCCCCTGCCCTTTCGAAAATTATTTCGAGGCGTCTGTTTATATATGTTTATATATGTTTCACGCTGAAATTTTCACGGAGTTCGTACGACGAATGTACTTGTGTTGCGACGCTAAATTTTTCATTCGATTAGGATGATCAAAAGCTGACATTTATCCAGGACGAGTGACTACGTCGTTAGACTGCGGATTTGATGTATTCGTCGGGAAAAATGAGCGAGCGACAGTTCAATTAGCATTAGGATCAGGCGAATGAGACAGTGTTAAATATTAGTTCTAATAAATATATCTAATATTGAATATTAGCTAATCGAAAAAGAATTGAAGAAGACAGAAGTCATTTTTTTAAGTGTTTCATTGGTCTTCATAGTCGATGCAAATGATTTGCATTCCGCATAAAAATCCGCTGTACAGCATACTTCGCGCACAGCTAGAGGGTTGAATGATTCAAAAATTATTGACAGAACTTCGATTTAAGTCCTGCCTCGAGCAATAAGTCCTGATTAAGTCAAATAATTATCAGCTATTCGTTTATCTGACACGGAAAATGTTTCCGTTGATATCGAAAGCGAACGCAATGATGAAACTCATCGCATATAAACGAAATATTAATATACAGGCTGTTTCAAATTATGCGTGTTTTGAGCCTAGTATAACAAGGAAAGAAGGGACTAATTATTGCACTAATAATTGCACTAATTATTGTTTACCCGACTTCACTGAAATTTAGATCTACACAATGCGATGCAACTGATTCAAACGATAATAAGTTTACACGTTGCAGAACACGTGCAATATTATTTTTAAACTGTTAAACGAAAGACTCAGCTCGTAAAAAGAATAATTGGTCGATCAAAAATCGCTGTACTTCGGAAACTATTGTTTTTTTATTTATATGAACATTTTTCCTTATTCTTCCCTATTCTAAATGCACCGGCGAAGTTATGCTCGCGCGTTTCGAGGCAAACTTATTACAAACGAATATGTATTTCGTCTTCTTTTTATAAGTTACAGCACGTGAAAATTTGACTTTGAGTTCAAAGGAAGCTTGGACCCTTGAAAATCGAATCATTGATCAGAAGATTATTGAATATTGAGTCTCACAGGGGTTCGTTGAACATTGGTAAAAAAATTCACGCTAATTCGCGTTTAGATCTTGCGCAAAAATGAGCAATTTGATAGTTGGAGATATAAAATCGAGACGCGAGGCGATTATTCTCAAGCCTCGCGCCTGGTTTTTATAATTGTTGACAATCAGCGAGTACAAAAACGAGCCGCGAGGCTCGAATAATCGTGTCTCCTCTCCCCAAATTGTCCACTTTCGTGCGCGCAATCTGAGCGCGAATCAGAGAGAAATTACTGTGACTATAGCAACCGAAAAATTCGTAGAACGCGTCTCGCAGTTATTACTTAAATTCCCTTTCGTCGTTGCTTCGATTCGGCGCGAAAAAAAGAAACGTGAAAACAGTCTCTCAGCTTCAATACGTGCGTTCTCTCGCCTTCGGCTACACTTATCCGAAAAATTTGGCACTTCGAGTGTCGTCGAAATGAACAACGTCCATCGTTCAAACAATAATTCCGTTGTGCTCGTTGTCAAGGATCGAATAAATCGTGGTCCATCGTGTTTAAACATCTAAAACCTTCTCTAAAAGCGAAGTGAACCAAAATCCGGAAACCGAAATCGCGCTGTTTCAGCCGCTTAATTAACAGCGTCCGCCGAATTGGACGCGTTCGCCGGCGAACGTAAACCGTGGCAACGTTCGTGAAATTATCGATAAAAATATTTACAAATCGCTTTCGCGTACAACCTTCTCTCCCACCTACACTGACTCCCCGCACTACCCCTAATCGCTTTACGCTCCTAATCGCTTGCACGAAGCGTTTCGCTACGCGAGATCCTCAAGCAATCGTTCTCGTCAAGGCGCCGGCAAAGATTGTACAAATTTTTGTATTTCCTCGCGAAAATAGCTGTCTCGTGATCGCGAAACCTATCGTCGAACCGCTCGTTCGGAGCCAAAACGAAATAATATACCTAAAGCGATTCCGTTTCGGAGGAACCTAAACTATTCACGGACGAGGCGCGCGGAACGAACAGTTTCTCCGTAACCGCTGTCGCGAAATCGAAAACTTTCGGCTTGATAAAACGGTTAAAAGTCGTTTTAATAACTTCAAAGAGCACGGCGTTTTCCCGCGGAAATTCTGCGCGACAAAAAAAGAAGAAGGAAAACAAGGAATGCCAAGCAATCCGCGAACGACACGTTCGCACGCGGCCACCCGTGTTCTTCTTTTCCGGTTTCCTTCGCGAGAAGATCTCGCGATTCCACTCGGAATACGTTTCCCTCTGATTCGGCAGAGTTCTCTGCCGTATAATCACAGAAAAGCTGTCGGAGGAATCCTCTCGGTTTTCGTAATCTCGCCAGATCACGGCGAGACCTGGCGAAACCTGGCCGGTTTCAGCGTTCGACAAGCTGAAAAAAAGTCGCGATCGCGTTCCGCCGCGGTTCGGCTTCGCGCTCTTCGATCGTCGCACGTCGATCTGACGGAATTTTGCGCCCCCTTTCTTTCCCTGCTAAGCGTCCTGTACAAGGGTTGAGCATCGTATTACACGTCGGCGATGTAACGCAAGTGAAAGCGAAGTATCGTTCGATAAAACGTCCAAGCCGCAGGTTTTCTATCGTTTCGAACGATTTGTACAGATCGATTGGAAACAAAATATCGTTGCGATCGTCGATGATGTTCTAAAAAACGGTTGGAGCGTCGCGTCGCGCCATGAACGATTGTTCGCGTAACGTGTTTTCGCTGTTCCGTATTTTGTTTATATTTATCGGCTATATCGCTTCGTCGTCGCAGCAAACGAAAATCCATCGTCCCGCGGCGGACAATAAAAAGTGGTCTGTTAAAACACCGTGTCTGCGCTAAAATATCACAAGTTATAATGGCCGTTATAAAATATTATCACTGTTGCTGTCGTTATCACTAGTTTTCACCGTCATATACTCTATATAGGAAAAATATACATTGTTAAGCGTCGATCGCGGATACAATTCGGGTACGGTGCGAAACGTAAGCGGTCGAAGGAAATCGGTTGCCTCGATTCGAGAACGAGGGACGAGGAGCGAGCGCGACTCGGTCTGCGAAGCTTGACGTTCTCCGTGATCGAGGGTTCGAAGCGGGAAACACGCCGGATCGGAAAAATATTCAGCTGAATTCGATTTTCTCCGGCTCGATCGGCTCGCGTCCGACGAGAGCGCCGCGAACGCGCGCGCGTTTCCAAAACAGGGAACCGACGGGACCCGACCTCGAAACGAGGTTATACACTACCGCGTTCCGGCGATCGCGCGCGCGCGCGAGACCGTCGAGAAGAGACAAACGAAATACGTTGCATTGTTTTCATTGAACGTAATCACCGTAATCACCTCTCTGCGTTATAATATGTACATTTGGTTCGTTTCCATCGGCGACCGTGCGACCTAGATTTGGCAACAGCGCCTCCGCCGATTCGCGAAAACCTGAACGCCGTCGCGTCGACGGTCAATTTGACGGCCCGCTCGACGCGCGGTGAGGTCGCCGTTTTTTCTTTTTCTTTTTCTTTTTCGTTTTCTTTCTCGATTCATCGGCATTGGTCGCGTCGATTTCAACGTTCGTCGATATCTATCCGTAAATATGGTCTCGGGACGTCACTTAAAGTGTTAATATTTCCGCGATAGGAACTGTAACACATCATTGCTGATTCGAAAGTGTCAATGGAATCAAAAGTCGGACGTAAACGATGTAAGTGAATATAAAAAATATATCTTTGAAATATTATGATTAAACTGACCTAACTCGGCTACTTGTCGCCCTCGGCTGAATAGTCTAACTATACTGAATATACATATATCTCGCCTTACACCGATATCACAGATTAGAAAATATTCTTTTTTACAAGAAAGGGAGCATCGTTAGTTGCAATTGTCGGGGGCCGCTCGATTATCCTGACGACGATCTGCTCGCGGACGTCGATCGAGAGATCATCGTGTCGACGTTGAACAGTTTCGGAAACATTTGCCGGGCAAGTACGAGAGCGTTTATGGGTTTTACGACGCTTTCGCGTCGATCGAATGTCGTCGACTGTCGAATTAGAAAATACCAAAAGATCCGGAAAATTCAGAAGAAAATCATCGTTCGAAAGCTGCTTTCCCGAAGAGGCAGTCGTAATCAACTATGCGTGAATTAATCCGAACGTTACTTCTCATCGAAATGCGAAAGCGCTTCAACTCGACGCGCTATTCGTCAATCGTCCTTTCTTTCTTTTTTTTTATATACTTTCGCGGCTCTTTCTCGCTATAATTCGTTGCTCGAACAACATATTCGCCGTCCAAGAAACTCGATTGACAATGATCGGCGAAATCTCGTTCTCTCGACAAAGAAAACTCGCGCGATCGCGAGTCACTCTGTAAAAAAATCGCACGAAACTCTGTAAAAAATCGCCACGGATCGTTGAAACCGTTGAACCGCTTCGCTTCGCGGTTAACGCGAATCGTTTCAACGTCTGATCGCGAACTTAAAAAACCGCGAGGGACGCGTTTTCGTGCGCCAGGCGGGTCGGTCTAATTTATCGTATCGCGACTAACAATGGTCTTTCTCTTGAAATGAAACTATACAGGTACGTATATATACATAATATATACACATCGAACTAATTGTTATTTCTAATTCAAGGACAAGCAGCGCGTCTTCAACCCCGAAAATAACGGAACTTCGGAAGAAGTCACAATTTCGACGCGTTCGCCGAGTTCCTTCCGACTTGCGGGTCCTCCGGGTCCACGAAATCGTTCGGATTCCTTCGAAATCTGAACAACGGGAGACTTTTTTTGTTAACCTGCGAACCTGTGGCTTCTTTGGCTGTTCGTCGGGTTTGCCGGTTTCGCAGAAATCACGCGCGGCCAGCTGTAAGTACAGTGAAATCATTTTGTCAATGTATAACACGTTGCAGCGTTGCGTTTTGTTCTTTTTCTATTTAATTTTTTAACTCGATCTCCGATTGCAAATAATAATAAAAAATAATAACAAAATTGTCGAGATAGAGCTGAAGAATATTGTTGCACAATGCTCGACTTGGTAAAATTATGCGACGAGTAAGATACTTTTTCATTAATTTTTAAATCAGTTTTTTACGATTGACTCGTGGAATTTCAATTTTATATCAAGAATTCGCGGTCTTATTGCAAACACTCGGCTGATCGATAAATCAGGAAATGAGAAGTCACGATTACACAACGATTTAACCCCTTCCGGTGTAACGAAGAGTCGGACTCGTCGAAGAATTCGACGAATTTCTTTCATTTAGAGCGAATTAAGATTCTCCGCGTTTTTAATTAATATTTAAGAAATTATTAACGCTAGAACAACGAGCCACTGAACGCGCTGTGTATTGCATTTGAATATTGCAGGATTTTTATTACAAAATTGGCTCGAACAAATACATACATATATACATATGTATATAGGGTGTTTCCTTAACTTTTGCTCACATTTTTTCGCGCATTTCTGTTAATCCGGCGGAAAAATGTTTCGAACAAACGTTTATCGGTTCCCCGTTTGCTATACGAGGGAACATTTAATTTTAACAAATTGTTATGTTTTCAATAAAATTTCTTTAAATGGCATTGCATAGTTTTTACTGCACATTAATGCAGTTCGTAACAAGGCGATATGTTTTGAGATGTTTCCAGATATATTTCCCCTTTAGATTTTTATCTTCGGGGACATCTGCAGCCAATTGTTTATGATAAACCAATTGATAATGTCCAACAGCTCCGAGTGTGTGTTAATTAATGTTCCAACTAAAATTGTAGTACTGAGAGCAGAGTTCTGTCTTGTAGAACATGGATTCTAGTTCAATCTAAAGTATAAGAGTATAATTAATAGCAATACAATGATGAAGAGTATAAATAAATTTAAAGAGTATAATAATATAATAATTAATATAATAATTATATATAATATATTATATTATAATATAATATAATATAATAATTATATAATATAATATAATATAATATTATAATATAATAATTAAAGAGTATAATACAATAATAGCTTTGTATCCGTTAAATACGTAATGATACTTTCTCGTAATAAAATTATCAATTTGCCGATTGATATATCCTAAAATAAAGAAATTTTCATCTTCAATCGTTTCTTCCGATTGAACTAAAATTTCGTTCGACAGCACGTCGTTGAATTCGTCTTGATGTGAAATAAAAAGCATGCAATGCCATTCAGAAAAATTGAGACGACCCCGACTTTCTATTAAAAAGATAACAATTTTTAAAACATTTATTTTTAACATTTGTTCGAAACATTTTTTCGTCGGATCAACAGAAATGCACAAAAAAAATGTGTGCGAAAGTTAAGAAAACACCCTTCCCTATAATACTTCCCCACAAAATCACCTTTGCAATCTTAACAATTTCTAAAACAATATTCTAAACCAAGGAACCCGAAACCCGTCGTTTCAACGTGATCCAGTTGCTGCGGCGTTAAATTCGAATAATTGCCAATTATTCCGACCATCGAGAAAATCGTACGGCAAAGGGGTTAGCAACGTATTTTACCTTCACAAAAGTAATTCTCCCGTTTCAATGCTGGCCGCTGTGACATACGATCCAGATTAGTGCAAACAATTCCATCTGCAAATAATTTTAGGGCAGCGGAGCCGGATGCTCCGACCAATCACTGCGCCTTCGCTTCGTTTCCGATGACACAATTAATACATTTATCTATTTATCGAACAATTAATTATGCCCGAGAACGACACCAAAGGCACAGCAATCGGTCACCGGCACAGTGACCGGCTCCTTTACCCTACTCGACCGCGATCCAGATTAGTATCCTATCTGGAAACAATTTTAGAGCAGCGGAGCCGGTTGCTCCGACCAATCACTGCGCCTTCGCTTCGTTTCCGATGACACAATTAATACATTTATCTATTTATCGAACAATTAATTATGCCCGAGAACGACACCAAAGGCACAGCAATCGGTCACCGGCAGAGTAACCGGCTCCTATACCCTACTCGACCGCGAAAATCACCAACCAGTCCCATCGCGAAGCTCTCGCCGCTTCGCAACGAAAGCGTCGGCAGTCCTGTCGGCGATCCTTTTGTAATCGCAAAAAGAAATGCAAGAACCCGGGAAAAGGTATCCGCGTGCCTCGGAAACAATCGTAAGAACCGGGAGCTCGGGCTCCGGGCGGGACCCGGGCCGGCCATTTCTGGTGGCAAGGCCTCGCGTACACGGGTCGGAGCAGGAAACGTCAAGCGCAGTCGGTCTTTCGTTGACAGAACGATTTGCAGCTTCCCTCGACCGTCCATAACGTAGTAAATTTCGCGTGCGGTGGAAATGGAACGGCAGCGGGCGGACGGTGGTCGGCATTATAAAAGCTAACAGAGGCATCAGGCGTCATGGAACTATTTTTCTTAATCCTTGGATCGCTTGATCGCGAGATCGCGCGCGCGCGCGCGCTAGTACGCGCCCTCGAGAGACGAACAACGAGACGGGATTTTTTTTTCTCCGGTCGACGTATCGAAACACCGGACGAAGCCGTCGCAAATGAAAAATTCTCGTCTCGTCTCGTCTCGTTTCTCCCTCTGCACCCAGTGCAGCTCCCCCTGTCACCCATCTCTTCGCTTATTCCACGACGAACGCGTGTTACGTAGCATCATTTTTTTTCCCCCACCCGCGGGGCATTCGTTTCTTCGAAACTCGTTGACATTCGTTGGACATGTTCTCGGTTTATTAGTTACGTTACTGCTTTTTTTTTACGTCGTTCCTCCTGATTTTCTCTCGTTTTATCACTCTCCTCCGGTTCACCTCGCGGAAACCGTCGCCTTCGCTTCGGGCCTACGAACCACTCGTTCGGGCCCGACGGCGCCTCGACGACGCCTCGAACTCTTACAGCCTTAATCGACAGCGCTATAAATACGGAAATTTATCGACTATATAAAGGAATCGCGGCGCCGAGCCGGCCGGCTCGCGAGACAAACGTTCGATCGGCGATCTTCTCGCGGCTATTGTAATCGTCGATTCGGCGCTCGCGCTGGCCGGCGTGCCCCGATAGGTCTCGCCGGGTTCTTCTAGTCTTTTCTTTGGCACCGTGAACCGTGTCCGTCCCCATCGGGCGCACCCTGACCCGCCGCCGCCGCCGCTTCGGCCGACCCAGCTGCGACCGGGCCCTATAACTCTTAAGTAGCACCTTCGTTATTCGACTTCGTTTCGCAAATGCGCGTACACGCAGGCGGCGAGTGCGTCGCAATTACTATAGCTAGGGACTGGACGTCCTGACGGAAATCGGCGGGACTGGTTTCGCGGGGGGCTGGTTCTCGGGCTGGTCGCGGGCCTGGCCCGCGGGACTCTCCTCGGCGGGCTCGCCGCGCCAAACTCGGCCTCCGCGCGACCGCGTTCGACGCGATCGCGCGTACTCTCGGGAGGGACGAACGGAGTTTCCGCGCGGAATTCCTGCGGAGAAGTGTCGGGCGGAACTTGCTTCGAAACCGCGGGCGATCCGGGAACTCTCGAGCTTTCGCGCTCCGCGCGCCGGCTGAGCCGACGATACGCGATGTCGTCGTTTCAGATGCGAACGCCGCCGGTTGATTGATTCGGGATTAGAAAGAATTCTGTCGGCCGCGTTCTCCCCCTTCCGCGACCCTCGGTTGAATGATTGAAAACGTTGCGGTGGAGCCGCGATCATCCGCGCGTCGATTATTTCGGACGTTTCGTCGCGCGGGCGCGTGGATTATTCGGCCGTACGGTCATCTGCACGCCGGTTGTGCTGGAGAATTATGCGTATGGTTTGTTAAGATCGAGCTCTGATGGGCTTGTCGACGCGTGTTTCGTTGTTGGTCGATGATTCCGCGGAACGGGAATGCGGTAAAGTTTGCCGAATTCGCGGCTCAGATCGCGCGCACAAATGGATAATTTGGGAAGAGGAGACACGATTGTTCGAGACTTGCGTCCTGGATTTTATGGTCGTCGATTATGAACGACTATAAAAACGAGCTGGAAGGCTTTTTACAGTTGCCGATTGTCAACAATTGTAAATGCGAGCCGTGAGACTCGAATAATCGTATCTGGTCTCCCCAAATTGTCCATCTGAGCGCCGCGATTGGGGCGCAGAATTTTCTGTATATTGAAGTCGAGACAAAACACTGGCCTAATTAGGTTTGTGGGAGATAATAATTAAAATAGCAATGTTCTAATGGGATTGGAGAATCAATGTTTTGTAACATTGATGGAAGAAAGTAAGAAATTCTTAATTATAATAAAGTAATATGATATATATGATATAATAAAGTATATATTATTATATATATTATATAATAATAATAATAATATAATAATATATATTATTATTATTATATTTATTATATTATATTATATATAATATATAATATAATGTAATAAAGTAATCTGATTACTGATTAACGATTTTATCAGGTCATTATCTATGAAATGCATATTTTACAGTATATTTTTACCATAAAATCTATGCATTTCGTACTTAATAACCTAATAACTCGCTAGTTGTTACAACCGACCTATAATAATTTATTTATTTATTTATTTGAACAGGTATCTTTCGATTCTGTGTACTCATAGGCTTATTTTCCGTACCACGAATAAACAAATAAATAAATAAACATCGTTTATAGTAATGAACGAGTTATAATCGTTAAACGTTAATCAGATTGATTTTGTTCTACACTGTACCAGGGTGTACAGGCTGTAATGAAAATGATGCGACAGGGGTGGGTTTTAGAGATGCCAAGATGGGTAACCCAAATTATGAAGAAATTATGGAAACAGATTCTCACGAATCCAGATGCAATCGCAGCATCGAATATGAGTTTGTCAGATGCTATGAAACATAGCAAAAAAAGTATTACCGTGGTATTACGAGTAAACAAAAATACAATTTACCAACTCGGGAAGATCGAGGGATGATTTAAGACGATTTGGTTCTAACGCGATTCAATATACGTAAACGAATAAAGAACAGCCAGTCAAGATTATGATTTCTCACGAAAATGGCAGCTTGATTGCGAGAACCTTGAAAAACGTGGAATTCCGACATATTTAATGGTATATAAAAAGCCGACCAATCGAGCGAAATACACGCACGGATCGGTCCGCATTCCGCGCGGCGATCGAACCCGACAGAATTATTTCGCCGGGAAATATGCGGGACGCGCGTGTCCCGCTCGAAAGTGCGGATAGAAACGAATGAAATGATCGCGAGTGCAAAAATAGTCCCTTTTAAATAACACGGCGCGCCGAGCCGAGCAATTAACGTCACCGTTGAATCGGCGGGCTCGGATGTTATTCGGTAACAGGGTTTAAATAACGCGGGCCGGCAAATCGAGCGCGAATGCCTCGTCGCTTTCGAATTTTGAGCAACAATCACGGAATCGCGAAACGAGGAAACAGCGTGCAATTGTTAAACGCATCTCGATGGGAAGTCCGTCGCGGCTGACGTCCCGAAATCGCGACGCTTCGTCGACGACGTCGCCGCTTCTATTTCGAATCGAATGCTTCGTCGACGACGACGCCATTTCGAATTGGAAGCTTCGTCGACGACGTTGATGGTTCTATTTCGAATCGAATGCTTCGTCGACGACGTCGCCATTTCGAATTGAGAGCTTCGTCGACGACGTCGACGGTTCCATTTCGAATTGGACGCTTCGTCGACGTCGGTGCATCTTCCATTTCGAATCGGACGCTTCGTCGACGGCGTCACCGCTTCCATTTCGAATCGAATGCTTCTTCGATGTCGACGACGTCGCCATTTCGAATCGAATGCTTCGTTGACGTCGGCGCCGCTTCCATTTCGAATCGAATGCTTCGTCGACGTCGCCGCCGCTTCCATTTCAAATCGAATGCTTCGTCGACGTCGGCGCCGCTTTCATTTCAAATCGAATGCTTCGTCGACGACGTCAGCGCCGTTTCCATTTCGAAATTGAATGCTTCGTCGACGACGTCGCCATTTCGAATCGGACGCTTCGTCGACGACGTCGACGGTTCCATTTCGAATCGAATGCTTCGTCGACGACGACGCCATTTCGAATTGGAAGCTTCGTCGACGACGTTGATGGTTCCATTTCGAATCGAATGCTTCGTCGATGATGTCGCCGCTTCCAATTCGAATTGAATGCTTCGTCGATATCGTCGCCTCTTCCATTTCGAATCGAATGCTTCGTCGACGTCGGCGCCTCTTCCAATTCGAATTGAATGCTTCGTCGATATCGTCGCCTCTTCCATTTCGAATCGAATGCTACGTCGACGATTTCGCCGCTTCCATTTTCGAATCGAATGCTTCGTCGACGACATCGCTGCTTCCATTTCGAATCGACTGCTTCGTCGACGTCGGCGTCTCTTCCAATTCGAATTGAATGCTTCGTTGATATCGTCGCCGCTTCCATTTCGAATCGAATGCTTCGTCGACGGTTCCATTTCGAATCGGACGCTTCGTCGGCGTCGCCGCCGCTTCCATTTCGAATCGAATGCTTCGTCGACGGTTCCATTTCGAATCGGACGCTTCGTCGGCGTCGCCGCCGCTTCCATTTCAAATCGAATGCTTCGTCAACGACGGCGCCGCTTTCATTTCAAATCGAATGCTTCGTCGACGTCGCCGCCGCTTCCATTTCGAATCGAATGCTTCGTCGACGACATTGCCGCTTCCATTTCGAATCGACTGCTTCGTCGACGTCGGCGCCGCTTCCATTTCGAATCGAATGCTTCGTCGACGTCATCGTCGCTTCCATTTCGAATGAATCGAGTGATCGGGCCGTACCGGGCTCGCGTCTTCGCCGATAATCCGAATCGGACGAGATCCCGCTGGACGATGGCTGACCGACAACGCGGCCCGACGGCGGATCGGCGCAAGCTATGCGGTTAAAACTTTCACGAAAGTAAACGAGACTTGGCACTGGGACGGCACGTTCGCAACAATGATCGCTTGTAGGTCTCTCACATATCGCACTTATCCTTATTTAATCGCTATTTTAGAAGACGGAATTAAGCGCCGATCGATGCGCCGCCGGTCCAGAGGATCGATCAGCCAGAAGCGGCTCGCCAGGCCGCGCCGTTTGCGGAACGTCACCGTGGATCCGCGCGAGATTCGTAAATAATTCAAAACGCGGCGAGACTGCCGGGAACACGCCGAGAATGACGCTCGCCAATTTTAATGAAACTTTCGCAGGCAAATCGTCCCGCGAAAAATCTGACGTTTGTTTCGTAATTAGGCTCGCGCGTCGCCCCCTCTCCCCCCGCCTCACGCGCTAATTATTGAAGTTGCGAAGACCTTGCAGCGGGGAAACGAATGAATAAATTAGTCGAAAACTGCGGGAGAAAGTTGCGGGAATTCTGAAGAAATTCGATGCGTCGTGAACATCGTTGACGGCGTCGACACGTTCGGAAAAAACGCGAAATCGAAACGGTTTTTTAAAAATGATAGAACAATAGGGAGGACAATTTATTTAATAATAAATTCGCGTTAGCTTCGTTCGTTTCTTTTTAAGTCAAACGATGATCCATTTTCTGTATATCGGGGAACTTTTATTTTTGTAAGAAAGTTACGATTGCCTGACTTTTTTCTTGCAAAATAAATAGTAAACTAGCGTAATTTTTTTTTAATACGAATACGACGGAATATTTGGTTCATAAATGGTCGAAATTGTTGATCTAAGTGTACGAATGTCAATCATTTTCGTCTCTACTAAATATCATGTGGAATATCATTGTTAAAATTTTATTAGCATAAAATATATCCTTATTATTATACTGCAGCTATTGCATGATTAATAAGATGTTAAACAGTTGTGGTCTACTTAAAAGAAACTTATTAATTTCCTTCGAAATAATAAACTTCGTATTGCTCAAGATAACTTGTCGGAAAGAATTAAAAAAATTCTGAGCCGTTAATCTTTGATTTTCTTAGAACCATTAAGAAATTGCCACCGGGTACAATGTTAATTTCCTCGATATACCTAATTATACTATGGTAAACTCTGCTGCAGCATCGTCGAAACGAATGTAAGCAGTGTTATAAATATTTAAAACCGATATGAAAATTTTAATTACGATTGAAGTTTGCCTCCCACGTGCTTAAATATTCTCTCTTGAGGACTTCGACTTGCGAGAAATGCAAAGAAGTGCAACTTCCCTTGCTGCTATTAAATACAGTATACTCTTTGCTATTATTTAATACTATCTTTATCGGAAACCTAACGATAAGCTTTTCAATGACTGTGCTGTACCGGTAATTATCTGTTAAATAATAATTCTAGACGAGAACATCGTTACTAAACAATAATCACAGATAAAATTGCTGCAGTCTCTGAACAATTTATCAACTAAACACCCGTCGTTGATCGTGGATTTCAACCCTCGCACTATAATATCAGACTGGTTACAAGATTTCGCCCGGATGCGACCTCTCTTATTTCAAATCGAAATCAAACGTAAACTTTTCGCCTCGACATTTTTGCAATTGCAACGCGCGCAGGCATATAATAAAAATATAAATTTCCTCTCCGACTTTAATTCCGTTGATCTATCCGATCTTACGACAAAGTACTGCTGGATAAGGTAGCAATGAGAGAAAAATCGTAGGGGTTGTGAAAGAACCATATAAAAAACCGTCCGTAAAAACCTCCGTAAACATTTCACAAATTAAAAAAAATAAAAAGACCACGCAAGATCGATGAAACCGTATATTGCAATAGAAATAACCTACTGATCTTCACCGAAAGCATTCTCCCCCACAGCTTAGCGGTGTTTAAGACGTTCTGCGAAGCACCATTCTGCCACTTGCAGCTTCAGCAGGCCGGTTAAATTCAGCCTGCAAATCAGCTTCGGATCAACGCGAACGATGGCCGATAAAGAAACGTGTCAAATATTTCCGTAAGAAGAACGCGGACCGAAAGTTTCATTAAATTCGGCGAGCGTCACGCCGCGTCGGCGTGTTTCCTCGTCGGGCTCGCTCTCGCTTTGCAAGCTCGAGCCCGGTGCGACCGGAAGTTATCGATCGGTCTCGGATCGCGATCCCGTGGTTCCACGTGGAACGAGGAACGAGCAGACTTGCGGAGGGATGGGCGTGCTTGTTGGCGATCCTGCGGATCTCGGCGGGTCTCGGACAGGGTGGAGAGAGAGACGGGGGATGCAATCCCTTACGAAACCAGTCCCAAGAGAATGAACCGGCACTCTCGTTCTGCGCTCGCGCATTTACTGGACAATGTATCATTATCGCGTCTATGTGTATTGTATACATATATATTTCTGTATATATGTCTATATATATATATCTATATATATTCATATAAATCTATATATATGTCCATATATATCCATATATATTCATATATATTTATATAAATCTATATATATCCATATATATTCATATATATTTATATAAATCTATATATATCCATATATATATTTATATAAATCTATATATATTCATATATATCCATATATATATCCATATATATCCATATATATCCATATATATCCATATATATCCATATATATCCATATATATCCATATATATATATATCCACATATATCCATATATATTCATATATATCTATATACAGTAATGTCTCCCTTATTGACGCTTAGATTGCGCACAAAAATGGACAATTTGGGGAGAGGAGATACGATTAATTTGAGAGTCTTCTGCCTCGTTTTATAGTTACGAATTATCAAAACGAGCTGCAAGGCTCGAATAATCGTATCTCCTCTTCCCAAATTGTCCATTTTCGTGCACAATCTGAGCGTCAACTAGAGAGACATTACTGTATATCCAAATATATATATATATACGTTTACACGCGCCGGGGATATACATACATACACTGGCATATGTATATATACACGTGCAGACAGCAGAGCGTGGACAGTAAATAAGAAGGAGGCTCGAAGGACCGTATAGACCGTGCGACAAGACGCTACATCGCGGCTCCGGGCGATAGACAACCGAAATCGCTTTGTTTTCCTTTTTTTTTGTCCGTGGACTCTTTTACACGGCTCTCGTATCGCGGCAACGAAAATAGACGCTTTATTGCTCTGTCGCGTTAAAAAGGGTACGGGGGGTGGTGGGTTCTCGAAGGCACCGGCGACGCTCCCGAATAGACGGCGGCGCCATGGACGACTTTGTCCTCCGTTTGATACCAACGTCGGATGCGTCGGCCCGCACCTTACCCGAGGAAGTCGGTTCAGCCACGAGCGTACAACCGCTGGATCTCTTTTTCCCGGGGAGAAATGCCCGCGCCCCTCGGGAATTTTCTCTTTCGATCCGCCGCGGCCGACGCTCATCGCACACGCCTCGGCGAGGAGTTCGCTCGACGATCGCACCACGCCACTGTCTTTTATCCGACTTTTATCCGACCTTCTCGATTCGCGATAAATAGCAATAAATAGTTTTTGTTATACTCGTCGGTGGAAACTGTGAATATTGCGTTTACGTTGATCTCGAGCTTCGTTTGTCGAGTCTTGCAGCGTCTCGTAATGCTTTCGGAACTGAAAAACCGCCGAAGTTGACGCCTAGATGTTATCGTCACTGTTCTTGGAATTTTGTTTTCTTTTTTATTTTTTACTTGTTGCTTGTTTCGGCGGCCATGATTACAACGCGCGCGTTTCTTCTTTTCTATTATTTTTATTATCTCAGAGTTACCGAAGGGGTTGTTCCTTGTGTTCGTTATCGTGGGGCTTTTCATTCGGCGTTTCGCGCTGTTCCAACCTTCCGGTTGGACCTTGAAGACCGTCGCAATGGCGGACGAAATGAACTCCTCGCAGATTTGTCGCGTAAGACATTTTTAGGCGAGGTTTGTACGTTCGTTTTGGCGATCTGTTGGGGAAAGTCTGCGATTTCCCGCGCCTTTGCGGCGTCTTTGCAGTTTTGACGACTGTTTTGAATGTGAACGGAGGGGCTTTCGCGAGAGCGAAATTTGTTGTTGAAGGTCTGCAATCATTCTGAAATAATGCTAAATAATTCTAAATGGTTCAATGAAGTTCTGCGATAATTCTAAGATAATGCTAAATAATTCTAAATCGTTCAATGAAGTTCTGCAATAATTATAAAATAACCTTGACACGAACGTGAAAACCGCGAAATTTTTCGGACGATCCGATAAATGATTAACAAAAGATTAACATCGCGATATCGTAATCACAAGTTTCACAGATTTGTGTTTTCAAGATTCCTGTTTTCTGCGAAATAAAAGTCGAAACATCGTCGATTTCATGATTCCCTCTAATTCTAATCAATAAATGAGTGCCCATGAAATGACGAAAACTTTTGTTCTCTTGAAATTTTCATCCGAAGAAAATTATTCATTAATCATTAATTAATTCTTCCTGATTGATATATTAAATTGTCGGCTCCTTCAATTTCCCAGCACGAACTGTATTGTTTCGCTGAAACACCACGATTTTACAAATCAATATTTCGTACTCGTTCGCCCGCGAATTAACGTTTTATCTGCTGGATTATACAGCCGTTAATAGTCGGCTATTAACAGCCGTTCTAATGACCGAATTTTGTGCAAAAGAAATTCGATCATTTCCATTCGAACGACAATTTCTCCAGAAATTGCTTTTGCTCTCCGATTTGAAAAGGACCGTCCGAAAACTGCAGTTAACAGTATGCAAAGCGTTGTATGCAACAAATACTGCAAAACATCGGCCGTCGAAGAACAACAGTGCACAATAATTTCTCCCTAATTCGCGCTCAGATCGCGCACAAAAAATGGACATTTTGGGAAGAAGATACACGATTATTCGAACCTTATCTCGTTCCCATAGCCGTTGACAATCGGTAACTATAAAAACGAGCCCCGTGGCTCGACTAATCGCATCAGCTCTCCCCGAATTGTCCACTTTCGTGCACAATTTAACTCACAATCGCACAATAGCGCGAATTCGGGAGAAATAACCTCGTTCCCGCTTCGCAGACCATTGTAACAGAAAACAATGCAAAACAAAAAAAGGAAAACAGCAACTTCCATCCGAACGAAACGAGAACAGCTCGTCGCAGTGGCTCGACGAAAATTCGCCTAAAAATGTCTTAGACTCTTCCCGAGGGCCGGCGAGCAACCGCAAAAGCCGTAATCGCCGCGGGCGTTCCGCGGCGTCAAAGGGACGACGGCTCGAACGTCCGTCAAACTAACAATCCCCGCAGAATTCCTCCGGCCGAGATCAATAACCGTGGCTTATCATCGCGTGACGCGATACGCGGACGTTAAATCGATGCGAAGGTATCGCGATAAAAGGAAACCGTTCCCGGGGAACGGCCGAGCGTTGTCCCGCGGCGCCGAAGACCGGCGACTTCCTCGGGGGCAAAGGGGGCGGGACGGATGCGCTAGTCCTGCAATGGAGTACAAGTGAAATGATCGTTGTTGCACACAATATACAAATCGCGTCGAGTACGCAAAATAGCTGGCACGTTACTACGGGCCACGTCGGTCGTCGATTCCACGCGGAACACGGAAATGACAAACAGCAACAACAACAACAACCATAACCGAAATAATAATGGAACCGGTTGACGGTCGACGTTTGTCTGTGCTCTCTTTGGCTTCGGCTCCTCTCTTATCACAAGTTAGTTACGTTAACGTTACGTAGAAACCTTGACTCCCCCTATTCGCGTCTTCCTCCCGTCGTCTTCATGCGATTCCCTCCGTCTTCTCGTTGCTTCTCGCGAGCAGGTGTGTTCGTGGTAACGCGAGACCCTCGCAGTTTCGATGCCGGGCGAAAGCCAAGCCACCTATCACCGTCCTCGTCGTCTTCGTTGTCGTCTTCGTCGTCGTCTTCGTCGTCGTCCTCGTCGTCCTCGTCGTCCTCGCCGCTGACGATTACTTCGTTTCCTTCTTTCACCGTAATTGACTCGTCTTCGCTGGGCTAACGGCTGGATGGATACGCGGTTCTCGTCTTTCTCTTCGCAGTTCGCGCGGCGTCCTCCGCCTCTCGCGTCGCGCCCCGACGCCGAGAGGGAAGCACGCGCGGAAATGTTCCGAGTTCGACGACCTCCGAGGGGTGGTTTTCGACGGAAGCTCGCGCAACGTTTTCCGTCTCTGATCCGACTGCGAAAGAAAATCCCCAGGGTCCTCTGAACCTTAGATCGCGCGAGCGAGCGAGCGAGCGAGCGTTTCGCGCGCGAGCTCGGACGAGGGCCGGTCCCCGAAAACCACCCCCACGTTCTTGGACGTTCTCGATTGGTGCGTCTTAAATGAAACGATCTTGTATACAAATCAGCGATGTCTCGCCGGTAATCTCGTCGGTATCGTCGCAACGTTCGTTTCGAAAGCGCGTAACGCTCGCGAAAAAAGAAACAAAAACAAACGATTCGTTGTTCGCGTGTCGGGATCGTCTCGGCCGTTGCCCGACGCGGCCGCGTTGCGGAACGACGCGTCACAGTTCTATTACGATTTCCTTGCGCGAACCTGGAAATCACGGGAATACAAAATCTAGTCGAGCCGTGGGTGTCGTGGTCGGTCGCAACGCGGCGCCGTCGGCCTTCTTCTTCGTCGCGACGTTCCGCCCGTCGGACGATACCGATCGATGATACAATGGATCCGACGATAGAGAGCCGGACATCGCCGATTAGAAGACGCATCAAGAATTACCAAGAATGTCACGGAACCGAGCCCCGAACCGTTTTCAGCGCTGGTGTATGTGCGTGGTCAGGTGTTTGGAGAGGTAGTCCGCCCTGGCGAAACACTTGCCGCACATCTCGCAGTGGTAGGGCCTCTCGCCGGTGTGTATGCGTAGGTGCCTGGTGAGGTCGCTCTTGCCGCCGAACGCGCGGCCGCAGAACAGGCAAACGAACGGCCGTTCGCCGGTGTGCTTGCGAACGTGGAGCTTCAGGTTCTCTTTGGAGCGGACGCACTTACCGCAGAACGGGCAGGCGAATCGTCGCTCGCGCCTGTCGACCTCGTGGCTGCTCCTCGCCAGGCTGATCACCGCCTCGGTCGGCTCCGGCCGGTCGTCGTCGACGTCGCCGACCTCGCTCGCGCTACCACCGTCCGCCGAACCCCTCTCGTTCAAGACCGGCGCCTCCGACATCTGCACCTCGACCGCCTCGCCGGGATTCTCCTGCACGCTCGCCGTCTCCGAGACGCTCTCCTCCCGGGTGTTCTCCGCGAATGTCGCCCTGGTCTCCTCCTCGCCGGGGTTGGTCGTGGTGTCGCTGCCGGTCTCGACTTGCGAGGGCTCGCCGGTGCTGGAGACCTGGTCGCTCCGCTCCGCCGCCGCAGAGACCGCCATCGCGCTGCTCTGCGGCTCCGGCGCGCGTTGCAACCGCTCCAGCGCGTGGTTCAGCCGGTGCTTCTTGAACGACTTCAAATACCTGAACTGCATGCCGCAGACGTCGCAGGTGAACAGCTTGTCGGCCGGCAAGCGGGCGCGGTGGTTCTGCTCCCGGTGTTTCTCGTACGCGGAACGGTAGCGGTAACGCTGGCCGCATTGCTCGCAGGTGAACGGCTTGTCGTCGCTCGCCTGGCCTGCGTGCTGCAGTAACGCGTGCCGTTCCAGCAGCCAAGCGGAAGGAAACGTCGCCAAACAGACGCCGCAGCGACGCGCCAGCCCCGCCAAACCGGCGAAACCGCCGTGACGTAACAGGGAACCGCATCCGCCGCTGGCGCCCGACCGCTCCACCAAGGCGCCCCAACCACCCGCCTCCAGACCGAGGGCCAGCGACACCTGAAACGATCGGGGATCGTTAGATCGCTGGGTTCGGGGCATAATCCTGCTGGGCCTACCGGTCGACGATACGACGACGGTTCTCGGGTTACAGTGGAATCACCGACACTGGTCTCACTGGCGCTACGAGGACTCGTAGATTTGCGATCATCGTTTTCGATGCAGATTTCGATACACTCTGATTGCTAGGAGAGGGTAGGGGAGGATTTCTGTGGAGGATCTTATGGCGATGCATGCACGGTAAATCCTCTAAAATCGGCACTCAGCTTGTCTACGATTATAGAAACGAGCCGGGATGCACGAGGGATCGCGATTTTGTGTTCTCAGATCTGCTGGTTTCAGTTGCGCATTCTGAATATTTCTGGAAGAAATTACTGCGAGGTAAATTTCAAGGTAAATCCTCCCCAATTGTTCGTTAGTTTGCGGAGAAGAATGGACTATATTTGCGAAGAGACGATACGGTTATTATAGTATTATTTTATTGTATTATTATTGTTTTGTTTTATATTATTAAGATAGTATTATTAGCCCTTCGCACTCGAAGCCAATTTAACTAGAAATTTCAAATAGTTTCTCTGGCCTGTAGCACTTCCGTTTGATATAAATTACTACGTAATGTGACTCGAGAAACAATTACACTTCGCGCAGTTTTTTGAAAAATATAAACAAATTCGATGATGTTAGAAAGTATTTTCAAACGTGATGTAACAATGTTTGACGGCGCCTCGAAGTCGTCATTCGAGTGCAAAGGGTTAGTAGTTGACAATCGGCGATGACAATTGTCGTCGATTATTCCCGAATTGTCCATTCCTGTTTACAAGCTGAGGGACAATTGCGGAGAATTTACTGTAACGTGTCGTTACAGTGAGGAAGGGTTATACTTCCAGCTGAGGAAGGAGCATCGTTGTCCTCGGGAATGGGGCCTAGTCTAGTGGGGCCTAGCCTAATGGGGCCCACCGATCGGTGTTTGCCCAGTGCTAAAAATCGCTGCTCCTACGGGCAAGCTGTTGAACAGCTTTTCCTTATACGATGCCGAGGAACGAATTACAGGATTTTGATTCGCACATCGAATTCTAAATGTCTACAAATCTTTACGAAGATTAGGAAGCGAAAGATACGCTAGTGTCAGAAATGGTTGCTATTGTTTTCTACATTTGTATGCGATGTTACGTATTACGTTTTGCAAGACGACGAGTTTCTTCGACGGAAGTATCTTGGAAAAGAGTCGACAGTGTCAGTGATTTCAGTGTGACCAGAATTTTCACGGGTCGAGAACGACGTTGGATTCGGTTCCTAAACCGGATGTGAGAACCGAAGTGGCGAGGAAGATTCTGGCTTAGTTATGGTTGCAGTTTCGATTCTTTAGCGCCGTTATTATAGGAATTCTGCGTCGATTAGATCGCATTATTGTAAAATGAATAAGTCGGATATGGATTGTATCAATTATAGATTATTTATTCTATGGAAATTTTTATGTGGAATTTCACGTGGAATTAGTAGGACATGATCTGCCGTGTGAATCGAATCCTATTTAATAGACCTGGACACTTTTGAAATATAATTTCGAATAACGTGTTATTTTATTTTATAATTACTTCAAATAATTATGAAGTTAAATGCAATGTTTGGGGCTTCTTCACACCTTTTAGCTTTAAACAAATTGTCGTGAAGATCTCATGAAATAAGATCTTCTTGTTCATTATTATTTTCAGCATTATTTCGTTTGGCTAATTAGAAATAAAGAAATACAGAAGTAACGAAATAATTTATTATCTGTGATCGATTTATCTCTAATGAATCGACGTTATTTTTATCTTCAAATAACGCCGTGAAATAAATTATTTGAAATGGTTACTTTTTGATTTTTCTTTCGAGTAAAATTTGCCCAGTTCTGTTATTTAATAGCATTGTTTTTCCAACGAGTTTCTCTCGAAATCGAAGCTTTAAATGAATAAAATTTACTCCACGTGTGGAATCATCCCCTCTCGGTTGTATCATCGGTTTCTAACCTTTCTGTGAATGAACCGGTAAAAAATGTTGTTCCAAGTCAGTATTTGATAATATGCAAAACTATTCGGCGCAAATCGAATATTTATTCGGTTCGCACGTCGATCAAGATTCGCGTGTAACTCGATAGGAATTCGCGAATCTGTTCAATTGTTAGCGGGATTCACCCTAACTGCAGAGAGATTTCACGCAATCGATATAAGCCAGAACCTTGGAAATTACTCCTACCTCTGTCTGTACAACAGTTATTAAGAGTTATTTTGGAACCGTTTCAATCCCCGGTTTCTCAGTTTAAAATGATTCTCCCTTGTCGTCGGACACGGGTGTTACTGATCTGTTGTGATTCATGTTGTGGAGGGTGTCTTTTATTCAAATTTGATCTCTGGAAGAAGCTAATATAGTGAGTGGTGGCGTGGTCTTAAAAAGATTACGGCTAAGTGAAGTTCAAGTGCGAAGCGATTAAAATACTAAAGTGATGCTACTTAAAGATAGCTCTCGACTTCTTTGCAATTTACGGCTCAAATCTGATTTTTTACTCGACCGAATAACGCAATTCGATTATATTTCTAATAGATATCACTAGCAATTTTCTCGCGATTACACGTAATTACGTGTGCAAAACTGAAATGGATGTATAAATATTCGACAGAAGCTACCATAATCTTCTTGAATTTTAGAGAGGAAAATTCTCCGTAAATTCTCCCTATAATTGACGCTCAGATTGTGCACAAAACTGGACAATTTCAGGAGAGGAGATACGATTATAGTTTTTATAGCTTTTGTAATTACCGATTGTCAACATTTGTCGTATATATAATAATCGTATACGCAGGACGATTCCTGAGATCATTTGCAGTAACTTTTTCCTTAGCGAAAATGCAATCCGCAGCTTCGTTTACGAGTTATTAACGAAAAACACTGACCAATGAGAAGCGAGACATTCTGGCGCAAGGCGGTCGAGTCAACGAGCGGTCGAAGCCCAGTTCCGTTGATTGGCTCGTCCGCTTAGCGCTAGGCGAGCTCGCTTCTCATTGGTCAGCGTTTTTCGTTAATAACTCGTAAACGAAGCCGCGGATTGCATTTTCGCTGAGGAAAAAGTTACTTGAAATTACCCGAGGAATCACCTTCTTCCAAGCGTTATCATAATTATGGAACATCCTATATATAATAATCGTATCTCCTCTTCCCAAATTGTCCATTTTCGCGCGCTATCTGAACGCGAATTAGGGAGACATGAAGCTTAGGATATGAAGCTTCGGTAGCTGTAACTTTATCTTGGAATTTTCTACATAACGTTCTTCCAAGATCTTTTTTTTTAAACACAAAAGCCATTCTCGTCGAAGCAAGGAACAACATCGTAACACCTAATAAAGTTCAGCGTACAATGAACCGTCTTTCATCGGGCTAATTAATAAACAGCGATTCGACGAAGGAAACTGTTCTGTTCAAAGTGTATTCCGTTCTATCGTAGTGTACCAAAATGAAATCCAGGAATGTGTCCGTGATTTAAACACTAATTCTACGATGATCAACTTACAAAAACTGGACATCTACTCGACCGAACAATATCGAAGATATAACGGGCATGCATCGATGAAATGTTCACACGAAACGTACGTCCGAACAGCTCGGAAAGTCACCAGTGCAAGCAAGCGTGCAGTTTCTCATTCTAAATAACAAAGACAGGGTGAATACTCGTGCTTTGAAAGTAGAGGTAAAACTTACCGGCGTGTACGATCCCCCTCGATTTACCGCGGTAATCGGCCTGGCCGGTGTAACGTGATCTTCAGATTATTCGATAACGTACAAAAACTAAAAAATAAACGGCAACGGCCGGCGGATAAAACGACCGGCGGGCACGCGTCGGAAAGTTCGGGAATAAAACAGGGTCGAAGGGAATCAATTCGAGCGAGACCGCGGACTATTCTACGGCTACCCTCGCGGGCGGGTTTACAGTAATGTCTCTCTAATTGACGCCCAGATTGCCCACAGGAATGGGCAATCTGGGAAGAGGAGATACGATTATTCGAATATTATATGATAATATATAATAATATATTATAATAATATTATATATATATATTACATATATAATAATATAACATATTAATATATTTTATTTATATATATATATATATATATATAAATTATAATTATTAATATATGTAAATAATAATATCATATATAACATATATAATAATATAATATTATTATTATATAATATATAAAATATCATATATAACATATATAATAATATAATATTATTATTATATAATATATAAAATATCATATATAACATATATAATAATATAATATTATTATTATATAATATATAAAATATTATATATATTATATATTTTTATACTTATAAATCGTCCACAATTATAAAAAAAGTCGAGCCGCAAGGCTCGAACAATCGTATCTCCACTTCCCCAAACTGTCCATTTTTAGTGGACGATCCGAGCGTCAGTATGGGAGACATTATTGTAGTCCATAAGAAAGAACGTGACACCAGACATCAGGTTCAATGACCTATTGTTAACACAAACAGTTTGCAGCTTTTATTTCACAAATCGTTAAATTTACAACTATGATATGCATTCGTTCGCCTAAGAACCGAAATGAGAAAACTGTCATTTTACACGAAACAAGGCGTATTTATCCATAATGATCGGAACGCGTATCAACGTGGTGAGAGAGTTACGGACAAATCGTTATCTTTTTTTATCTTTTTCTTCTCAGGCATTGTCTCGCCAGGATCCTGGAGATATTCGCACGTGGAGACACAAACATTTTCAAAATCACTTGCCGCGATGCTGAACTACTTCCGTCACTTCGATCGACAGGCTCCCGTAAAACCTTAAACGCTACCTCGGAACCAGCAAGATGGACGAAAGGTTCGGCCTAAAAAAAACCTTCTTCGGTCCGCTCGCCGAAGCGAGCGCGTTTTCCGTTCTCTTCGCTGCCAACAGCTTTCGCTACCCCCCCCCCCCCATCCCCATCCCGGTTTCGTTTCCAACCCCTCCCGACACGATATGAACCATCGCCCATTTCGCCGTTCACGAAACTCCCCCTCATTCCAGCTCGACTCGTACACACGGGTCCGGAACTAACAGCAAAATTTAACTCATTCGCACGTTTCATCTATTCTCCGTTGTTTCTCTCTTTCGCACAGAAATCGTAGCACGAACGCGTCTCATCGAGCACCGAGGGAGGACACGTTTCTACGGGGTGGTTGTTTGCGGCGCGCGCGAGCTCTCGGGGACATCATCCTTCCTCGTTCGCGACTGCTTGCTTAACGATCGCGCGCGCGCGCGCGCGTGCGAACCGAGGGACAATCGCGCGACACCGCACACGACAATCGCTCGAATCCGAGCGATCCGTTTCCTCGTGTCGCCGTTCCCCGAAACCGGGCTGCTGATCTTCGAAAGTGAACCAAGCCTCGAGACGACCGACGCCACTTGGAAATATTTACCGCGCTGCTCGAATTTGCGCGCGCGCGCGACGCTCGCGACGGCGATCGAGTAATCGTGGAATCGCGATTATTAGGCGCGAAATGTTCTGCGGAGTTCTAGCTTGCTACCCCCGAGGAAAAACGGGTAGTTCGACGGAAATGGAACGAAGTAGCCGTTCGTTCTACGAGCGAGATGATCGATTTAGGAGGATCGATGTCTTTGATTTTCGCGGTGCCAGGAATAAACGAGAGTTCGAACAAACATTCCATATTCCATATTCCGTATTCCATATTCCATATTCCATATTCCATATTCCATATTCCATATTCCATAATCCATATTTCAAATTCCATATTCCATATTCCATATTCCATATTCCATATTTCAAATTCCATATTTCAAATTCCATATTCCATATTTCAAATTCCATATTCCATATTTCAAATTCCATATTCCATATTCCATATTCACGATGAAATTTCTCACGTTTCACAACGAAATCATTTGCGTCATCTAGAATTATCGCCGACTGTTCCGTTCTATTTCCTTCGTTCCGAAACGATAATTTCGTCCAAAAGTGCTTCATCAATCGACGGACTGCGGATTTTACGCATCTCACACAAAAATCTGTAGACGGAAAGCAAAACGGTCAATTTGAAAGCAAATTGTAAAGAGTTCAATGCCTATTTGGCAAAGACTCGCGACTTGTCTAGACAGACAACGTATCCTAGACTCGTTTAAGCTGTCACAAAGAGAAACACGTGTCCGAGCAGTGTTCGTATTCTCGAGCAATTCACGCGGACAATTTCCACTTCGCGTAAAAATCCGCAGTGAAAACGATCGACGATTTCGAGCGAGTTTCTTCTGCCAGGGGTAGCAAGAACATCGGAAGGTGCGGCAACGTGTTCAGCCTCCCCCGCGCACTGCAATCGGTGCACGTCGTCTCGATTAAAACTGAATCATACCGGACGCATGATTCGCGAAATTCCGAACACGCGAGCATCGCGCGCATTCGTTCGCATACTTTTCGAATCTTGTCTTCGAGTCTCGTTGAAACAAATCGGCGCGTTCGCGCTGACTTCACGGGACCCGCAATGCAACGACGGTGTCCAAATTGTTCAATTTACGATCGTGATTGCAAAGATACATTTATGAGGAATTTACAAATCTGTCGCTTCCGGCGATAGGCATCGCTCGAAATCCGCATAAATATATTATCGTTGCCTTTGCAAACGCAAAACGGTTGCGTTCAGTGTCCCGTAAAGTACCATAATTAGTGTCTGCTCGATTCAGCGTCGATTTTCCTTCGTCTTCGTTTCAACGTCAAATTCCGTATAAACAATTGTCCGTGCTAACGGACATTTCCTGCGAACAAATGCGAGTCGCCGCGCGCCGGAGTTCCACAGAAAAGAAGAGCCGCGATCGAAATAAATGATACATCGTATATAATAAATAACATATATTATATAAATAAATAATCGCTTTTAGAATAAGGCGGCAGCTGTGCGCGGGGGCGGACGTGTTCCGAATATTTCCAAGTTTGCTCGGCGAGTTCCATGTACGCCGTTTAACGCCGATGAACGCGAGGCCGATCGCTCGGTGTAGCCGAGTTAGGCGTCCGGATTGTCGCTCGTCACGTCCGCAGACTAATTAACGCGTTGCGTTTAACGATCCGCGCGTTTCTCGCGTTCCCCGTGGCTTGCTTATCGCGTTGCCCTTCGGCGCGCAGGCGACGGAACCGCGGGTGCCGCAAGCTGAACGGACAACGGAGAGGCGCGCGAAGCTTTTTCGGCGCGGCGCAGCGTTTTCGATCGTCTCCGACGGACCCGTCGGCTCGATCGGCCAAGCTCGCGACGATCGTGGAACGATCGCGGAACGGATCCGCGCCGAACGGGACGCGATCACGCCTCCGTACGGCGGAGTAAATCGCGTAAACGAGACGCACCGGTGTTCGTACGCGGCGCTGTGCCCGCCGCGGCACGGAGATCGCGCTTCGATAGTTCGTATACGTGTCCTATCGCGACACATAGTATCTGAGATCAGCAAAGTCGGGCTAGAGAGTTCCGAGTATCACGCGACATTCCGCGGATACAGGGTGCTCGCGAAATAGCCGAGCAACGGGGACCGTTTCGAGGTTGAGTCGAGCGTTGTTCCGAACGCGCTCGGCTCGCCGACGCTGTGCCGGCGATGGAACGCGACGCGGCCGACGAGAACTCATCCGGTTCGCAATTTTTGGAGGAATCAGTTTGCCCGGGGAATTCGGAAAGGGTTGCGAAATATCCGATTCCGTGAATCGATGCGAGAACGACGTGTTTTTAGAAAGAAGAGCCCTGGAATCTGCGCATTGAACGCGTTGGGTAGTGGAGCCGGTTACTGTGGGGGACCAATTGCTGTGCCCCTGGGTTTTTTTTATTTTTATAGTTTCTATTTATCGAATAAGGCGCGTTTAATTTTTCTATCGGAAGATAAATGAAACGAGGGAATAGAAAAATTTGATATAACCTAATTCGATGAGTGTAAAGCTAATTAGTCCCGAAAATAAATTAACGCGCAGATTCACAGCTCTTGTTTCTCCATTATCGACAACCATAAAAACCTAAATCATTTACTTTTGTTTAGAGGCCGAGGAACAATTGCAGAGAATTTACTGTAATTTGGCTCTCGAAAAAAAGGTATAGAATCATTTCGGTCAGCTTTTAAGGCCAAATGCTCGACGATTGGATAGTCGCGGTACGATTTAACGAACGAACTCAATCAATTTTCGCAATAATTCAATGCTCGCAGCCAGGCATTTTGAAAATGATGCGTGGAATCGCGTCTGTATGACGACAGATTTTTCATTTGCGCACTTTGAATTTGGAAACGCTTCTTTTCTGGTTGTCGCTTTCAGCTTTTTTTAGCCATAAAAAGCTATCGTATTTAACTTTGTAACCTCTAACTATTGTTCAGATCATTTTCCGTGGTCGGAGAGTATGCATTCTTCGTTAGAAGTTGCGATTCTTTTAAAGAATAGATTTCTGACGAGAACTTTTCCGAAGAATTGATCGACTGAAAAAACGCTAATTTTCGAAATTCATATTTCCATGGAAGTTGTTATTTGTGAAAACTGTTAGCTCGATAAGTCGCTATTTGGGATATCGTCGTTTTTATTAAACAATATATGTTCATTTGACAAAGCCTAAGTGTTGTCGGAAAGCTACTAATTCAATTGTTTTCTTTTTTCTTTTTTAGAAAAATTAGAAAATTTCTGCGACGACTGTACTCGAGCATTTTTGATACCCTGTGAAACAGCGGTGTTGTACTTGTTACCGAAAAATGTTCAATGTAACTTATTTGAGAACATTTATGCCGGTTTGTTATACCTGCGAGCCGGATTAGAAAAATTAGAAATTTATTAAAAATTAGAAATTTTTACTGAGATCAGAGTAAAAATAAAAGGCGCACGAAAAGCCAATTTTCTCTGGCTCCGCGATTGATTTCGAATATTTTTGGTTCTAGAAGAACACGAACGCATGTATAAATGAATTTATTTTTAGATAATAGCACGATTCTTCTTTGTCATCGCGTAACCAGCATACTAAACAGAGCCAAAATATTTCTTAACCACCGCTTCCTTCGTTTGCGTTTACCCGTCAATCGCTATAAACAAATATCATACTCGAAAATATATAAATAACTATTTCAGTAACCGCAAAAGTGATTGCAAAAGTGTCATTCTAATCAGCGAATCCTATCTAAATGTAACAAAACAAAATCTGCGATTCCTCGTAACACATCAACGACGCGTTTAAACTACAACCATCGGCGAACCATAAACGGTTCGAGCTTCAAGTGCAAGGCCTACATTTATGCGACACATAAATGCGATATCGAACTACATTCAACCATTCAACTTTCTACACGATGAAACATTTCTTCAAACAATTCTAAAAATCGTCCGACGCGTTTCTACGCTCCTCAACGCGGAACAGATAAAACTACACAACGTAACGGCAAACGCTATAATATTTCACATCGTCTCGGTATCTCGTCGACGAATTATGCGCGATCAGCGAAATCATCTCGGTCTCCGTCCAATGATTCGTTTCCAATGATTCCCTGCCGCGTGTTCCATCCCGCGAAAGAGAAAACAACTTTCCCGATAACAATTTGTCTCGACGCTTCCAAGCGCGCGACGCGAAAACTTCCGCGACGAATTTCAATCGCGCAAAAGAAGAATAACGTCGCGAAGACGTCGGACAAAGCGTCGGCGAATGAGAAACGACGCGTTGATAACAGGTGATGCCATAATCATTGTCCGGCTGCGTCGAGCCAATCGGGATTCTCGCGTCGCGAGCGTCTCAGGTGGACGAAACCGTCGCGGACAAAAGCGGAGAAATTAATCGCCGTTCCCGGCGTATCGACGCAAAGTCGTTGGTGACATTATACGCGTTTTTTCCACGTTTCGGAGAAGCTTTCCGGTGCGAAAAGAACTCGTCGACCGGCCGAGAAACGATCCGAGACACGCTCGGCCGGATAAAACGTTCGAACATCCAAAGTTCCGTTGTCCCCGCGTTTTCAAATTCGGAACCGAATTCGAAGATCCCCGAACGCGATCTTCGGCTCCGTCGTGGTCGCATGATCTCGCATACTATGCGCCGAGTCTTTGCATCTTCTCGCGTCCCCCTGGGACATCATTTCGCGGAAAGTAAACGCTGCCGAGGCGTCGCGTTCTCTGGAACGGCGCGAAGATGGCACGCGTTACTCCGCTTTTTTTTTAACAAGTCCCATGGCTGATCTCGAATAAAGCGACCACCCTGTATCAATCTCTGCATTAATCTTCCCGCTTATATACCCTGCTTCGCTCCGCGAAGAATCCCTCGCGGCAGGGGCGACATCGACGCGCGTTCGCGATACTTCTCGCATCGATTTTCCCCGGCAAATTGTCAGCCGAATCGAATGTCTCGGCGGCGCGGATCGGCCGCGTTTAATCCCGCGGCCTCCGAAAAGACGAGCGGAGCCTCCGCGCCGGCTGTTCTCCTTAGGTTCCGAAATCACGCGACGCCGCAATCTCCGAGCGACCGAATTTTCCGCGGGACGAGTAACGTCGACGCGAACACGGATGCGTCTCGCCCGAAAGGAAACCCGTCGCACGCTGGCTGGCTGGCTGGCTGCCGCGACCGAGGCGAATTAGCTACCGCTGATATCTCGAACAACGTTATTTTTTGTTTTCTTCTCTCTTTTGGTCTCTAATCTCTACAGCGTTACTCGATAATCAAGCGATCTGGACGTCAAGTGCTGGGGTGTCGCGGTGTACACTGAATTGTAGTCGGAAACGGCGGGGGAGGGGGGGAGGTGGTTGTGGTGTTGGGTGGTGGTGGTGGGTGGTGGTGTTAGGGATCCGGTGGTAGTGGTGGTGATGTTCGTGGGGGTGGTTCGACGGGGGGTGGATGGGGGGCGTCATCGATTTTGCGACAGAGAAATTCGAGGGGGTAGGGTTGGGTGGGTTACGCGGGGGGCGTCGTGTCCGCGCCGTCCACGCAAATCTGCAAAGCAAAAATCTAAAAGTCTCTGGTTGGCACACAAAACGAAACGATGTAGTATCATGTGGCGGGGTGCTCCGTTGGGCGGCCGTGGTCGCGCACGGCCGACGGCCGGGTCCCGCGCGGCTCGTTACAAGTATGAAAAATATCCCGGCTTGGTTAATACCGTTTAAAAAAGTTATTGCATTTGGGTCACCTATCTTGTATAGGTTACACGTCTCTTTATCGTTATATTGTACAAATATTGTTGTAAGTTGGTACAAACGTTACTGTAGAAAACATAACAACTCGTAGGTTCTTCCGTCATCTTTCTCTTTCGCGTGTGTGGTATTTCTCAATTTACCCAATCGTTCGCACTACCTATCATTCTCTCTCTCTATCTATCACTCTCTCTTTCGCTCTCTCTCTCTCTTTCTCTCTTTTTCTCTCTTTTATCTTCCTCTTTCTTCCTCGTCTTTCGCACATGCACACGAACACATACGCTCGATCTCTGTCGATCTCGTTCGCGCACGCTCCGTCTCTCATCATCATCTTCTTCATCATCTTCTTCTTCTTCTTCTTCTTCTTCTTCTTTCTCTTCTTCTTCTTCTCCTCCTATCGCTCATCGTATGTATGGAAAGCTTAGTTAAATGTTATACAATCTGTTAGTACTATGCGAGATTCCGATCTACAGGGTGGCTCTCAAGGTATCTGAACACTGCATTGCTCGTGTCGTGTCTCTCTGTGTACGTGTGCGTCCGTGTGTCCGTGTGTGTTTGTACGTGCGTGCATACGCGTGTGTACGGTCCGAAGCGAAGTGTCCGGAGCGAAGAACTTGGGACCGAATGGGCCGGGGACCGGTCGCGAACGTTCGATTCGCGGAGAAGGATCGTTCCGTCAACGGGATCGACGGTGACGCGAACGATTTTTCCTCGGTCACCGTCGACGGTGTTTCCCCGACGTGAAAGATCGATCTCGCGAACGATCCTTCTAACCCGTGACCCCGGCGAAGCGCTTAGGAAAGCTTCTTCTTTTCCTTTATTCCGCGGCGTAACACAGACGTTTCCCGCTCAAAGACCCGTTCGGCTTCGTTAGACGATCGACGGACAGCGAAATTCTC
Organism: Megalopta genalis; assembly: GCF_051020955.1. NCBI lineage: Eukaryota > Metazoa > Arthropoda > Insecta > Hymenoptera > Halictidae > Megalopta > Megalopta genalis. The sequence goes on along the minus strand of NC_135018.1, from coordinate 19,637,527 downwards.
GTCCCGATTCAAGGTATCCGCGGCCCCATGAAATATTAATGAAGTACTCAGACAAAGTACTCAGACGCGGATGAAAATCGAGGAGACGACTTTTATTGCGACGTTATTAAACTCGCGAGACGTTTTAAGTAACTTCCAGCCGAAGGGATTTACGGTTACGTCGGCCATTCGTGGATCTTGAACGAGGTGCTTACTAAGTACGGTAAAAGTGCAGTCTTGCATATATTCCTGGCCCCTGCCTGCGAGTCGATAATTGCAGAAACGGATGCGCGATGACTGAAATATGCGACGCCGAATGATTCCCGGTACCCTTAGCTTTCGCAACGTTCGCTTTTGAGGGAATCGCGGGCCGACGTCGACGTCGGCGTTTATCGGGCCCGCGCTCTCTCTCCCTCTCTCTTTCTCTCTCTCTCTCTCTCTCTCTCCCTCCCTCTCGCCCGTCCCGGCTGTTCTTTAAACGCCGTGCCCACGCACCACGTGCGCGCCATTATTAGATAATTGCGACTTTGTCCTCGTAATTCAATATCTTTCTGGAACCGTAACGCGAGAGAACCGCGAACGCTCCGAACCGGGAACGTTCCGAAAACCGCGAGAGCCTCTCGAGATTCTTTCGCCCGTTTTATTTTGTGTTTACAATTGAGCCGTTTATTTTGAAAGTGGCATAAGTCACTTTATTTCTAAGTCGATATATATAATTATATATAATTATATATTTAACTTTAATATAATTATATATAATATATATTTAATTTTTAATATAATTATATATTTAAGGGTTTCCGTTTTAACACGTTTCAAAATATGGATGCTAACTTTTGAGAAGATCTACTTGTACTTATTATCTCGGGATACTGATATTTTTCTCAGTATAAATAATTTCGTATAAACATTAAATTAAATCACCGCTTTTCATTACGGTAAAGTGACTTATGCCACTTTCGAAATAAACGGCTCGATTATGGTTTCAGTTATTGTTCTTGTATTTTGCATCGTCGGCGACGGGATTTTTGTCGCAATTGTTCGGGACGCGTGCTCGTAATCGCTGAAAATCGTACAATCTCTGAACATTGCGATGCAGCTGCTTCTCCGATTCGTAGAAATATCGCGATGGAAATCGAGGCTAATCAAAATTTTACGATCTTTTCAAGATCACGATTGTCGTCCAAATTTGTCGACTACATTTTCGAGTACGAAACGTTTGATGCGACTCATGGAAACATCAGGAAATATCAATCTCCGTGGATTAATTAACAACGATGCATTACGATGCATAATCTTAAGGTGAAACGACAGAATAAAGTTTTCCTCAACGATAAACATTGACCGATAAAAGGCGAGCACCACCAAAGTATCGTATCTTTGGTCATTCAATTCGTTTCGACACGCACCACGTTGTTGTATCCTAAAAAATGAGCGTTAATACGCAAGAATCGACGATGACCTTCGAGACTCGAAGAAAGTGATCTCGAAATAGAAGACGCATCGATCATAATATTCCTGCCATCGAGCCAAATAAATTTGTTACGACACATTTTTCGATGCAAACAAACAACGAGGACGTTCGAACGCGCAGAACAAAAGGAACACCCTATACAATAACTGCGACCAAAATTCGTCGCATCTAAGATCATCGAACACAGCGATTTCTCCCTAATTCACGATCAAATCGCGCCCAAAAATCGACAGTTTCAAAAGAGCAGATACAACAACAATAAAAACGAACCAGCAGACTCGAATAATCGTGTCTCCTCTTCCCAAATCGTCCACTTTCGTGCGCGATCTGAGCGCGAATTAGGGAGAAATAATCGCTGCACTTGCGAGAACCTTACTGCTATTAAGAGAATCGTGTGAAGCGAAATTCGTAATTCAGCGCCGAATTCGAGAGAGTCCTTTCCCTTCCTTTCGACGAAGTCCCGGTCGCGATTGCCGAATTCCTCGGGGAACTGGGAACCCCCTTTCGCGATAAATCTCGCGGAACGCGTTTCGGGAACGCGCGCCGCGCCGCAGGAAGCGCGAGAGGCGAGAGAGGCGAGAGCCGCGGCACGCCGCGGTGCTCGCGATCCTTCGACAACTTTCCCAAGGTTAGGTCTAACTTTTCTCTAGGTAAAAGTCGGGGCGGCGTGCATACGCGGCTATAAACCGGGTCGTCGAATGGGATAGACGTAGAGGAACGTGTCACCGGGTGACCCGCTCCGCAAACTCGGAAACGCGCGTCGCCCCGAACTGGGGTAGTAGGAACAGTCACGACGCGATGCGGCGTGATCGGTCGCGCGGGGGTGGTAGGCGTATGCCTGACACACACATACATACATATACACATACACAGACCCACCTGCCGACAGAGAGGTCCATACACCGTCAGCCTTCGGGAGGGTTGTACGTATCGGGTCGAGGGTAGAAGCGCTAACAAGCGTTCACATGTCGATACAGTCGAGGACAAAATTCGAAGGAGCTCGGCCCTCCTTCGGTTACGCAACCCCGCCGCGTCGTCGCGGCGTTACGTAACGCTGCTCCGGCACGTTTTCACCCCCCGGGCAGGGCCGCCGTTTCGCGCAGACCGTGTCAAAAACTATATAATGAGGTAAAAGTACTTATTTGTGGAACACCGGTCGATTGTGATCCCTTGTTGTGAAACAGTTGCGCGAACGATGCGATCAAATATAGATAGAGCATAGGTGGAAGGTGTTTGTACAATTTTTAGTCGTTTTCTTTTTGTAGGTTGCTGTTTATGAATTCATTCGCGCGAATATTGTTGTGTAACGATCTGCAAAATGAAGAACGTTTGCTCGAAGTACACACTGTTCCATATTGTGCGCTTTGAGTTTTTCAGTGTTCTGGTTTGTGGAACGTGGATGGAACGCAAGCTAACTCAACTGTTATGTCGTGTAAGTGACATATGTACGTAATATAATAATGTACACAATGTATGTACATATTATAATAATGTATACAATATATGTACATAAATTGAAAGATATAATAACAAAAAACATATCTTACAATAGACTGTTCAAGTCGATGCTTGTAATTAACAATGAATGTACTGTTAATTAATGAATGTATCGTTTGTTGAGGAAGAAATGCCTGTTCCAAAATGGGGACATTGAGTATGGAACATTGGGGACATGGCACAAAAACGGTGCAAGCTGGTACTTTACTATTTTACTCTGACTGTTTTTTGTGCGTATGAAATAAATATTTAAAATTTCGTTACGTTATCTAGAAATAACAATCAATCGAACAGTAGTATAAATAACAGTGGTATAAACAACACTTTTCAGTTGTAATAAGATCAATGATAATCTTATATACACCCCTTGAAAAGCGTTTCATAATAGGTGCTCTTACCCTACTTACTACTGTTCCATAGATTGATCTTTATAGATAACGTAATGAGCTATGAAATATTTATTTAATACGAGTAAACGATAATCCGAGCATGTAACTATTATGGAACACTATTTTCGCACCACGTCCCGCGTTCCATATTGCATGTCCCCACTATGGAACGGGCACTTCGAAAACCCGTTCCGTAACCGGGACATTGAATATGAAACACGGATGCCGACTGTTCCCTAAATCGGGACAGTGAAAACTTGATGGTACGCGATAAGGAACGGTATGTTCTCGTTTAGAAGCAGCCGTATCCGAATAAACATTTCGTTTTATAGCTGATTGTTGAGCGGATTTATAAAGAACAGTGTTCAAAAATACGGGTAGAATTTTTACGTCCACTTTCGTACGCTCTATATACATACATGTTTTGTATTACATTGTTCGTGCTACCGTTCCAAGAAAGGGCCATAATTGAGCGGCGTTTCGTGATAGGTTCTTTCACGTTACCCTCTCTTGCAACACGATATTTTGAAAAGATCGCGACGTTCCTCTGGCAACGCGATTTCCATGTAAAACGCGGTTTCCAACTTTACGTGCCAAGGTTGTAATAAAGTAAACTTTCGTTAGCAAATTAATAAACGATTCGAACGACATTGATATAACAATGTATCTGTTTCGTATGTTCTTTTTAGCCAGAATAAAATCCTGATTTCTCGTCAACGATGTTTAAACATTTAAGTAAACGTAGACACGCGATAAATATTTTCTATAAATAATTTCTCTTCTTAGATATAATTAAACAATATTCAATTTCGTATGCACAAAATGCACCAAGTCGCACCGAATAACAAAAACTTAGCGTTCAACAGAATTAACGTTCTATTGGAAATTAACCCTTAAATGCATATTGTTGCCAATTGTCTACATTCCAGTTCCACTGTAATTTTATTCAAAAACCTGAGTATGCGCGTTTCCGAACACACGTTGATAACAATAGACGATAGACCACGTGTGAAATAAAAGACTTGACATTACTTTTGGCGAGTAAGTTATATGTTCTTTGACATTTGAACGCGGTGGGTGATAACTTCCAGGTTGCAAAGGATTTTCACGGACCGAGTGCATCGAATGCAAGGCTGCTTTGTGTCGCACCAAAAATCGCAATTGCTTTGCCGCATTTCATTCATAAATAATGTGAAAATTCCTATACTAATAGATAATATAAATACGTGACCATTTGTTTACGTCTACAATAATTTTAGTAATAAACGCATATCGTTGGCAAAAGTCTACGTACAACTTTTTTTCGAAATAAATACTCAATATTATTACCTAGATTTTTTTATTTATTTTTTACGTAACCTATGACTGCATTCCTATAAAATACGATTTTTTAAAATTCAAAACAAAAAATCATGCATTTAAGGGTTAATATCGCAACGTTTTATATCTCGACTGCGCGTATTTGCAATCGATCGAAACGTTCGAAAAATGCCGAGCATAAAGCTTGTAACAAAACAATTCAATCGCGGATTAATGATTCGTGACTCCGACTTTGACGCGAAACAAAATAACAGACAACTGTTAATTAACGTGGTGCCGACAGGTTTTACCACAAATCATCATGAACAACGGTATACGGCCGTGGAATATACTTTCACGGAGAATTATCTGATAAGATGGAGAACAGGTAGACGCGAAACAATTAACCCAATTAACGGCGAAACAATGAACCCATTAACGGCGAACATATTAACCCAGTTAATGTCTAATTCGTCTTTAGAGTCGCGGATAATAGAACCCGTGCATTCTCGTTTTTGGAATGTAGATACTGTTGTCAAGTACATATATATATACTGTATATACGATGTATATACCGTTGGCAAGTCAACTGACAATAAAGATAAACGACGCTGTGCCGGAGTCTCTGGTTATCCCTTTATGGAATAACGGCCGATAGGTTTAAGCACAGTAGAATAATGGTATATCTCGCGTTATTATTAGGAACAAGCGTTTACATAAGCATATGTGTGCGCCGCCGAGAGCATAAATAAACTGCCAGAAACCTTGAAAACTCGATACGAGCATTCTAATTACTGGATTCTCGTGTCTTCTCGTAACCAAACCTGTTTCGTTCGCGAACGGAAGAAGAACGCTGCCGAGTACGATAATTTCTGCCTAATTCGCGCTCAGATTCGCGCGCAGAAAAATGGACAATTTGGAGAGAGGAGATACGATTATTATATACAGGGTGTTCCGTAATTATGTTAACACTCGGGAAAAGGTGATTCCTGAGGTAATTTCAAGTAACTTTTTCCTCAGCGAAAATGCAATCCGCGGCTTCGTTTACGAGTTATTAATGAAAAACACTGACCAATAGGAAGCGAGATCAGTTGGCGCTAAGCCGCCGAGCCAATCGGCGGAACTGTACTTTGACCGCTCGTTGGCTCCGCCTTGCGCCAGCATATCTCGTCTCTTATTGGTCAGTGTTTTTCGTTGATAACTCGTAAACGAAGCCGCGGATTGCATTTTCGCTAAGGAAAAAGTTACTTGAAATTACCTCAGGAATCTGCCATTTCCAGATTTCTTTCATTTTTTAATAATTTTGATAAATCGCAATTGGCGCAACAACATTCTTAGTTCTTTTTAATGTTTTCATTACTTTCAGACATCCATTTTTGTCGTAAATGAGTGTTTGTAATCTCAAACGGTAAAACATTGAAAATGTTTCGAATGTTAGAATATTGAAAAACGTTTAAAAATGTTAAAATCTTAGTTAGCTTTCAACCTACTGAAATTATTAAAGAAAGAAAGCATCGTGTAAGTTAGAGCCCTATTATTTCGCAACAGATTCAGACGATTCTCCACCTTAGTGCACAAAGATCCGCAGTCGGATAACGAACGATTAAAACTGCTTTCGGCATGGAAACGAACGGCGAACTCGTAGATACGAAAGAAGAAAATACTCGGACTTTCACGCAGCTCCACGATTTCACGGAATAAAGAGAACGAACATGTTTCGAGGCATGAAAGAATGTTTAAACTGGTTAGCAGCGTTTCGCGACAGAAGAAAGAGATAGTCACGGATTATCGCCTACTTATTAATATCCGTTTTTTCACTCGCGTATCAGCGATGCGAATGATTCATTTGTCGTTTCATTTATCTTTCACGTTCGAAGATACGGGATTCGGGGGATAAATTCTACGCGCTCGCAGCGACGTCTCTCCGGCTCTCCCCCCCCCCCCCCGCGGAATATAGTTTCTGCATTTCATGGGAAACGTTTTTATCGGCCGATTCAAGAGACATCGAGAGGGATTTCAGGAATAAATGAATATTAAGATATTCTTGCGGGTACGCGAGCGCGAGAATCGATATAATCTGGCTCGCGAGCATTTCGACCGTCATTTAATTATTCACAGCTTCCGTCAGCGAACGCGACGCGGCTAATTCGTCCGGGCTTAAATTAGCCACGCGTTTCAATTATCGAACCGTGCGACTTCAACTTCTAATTGTTAAACCCGTATGCAATATTTTCGCCCGATCCCTGCGACTCCGCGTCCCGTCGTTTCGTCGAACCGCGAATCGCCGCCGAACGAAACTCCGTTCGCGATAGATCCCTCCAATGCCACGCTGGATCGCAGTAACCGCGCGAATTAATCGCGATTTCTTTCGTCGCGACAATCCGAGGTGGACGACGTTTTCATCGTTTCCCGGTCGTTCGAAGAATTTTGCGTGCAGCCGGTACGTAATCGAACGACCTATCGAGCGCGGAAAGTCTAATCTTCGTCACGACAAGCGGCTAATAACGAATCTCAACGACCGCTTGTGTTCTCTTTTTTTTCGCCAGCCTGATGCATTGCGCTTTAATTATACGCGTCGCCCGGCCGTGGAAAGAGAACGCTACATTAAAAAAGTACCAATAATCGTGGGCGGTGTGTTTTCGTTCGTGCGGCCCGGCAATGAAGTTCCGTAAAATCTGATCGCATTAGTCTTCGAGCTGGCAGAATAAAAACCAAAATGAAGGAGTTCTCACCGGCCGGCTGGGACGATTTACGATCGAAATTGTAAGCAGGAATTAGTTTCCACGAACGTATAAATTTCGTTTGTATTTTATTCCTCGCGCGTTCTGCATTGCACAAGATCAAAGGCCTAATCGCACGTCGACCGCCGGTCAACGTTTTCTTAATCTGTCGCAACGAGCAGCAGCCGAATCAAAATTTCTTGCTTTCGGTAATTTTAGCGAGCTGCGGACAATTTATCTATAGCAGGGGTGCGCAAACTTTCGATCGCTGAGGGCGATCTGTCTTTTTAAATCATTGGCGGCGATCTGCGAACGTTGTATGTGTTACGCGATTATAAAAAAAGTAGCAGTTTGAAGTCAAAAATAAGTTTAAATTTAACGCAAATATAGATAATATCGGATAGGCGGGCGATCGACGCTTTGGCCACCCTTGATCTATAGATCTATACATTTATTGATATCCTGAAATTCTTTCGGGTTTTCTACCGAGTTTTGTTTACTGATTTTTATCGTAAATGTATCAAATTCATGGTTAGACTTGCACTGTGCATTATATTCAAAACCATCATGAATTATATTCGACTATATTCCATAAATTCATTGCGAAAATTTTTTAAAGGAGTTCGATTACATTGAAAATATTTTAAAAGCAGGAAGTGTACTGTTATTTTCATAAATTTCATATTCCCAACGCGTAAGGAATGAAAGGAAAAAGAAAAGAAAAGAAATTTCTTGAAAAAGTCAAACCGGGCCTTAAATTCCATTCCTCGAATCTGCGAATTTGTAAACCATTTTCCTTTATCACGAAAATAATAAGAATTTCTTTCTGTCGAATTTCAACGAAAAAGTTAAATACAAAAATCAATCTAGCAAACAATCCTTTTATTTGCCACCTGATATAATTGATGTATATTCTCTTTTCTGATCGTTATCGTTCCTCCACCTTCTTCAATGAAATAAAAATTCTACTCGAAAGTTCATACAGGCGAAAAATAATAAACTAATTCCCATAACAGAATATAATCCAATAATGTCCCTATAGTCTCCGATATATTGCAAAAAAATATACAACATCAGCGTTCAAACGCGCATCTGCTTCGACTCAAATTAATCTAACTAATTAATTTAATAAAAATGACGATACTTAAGAAAAAAAAACCGGTCCTCGTATCAGCCACCATTTTGCCCCATTCGTTCGGCAAACATCGGCGCGGAAATGCTCGAGATTCCTCGTCGATTTGAAAGAAGCGTGCTGCGCATCTCGTAGATCACGTTCGGAATCCTCGGGACGTGTCTGACACGATATCACAGACGCGAATTAGGTATAGGCCCGCGCGCGTGTTCGGGCCGTGGAAAAGGTAGGCTGCATTAAAAAGTACCAATAATCGGGACGGACAGCGGGCGCTACGTTTTCCGTTCGTGCAGTCCCGCAATGAAGTTTCGCAAAATCTGATCACATTAGCCGGCCGATGGTGGGGGGAACGGCCGAGGCACGTCCGAGGCGAATCAACGTCCAGCAAATTTTGTCCGAGACTGTATGTAGGTCGCGTAGGTGGGAGGCTCGCGTTGTATCGGTGCACGTGTAGGCGTGCCGGCCTACGCTTAGAATTGCGCAGGTGGGCGTGACTTGGGGCGGCGCCAGGTGAATACACCCCTGACCTCGGTTCCGCGACTCCACGCGTGACTTCGAACATATATATCGGCTTTCGATTCGCCGGTCCGAGACATGCGGCGAGGCAAGAATCATCGATATTCTTCCGTGCCTCGGAACAAGACGCTTCCTCCTCCATTCCTACGGGTCAGTTGTCCCGCTTTGTCGTCTTCCACGTAATGCGCACCCCCTCCCCCCCCCCTCCCGTGTCCTTTTCGTTCCCTTCAACTCGTCGTCGTGTAACCACGGAACTTCCTGCCGTTTTAATCGATATGGATATACGATGCGCAAAGTGGATCGAACGACGGCCGAGTTGCCCCGATATATGGAACGCTTTTCTTCGCGCGCGCCTCATTCTCTCCCGTTCGCCGCGCCGCGACGTTCGAGAAACTTTCGCGCGTCACGGTTCCGCGAGGAATTCGGCGCTCTTTCGACTGGCAACGGTCAACGTGTGTCCCTGCCGAGGAAATGTTCGAGTTGGAATTGTCGGCTGCGCAGGAAGGCGCATTCGACGCTTTGACCGATGGTCTAAGCGCCTGAAAAATTAGGGACAAACGAGGCAATTTGTTGGAATTAAGCAACAATTGAAAGATCAAGATCTATGGTAGCGAATATTCCTATACAGAATTTTTCTTGATGCATTTTGCAGATCCTAAGCAACCACAGAGCCGGATAAATCCTTGCAAGATTTATCTGTGCCATTTTTTTCGTGGACGAATGCATTGTTGGACAATGCGTTGGACAATGCGTTAATGTGCAAGGCAAAGAATCAAACGTTAGATCTTGGACGTTGATAATACGTGTCCCGTTAAATTAGGTTTACGAAATATGTGTCGATTTAGAAACGTTTCTCTTATCAAAAGACGACTTCTCTTGTTTCCGCAAAAATTCGATTTGTATTCTTTTGTTCGTCCATCAGAGGTACTTCTGATCACATTGTATACATTATTCGCCACTTCTTCAAGTCTTTCGTTTCAGTTCCACCGCTTCAAATTTTTTGTTTGCTTAATATGGAACAGTATATCGAATTTACGTTTTTTAGGGGATGATGATTATTACCACGAGAAAAGGAAAGCCGAAACAAAGCCAAAACGAGCAAACTAACATTTCTACCACGTTACACGTATAAATTTCGTGCACGAATGCATTGTTGCATAGAAATTTATTTTTGGGCAATGCGTTAATGTGCAAGGCAAAGAATCAAACGTTAGATCTCGGAGGTTGATAACACGAGTCCCATTAAATTAGGTTTACGAAATATGTGTCGTATTCGATTTAGATTTAGTTCCTCTTATCAAACGACGACTTCTCTTGGTTCCGTAAAAATTCGATTTGTATTCTTTTTTTCGTCCATCAGAGATACTTCTGATCACATTGTATACGTTATTCGCTACTTCTACGGAGCTTTTTTGCTTCAAATTTGTTGTTTGCTTAATATGGGACAGTATATTCGCTTGAATTTACTCTTTTTTTAGGGGATGATGATTATTACCACGAGAAAGGTAAGCCGAAACAAAGTCAAAAGGAGCAAACTAACATTTCTACCACGTTACACGTGTAAATTTTATTTTATACTAATCAACGATAATTGACTTAAGGATGATGAAGTTAACACGTTCGTCTCATTTGCCAGAATAGGGGAGTGGAGCCGGTCACTGTGAGGTGACCGATCGCCGTGCCTTTTGTCAGTTTTTAGGCGTAATTAACATTACATTTACAGAATAAGATTAAATTGAATTAAATTTTGTTATTCTTTTATCTTCTTTTCTCTTCGATCAGAAAATTTGACACGTCTTATTCGATGAGTATAAAGTTAATTGTACTCGAAAACGAACCAAAGGCACAGCAATTGGTCGCCGCACAGTAACCGGCTCCGCTATCATAGTTGCAAACAAATAGATTGATAATTGAAACGGATTTACAGTAAATTCTCCCTAATTGGCGCACAGATCGTGCCGAAAATGGGCAATTTGCGAAGAGAAGATACGATTATTATTTAATAAAAACGAGCTAAAGACTATAAAAACGAGCCACGGGGCTCGACTAATCGCGTCTCCGCTTCCAAAATTGTCCATTTTTGTGCGGAATCCGAGCGTCAATTAGGAAGAACTTACGGTATATTTTTGTAACGGCCGCAGAAAACGGCGAACTGATTACAAAAGCGTTTTTAGTCAGCTGATACGGATTCGCTCTGCCAGCGAGTTTCAATCGCTTCAGAACTTCTTCGACAACTTCACGGTTGGAATACCGGGGTTACAGGAAGCCATTCTATTCCCGTCATGGCGCACAGATTATTCGAGAAAACTTTCGGTGTTATTCCAATAACCGCCGACTGCGAATATTTTCACGGTTAAGCTGCCGAAACACATTGCAATTACTCGACTGCGGATCTTTATGTGCGAATCCTTATCTTCACACGTTATTTAAAAAAGAAATCAGAATGACGGAGAAACTTTCTTTGTCGATTAAGTCAAAATTACTTATCGCAAAATTTTAATTGCGAAATTACAATTACTTATAACCGATTCCGTTAGCCTATTACGAATCAGTTCAGAGTATAGCATCTGCAGTTTCTTGAAACTGCTTTTTCTTGACATTTGAAGCAACTTTTTTCTTAGCGAAAATGTTCTACGAGGCTTCGTTTACGAGTTATCAACGAAAAACAGCGACCAATGAGAGAGAGAGGTGAAATCAGCTGGCGCTAAGCCGCCGAGCCAATCGGCGGAACTGTGCTTCGGCGGCTCATTGGCTCGGCCGTCTCGCGCCAGCCGATCTCGCCTCTCATTGGTCAATTCATTTCATTAATAACTCGCAAACGAAGCCGCGGATTGCATTTTCGTTGAGGAAAAAGTTGCTCCAAATGACCTCAAGAACCCTTCAATTCCCGCTTGCACAACAATTTTGCGACTATCTATTTTATTTGTGAACGATTGAACGAAGAACCGAGATCGCAAAGCAAGATTGCTTTGGTTTTTAAATTGGTTGCAATTTCGATTTCTTATTTCACTACGCGCTGGCTCCGACAACGTTCATTCAACGAACGAATGTTTAACAACGAACGTTGTTCAACAATAATCACGGAGCAGCCTTAGAAGACCGTTTAAAGAACAGTCGGCGGCACGGGGCCCGTCGCGACTAGTAAAACGTGCTCGTCGCCATTTGAATAAAATCTGTGAGCGTCGAAAATGCTCACACGATATGTATCGTCCCTGTATTATTTCCAAACGCCTTTGCGCGATCTGTTTTCGCCGTGTGATCCACGAATGACACCCGGGACAAGTTCGAATGGCTCGTATCGTCGCAAGAAGTGTCTCTGTTACGAGTGCAGCTGACGGAGAAGCGCGGAAGACTTCGAGAGATAGTCGCCCGTTTGCTCGATAAGGGACGCTTGGAAATCGCCCTCCTCCGGTTCTTCTGGCTCTCGCGTATGTTATAGCACTCGAAAACCTAAGCGACCCGTGTTCTTCTTCTTTTTATATCGGCGGTAATTTGGTTTAAAGAGGCGGAACTCAGAGGCGGAGCCCTCGAAAGCTGAGCGCGCGACATTGAAGTTCAAGAGAATTCCATATTTCCGCCAACCAATTACGCAACCAATTATTCTCGTCGCACGTTGAACTTTATGGGGTTGGTTTCGCCCCTGTAGACCGAGTTACCGGCGATACGAGAAAGAAAAACGCGCCTATTGCTCTGTTTTTCGAGCGCTACGATAGGGGAAGAGAAAATGGGAAAAGAAGTCGGAGGAAGACGCTAATCCAGCGCTCCTTGCGACAGGTCCTCCCTGGTCCGAAAAGGCACCCTTCGAATCGACATCGCCCGGGTCACTTCAATTTCTCGAGTTCGATTAGGTGTTTCAAGCAGGCACAAGGCCAAGCTTCGACTGCTCGAACCGGTCCGTTCGCGAGGATCGATCTCGTTTGATCCGCGGGGATTCTTGCAAACACACCGCCGGCGAAGGTGAAGGCATGTTCCGACCAAACATCCGACCTCTTCCCTAGTCGCCCTCCATCGCATATGTATTTCGAGCGAACCGGAAAAGCGCAATTACCTATCGCGACACCGATTAGAGGTCCATTTATGCTCGCCGACGAGCCGGGCACGAGCCGAGCCGAATGAACGCATCGACGAAGCGTTTGAAAGCACGTGTTTGACAGCGTTTTATTATTTATTATTATTATTTCGGTTTACTCGTTGATAATAATAAATAATCGCTCGATTCTCGCGAGCAAAGCTAAGTGGTTAAGTATTATGTTCTGCGTTTCCTTTGTTTTTCTGAACAGCGACGTTGAGAAATGAATAGAATTAAATTAAAAATTAATAGAATTAATAGAATAAAATAATAATTTAAAAAAGTAATATTTTTCAGCTAAGCACATTCAATTTAGAACAATTTCTAGAGAATTGTGTTACACGTTCAAGCGAATCCAACGCTTGCTCGTGTCGACGCCATTGAAATCTGCGCGGATTTCTGTCTATCGCGCGAAAAGAATCAGCTGCCAAACCGTGCCAACGAGAATTTCGTTAAAAACTAAGAATTTTCGTTTCGATTCAATTCAGAGATACACGAGAAAAACAGAGGCACGATCGATAACTCAGAGATAGATCCGTCCGGTGACGAATGAGACTAACTCATTTAAATCCATAATTGCAAAAGAAAATTTGTATTAAAATAATACGGTAGAAACGAACGTATAATATTTACGAACATTTACAAATTGTCTTGTCAAGACCACAGCTAACTAGTTAAAAAAGAAACACAGTGCGAAAATAGATGCATAAATACGATTTTCCAAATTTGGCGAACGCTCGAACTCCTCCCTCGTCTCCTTCCGATGCAATTTCCTTGCTCCGGCGCGATTAAAAGCCGAATGCTCGCTCGAAAATGGATCTGTTTATACAGACACGGCTTTTGCACGTTCAGAAATAATTATAAAACGCTGTAAATCCGCTCGGCCCTCGCCCGGCCCGTCGACGAGCACACATCGACGAGCCCGCGATTTCGAACGCGTTCCTTCGGAACGCGTGAACCGTGCGTCCGCGATTCAAGTATCCGTGTTCATAATGCACGCGTAATAACGATGCACTTATCCGCGCACAGGGACATAGAGATCCGTGTATCCCGATCGGATCGTTGCCGACTATTCGTCGCGCTTCGCCATTCAGCGCTGCGTCGACGCGTATTAAAAAATATACATGCATGTGGTGTACCCGTGCGTTTAACGTTACACGTTGTGCCTGTGTGTGTGTTTAAATCACGCGGACACGGACCCGGACGCGTTTATTGCACGCGTACTCGCGCGTTTGCACGCGTACGCTCGCATTTACGCGCGTATTCTGCACGCGAAACGGCGACTCGTTGGAACAAATGGACCCCGAAACACGCGTCGTCTCTCGTCGTTGCACGGCGATTCGACTGCCACGCATTATTAGCGTCTTTCTTCCGGTGCAGCCGAGTGCTCGCCGTCGGATTATCGGTCGGAAGGAGCCGGCGCGCCGCGGAACGGCTGGCAAAGCGTCGTCGCAGCGACTCGCGACGGCGGAAAGCCATCGAGATGGATCGACGCGATTCGGGTTGCGCTCGCGAGGATCGTCCTGGCATCCTGCGAAGTCCTATTATTCCGGCTTGCAACTTCGCCGCGACGATAATCCCGCGCGAAGCGACGCGTGTGAGACTGAACAGGCTGCCGCAAAGGTGTTCGCGCGGCGCGGAAGCTTGCGAGCATCCCGCGGAATTAGGTTACGCGATCCTTTTTTTGCTTTCGGTCGAAACGCGCGTTCCCGGGGTCGACGAGCCGCGCGGTCCACGCGCGGAAACCCTTCCGAAATAAGCTTCGACGTCGCGAAATAAGCTTCGGCCGCTTCCGCTCGAGTTTCGGCGTCTCGGATCGGATCGAGACCGACGGGAGATCTTCGAGATCGCTCCTCGAGCGTCGCGCGGCTTTCGCCGACGCGTAAAAATCGCACCGGCGTCGATCGCCGGTGACAAGATTGCGGCTCGCCCGAGACGCAATAATCGAGAGAGGAACAATGGAACTGTCGCGGCGCGTCGAACGCTTGCCAGAAACGATTTGTCAGATCCGAATCGCGCGTCTCTGTGTCTCCTCTCTCTCTCTCTCTCTCTCTCTGTTTTGTTCGCGTATTTGCGTGTGTATTCGTTCGTGTATTTAACGTGTATGTTCGCGCGTATATCGCATATCGCGTGTATATTACGCGTGTGTTCGCGTATGTCGCGTGTATGTTCACGTATGCGTGTCCGTTCGTGTGCGTATGCTCCTTCGTTCGTGGGTGCGTATGCACGCGTGTGTGTTCAGTGTTCTCTCGTGCCCGCTAACGTCGGCCCTGCATGTGCGGCTGTGACTTCGAAAATCGTACAAAAACACTGATCACAGTAAAATAATAGAGCATTCGGTGCCCAATGTACAAACAATAAAGTATCGTAGTATCTACCTAAGGATTTCGTCAACATGTCTTTTCATTGCGCTAGGTTGTTTTCTCGTTTTTTTATCCACCTCTTTCCTCCTGTTTCACAGTTCCTCTCTGTCTCTAAAACGTTATCATAATGTCAATAATTATGATTATGTGTCCCCGTAGTTGAATGCCTATGCATCGTTTACGTGTGTCTCTATGTGATACATTATACGCATATTATATTTATATAGATACACATTTATACGTATTCAATGTGCCGTGACATCGTGTGTACATATATGTATGTATTTATATATGTATATAAATATAATATATCGTGTAACGAATTATTTATTCCGCTTAGCCTAGATACTCATACCTATAGGTAATTCTTTTAGTTACGTTAGATCTTCCTATTCACATGTTCGTCTATGTCGATACGCCGATGTATACAATAATTCTATTGTTAATGTATCACTAGCATAGTCAATGTATGTATATAATATATATGTGTATATATATATTATATATATATATCATAGAATAATATCTCTATGTGTGTTGTATGTATTTACAGAGCCTCGCTTTCTCCTTTTTTTTTATTATTGTTTGTATAGTACACACGTGTTCGCTTTCATTCTCTTTCTTCTCTCTGTATATGTATATATATATAATATATATATATAATGCGTGTAATATTTATATATATATACATATATATTTATATCTTGCGTTATATACTAAACTATTAAAATACTAGTATAAATATCTCTTGACATATAATATATATATACTTTTTCATATATATATAATATGTATATATATATATATTTTTATTCATTTATTTATAGTGTAGCGTGATTAGCGGAGCCGAAGAAACGGTGTCAATTTCATTCGGTTATTACTCTCTTTCATCCCTCTCTCTCTCTCTCTCACTCTCTCATTCTCTCTCACTCTCTCACTCTCTCTCACTCTCTCTCTCTCTCTTACTCTCTATCCTCGCACAAAAACGATATAATTGTATAATATACGCAGTGCGATGTCATTCCAACGTCTCCGCGAGGTTTTTCTTCATCGTCCCCTAACTCCGTTCATACAGCCGCCGTCTCATCAAAGTCTTTCTTTCTCTTTCCGTACGCTTTTTCTCTTCCTTTCTCCCCTCCATCTCTCTCTCTCTCACTCCCGCTCTCTTTGTTTATACAATTATTGCTATTGGATTCATTGCATAGTAGGTTCTCCCGTGTGAACTGATATTATTTATTCGCTTATTATGCTTCTTTATTTTTTTTTATATTTTCCCACTCGCTCGCGTGCATCCCCCTCGCGTTTTCTTCTAACTCGATTAACCGGCCTACGCTTTCTATCCACGATTCGCCGCGAGAATCGCGACCGTGAACGCGATTCATTATTACAGAAGAGAAGATGTCGAGTCCTTTTTTGCCCGGCCTCGAGAGCCCGTCTCTTTCCATTTCTTTGCACAATCACGCCACTTCTTTGACCCTCCCAGAAACGAAGGGAGCGCCGTCTTCCTGGTGCGCCTGCCGGGAAGAGGCTCGCTGGAAAATAATTCCTTTGGTAATCGCTATTCATAACAAATATATATATGTATACATTGTGATAATTATGCACCGAGTGACAGGTCGCGTGCTCCACCGAGCACGCGAGACAACTCCCTTCGCTCCGCGGAGCAACGCGGGGCTAATAATCTCGGAAGAATTTCGCGTTCACGCTTTTTGTACTTCGTGTCTCTCTCTCTCTCTCTCTCTCTCTCTCTCTCGCTCGCTCTTCGGCCATCGTTTGCTTCATTTTATTCTTCCGTCGCCGATTGTTCGCCGACGAACAATCGATCGAACATCATCGATGCACACGCGCGTCTCAACGAAAAACACATGCTTGTGGTCCCGGTAAAACGAAGATTGTGGAGCTCGGCGTGGGACCAGATCCGCCGCGTGATCAACGCAATTCATTCCGCGCGGCGTGTTTCCGGCTGTTTCCGGAACATCGACGTTTCTTATTTGTGCATGGAAAACGAACGTGCGCGAGAAGAGGGTCAAACAAGCGTGGACGGGAAGTTCCGCTCCCCGTTCCGTTTCTCGCGATTGTTGAGCACCAAGTACGTATTAACAATTATCTACGCCGTCGTCCCTGAAATCCGCTAAATAAAATTTCTCGATAAATACATACGTCGTCTAATAAAATCACATTTCTCGCTCGGCCGGGTATCGCGTATCCTCCGCCGCGGTCCTCCGCCGACAATCAATATCGCAGAGACCGCGTCCGACCGCGTTCCGCACGCTTCAGGATCGTCGATCGCGTGCCGTTCGTCTTCTTCCAGCTTTCGTTCTGTTTCTTTTTTCTCTTTTTTTCGACAGCGGTCGCGCGACCGCATTCAAACTGCAACGCCTCCCGCGCGCTGTTTCCCGCGCGGGATCAAACTTTCAGCCGTATTGTCCGCATTATCGTTCGTCCGGCTCGTCCCGGATCGCGCGGAGCCGGATCGCGCTTTGCAATATTAATTATCGTAATTCGCGAGAACGTTCGCTGCGCGCGCGCGACGCCGATCTCGCGAATAATTCACTCGATCCGGGAACAACGGTGTCGACAGAGCTCGCCGGTGCCGCGACGATCTTCCACCGTTTGCAATCTCTGCGCGATATTTCGATAAACGATCGATCGTTTATCGCCGACCTGTTAACCCGTTCGCTCGTGTTCGAACCGAACGCGCGCGCCGATTCGAACGCGACTCGGCTTCCTCGGAGAAATCGAAGAAAGGCCCGGCGAACGGCATCGTCCGCGTCCACCTGTCGGACCTCCGCGCTGAAATCCGCCTCGCAAGGTACACGAACGAACGGATCAACGCCGGCCTCGTTGCCCCGACCTCCGCGAAGCACCCAGCGAGAAGGGTGCCCATCGGCAACCCTCGTGCGACAGGGAAAGTGCGGGTATCGCCGCGGTTTCCGCGGCGAAGACGAACTTTCGCAGGGAAAATGGGACCTTCCGCGCCGATTAATTCGAGCTGTGCCTATTGTCCTTCAACTGGAACGTTTAGTTCTTGGTAAAATATCGGGTCTCTGAAAGCGCGAGCTTCGTCGAGAAGCGTGAAGAAACCATACGCGTGCGCGCATCGCCGCGGTACCTATTACTGCGAGCCGAATACCGCGGACGTCCCGATTACCGCGCGTCGAATTTGATGCTCGCCGCGAGCTAAAGTAAATGAAATGATCTCTGTTGCTTGAAAGGACGTCGACACTTCGAAGTTCGAGCTTCGATACTTCGAGCGTTCTTCGAGCTTTCGTGCCGAAAGATTCGCAGCTTCGTAGAAAGTCGATAAATCAATTAAAACTGCGATTACTTGTTGCTTGTATGTCAGAAATAATCGATGTTAGACGCGTGAAAAATCGTGAGATTCATTTCCAGAAGATTGCACACCGTGAAATCACACGTTTTATTGCTTTTATGAAACGCCGCGGTATTTGGGCCGGCCGCGGCAATACCGACACTTGCCCTTCAACAGAATCATTGCAATTGTTGCGTCGGCATGGAACAACATTCGGATCGAGGATTCGACGACTGGTTTCACGGATCCCGGCGCCGGGCTTCGATACGAGTACCCCGTTCCCGTGTCTCTCAGTCAGTCTCCTAATTAAGGTCTAAAATATATATACATATATATTATATATATATGTATACACAGGGTGTCCCAGGTTTTAATGTTCAAACTTTGTCAGTGTATTCTATGGCACAAAGTAAGAAAAAAATGTTATGCAAACATAGGTGATATAGAGCTTTATTAACCCTAGAAAGATAACCATATGACAACGTGCGTAAAAGATAACCATACGCTTCAGAGGCGCATGCTTTTCTAAGGCGTCAATTTTATACTAACAATGGATATTTATTTACGTTAATCTAGTCATTTTAAAGGTTTGGCATTATTGTAAAAATAAAATGCATTTATATTATATTTTTTTATATTTTAAGTAATTTTAAACTTAAATCACTAGACCTCTATGAAAAATTAACAAAAATCAACAGTCTTCGCAGGCGCCTCTGCGACGTAGGTTATCTTTCTCGGGTTAAGTAGTTATAACAAAAATTCAGAATAGGAATAGTAATCGACTTGCTGTTACTGCGAGCATTGGCTTGAATAGATCAGCACATGCCGCGTGTTTATGTAAGCTGCGTTTATTAATACATTTCGAAATGTATTAATAACCGTTGTTGACAATACATGATCGACATCGATCGAAGATTTTTTTTTATTTTTTATGTTTTTTTTCGTCGATTACTATTCCTACTCTGAATTTTTGTTCTAACTTCTTAATAAAGCTCTGTATGACCTATGTTTACATAACATTTTTTTCTTACTTTGTGCCATAGAGTATACTGACAAAGTTTGAACATTAAAACCTGGGACACCCTGTATGTATATACGTATATATCAGTTCCGAGCGCCGGCCGAAACTCGTCTGTCGAGGCGTCGATCATCGCCGATTCGATCCGGACCTTCGATCGGCCGATCTTCTCTTCCATGAGCAAACTACGTGTACTTCGCGAGCCGCGACTATGTACCGAACTAGTCGTGCATTGCTTCTCCCGCCTCCGTTAAAACGTAACGCTTATACTTATCGTTAGTCGCTAGTTGCTATTGTTCTGTCTCGCGCGGTTCTCTCCCCTTTTTCGACAGCGACGGTTGGTCTGCCAGCGTCAGGGCTCGAGGGCGACGTCCCGACGCCCAATCATAGGAACACATTGTCTGGCCAATACAGGCGCGCGACGGTCGGGCCCCGATTTTCCCGATATTCCGGACCGATTTCTATCGACACGCCGAACGAATCGCGCCGAGAAACTGTTTCAGACGCTCCGAATTCGAGCTCCCGTCGAGATGTCGGGCGATTCTCTTTATAATCCGTGCACGAGCGAGTATAGTAAATCGTCCCTGATTGACGCTCAGACGATTTGGAAAGAGATAAGATTATTTATAACATACGATAATCGTATAAGATCCGATTATTCGAGCCTCGCGACTCGTTTTTATTACAGTTGACAATCGGTGACTGTTGGATGTCCCGAAATTATGGCAGTTCCGAGAAACGAGAGGTTCCTGAGCTTATTTGCAGTAACTTTTTCCTTTACAAAAATGTTCTCCGAGGCTTCGTTTACGAGTTATCGATGAAAAACGTTGACCAATGAGCGAGCACGGCTGGCGCGAGGGGGCCGAGCCAACGAAAGGTAGCCGCCTTGCGCCAGTCGAGCTCGCCACTCATTGGTCCGCGTTTTTCGTTGATAACTCGTTAACGGTGCCTCGGAGAAAATTTTTGTAAAGGAAGAAGTCATTGCAAATGATCTCAGGAACCCCTAATTTCCTGGAAGTAGCATAATTTCAAGACACTCTGTATAAAGATAATCGTATCTCCTCTTCCCAAATTATCCATTTTTGTGTACAATCAGAGCGTCAATTAGGGAGAATTTACTGTACAGTGTTGTTCATAATTGGAGACTCGAAGTAACGTTTACTTTGTTACTGATAAAACGAAACCTTCTATTCTCTATCGTTTCTAAAATTCTTGAAATGTGCGGGGTATTTCGGTCAAAGGATATTATTCACAATATTGTGAACAATTATAAGCTCGACGTAACCTCACGTTTTCACCGATATTTAAACAGAAGCTAAAAAATAAACTATATTCGTATATTTCTATTTTCTATCATTTCTAATATAGAAATATAAAAATATGCTACTTTGTTACGTCTTTGTTCGAATATCGCGAAAAATGCAGAAGTTAACTTTCAGTCTACAATTGTTCACAGCACTGTTAAATGCAGTTATCCTGGACGAACGAGGCCTCGCAATTTCGGTAACCGAACGATTTTGCATCCGCGCCGTTGTGAACATCGACGACATTCGTCGCGAGTGTAGTGGAAATCTGGGAACACGATTTTGATCGTCCTTGCATCCATCGGTACAATGATTTGCAGAATTTGCAAAGAGGTTCGTCAGCCGCTTCTGAATGTGAATTTTTGAGTTCATACGGCTACCATAGTGCCGATGCTGACGCATCGATCGTCGCGTCATTTCCCGTTATTTTCCGAGTTAATTAATTCGCTGCCTATTAAACTTTCGGAACATTTCGTAATGCCGTTATTTAAATTGGGAAAAAAATAGAATCGAGAATTGTACTAATTGCGTTCCGGGAAACGATTAAATTGCAGGCGAACTACGGGTAAAAAAAAAGAGGAATCGATCGGAAGCATAGCCTATTTATTAATAGGCTTGCGATAGATAGAGCAACAGCGACGATCGACGGTTTTTCTAGACGAAATCAAAGCGAAAATTTGATTCGACGTCAAACATTGTCCCACCGAATATTTGCATATCACGGAATCAGATTAAATGGAAGTTTAAATTGTTGAATAAACGAGGTACTTTTTCGGACAAGGGAAAATCGCGCGGGCGCATTAATAAAATTGATCAAAATTAGTTACGGCCCCGTGGTTTCCAATTTTGTAATTAATGAATCACGCGCCGCTTTGCAACGGAACTTTGAAACGCTGCCAGAGAGCCACTCTCAGCAACGGCGACTAGTTCTTGCCGCTACGGTTTCCAATTTAATTTAGAAGATATTATTAATTAGCACGTAATAATATATATATGTATATGTATATATTAACAGCGGAAACCGCGTACATTTCCGTGCTCGCGCGATGATATCACATTTCATAAATTGGAATCGTCCGTGAATTAACATTTCAACTCGACGAGTTAATATCTATGAAAGCCTTTACATCCGATCCGAAACGAAAATTTCAATCGCGTCCCCCGCACAGAATAATCCAATTTGTTAATTACTTTTACTCCCGGCCGTTTTAAACATTTCCCATCGTCTGCGACTTCCATTTAATAATGTGATACGCCGCGTGCGAAGTATTATTTAAGAAAATTTACTGTGAACATTCGCTGTAATGCTTTGGTAACGTGATTTTTACAAAGTCGAGTTGCCGTTTCATTTGTCGCGAACCCAAGGAAAATGTTTTGCTTTGCTTCTCGTTTGCAAAAAGTGCATTCGGGGACAAATTGGGCCAGCTTTGGGCAAGATGGAGCCAGCTGGGGCCAGCTTAGAGCTAGCTGAGGGCCAGCTTAGGGCCAGCTGAAGGACAGCTGAGGGCTAGCTTTAGGTCAGCTGAGAGCCAGCTTTGGGCCGGCTGAGAGCCAGCTTAGGGCCAGCTTTGAGCCAGCAGAGAGCCAGCTTAAGGCCAGCTTTGGGCCAGCTGAGGGTCAGCTTAGGGCCAGCTTTGGGCCAGCTGAGGGCCAGTTGAGGACTAGCTTTGGGCCAGCTTTGGGTCAGCTGAGGGCCAGTTGAGGACTAGCTTTGGGCCAGCTTTGGGTCAGCTGAGGGCCAGTTGAGGACTAGCTTTGGGTCA
Organism: Megalopta genalis; assembly: GCF_051020955.1. Classification (NCBI taxonomy): domain Eukaryota; kingdom Metazoa; phylum Arthropoda; class Insecta; order Hymenoptera; family Halictidae; genus Megalopta; species Megalopta genalis. The sequence goes on along the minus strand of NC_135018.1, from coordinate 19,614,691 downwards.
GCTAAGAGCCAGCTGAGGGCCAGTTAAGGGCTAGCTTAGGGCCAGCTGAGGGCCAGTTGAGGACTAGCTTTGGGCCAGCTTTGGGCCAGCTGAGGGCCAGTTGAGGACTAGCTTTGGGCCAGCTTTGGGTCAGCTGAGGGCCAGTTGAGGACTAGCTTTGGGCCAGCTGAGAGCCAGCTGAGGGCCAGTTAAGGGCTAGCTTAGGGCCAGCTGAGGGCCAGTTGAGGGCTAATTTTGGGCCAGCTTTGGGTCAGCTGAGGGCCAATTGAGGGCTAGCTTTGGGCCAGCTTTGGGTCAGCTGAGGGCCAGTTGAGGACTAGCTTTGGGCCAGCTGAGAGCCAGCTGAGGGCCAGTTAAGGGCTAGCTTAGTGCCAGCTGAGGGCCAGTTGAGGGCTAATTTTGGGCCAGCTTTGGGTCAGCTGAGGGCCAATTGAAGGCTAGCTTTGGGCCAGCTTTGGGTCAGCTGAGGGCCAGTTGAGGACTAGCTTTGGGCCAGCTGAGAGCCAGCTGAGGGCCAGTTGAAGACTAGCTTAGGGCCAGCTTTGGGCCAGTTTTGGGCCAATTTAAAGCCAGCTTTGGGCCAGTTTTGGACCAATTTAAAGCCAGCTGTGGGCCACTTTTGGGCCAATTTAAAGCCAGCTTTGGGCCAGCTTAGGGCCAGCTAAGAAATAGCGTGCCAGAGCAGGTTCCACTAGCATAAGTCGCTTCGATTTCACCGAGCGTGCAATCAACATAGCATAAACGGCGCGCAAAATCATCGCAACTCGTTGAACGATGCGAGAGCAGAAAAGTCAAGAGATTGCAACAAAACTGAAGTGTATTTAAGTCCGGCAAAATAATTGTGTCAGTGGCGCACGACCGACGTGGCACGCCGAAACGTCCCAAAAAGTAAAGATGAGAAGAACCGTTTCGCAGGACACAGATAGAAGGAGCGGAATCGGGAAGTCAGGAATTACGATCGATAGAACGATTCGGGCCGCGATGGCTTGTATATATATATAGATATTGGCCGACCGTCGGTATTGCTCGATAATTTCAATTTTACGCGTTAGGCGTGGATCCCTCAGCCCCTGACCTGGTTTCGTGTCTCCGCTCTGCGTACGTACTCGCTTCCCCAACAATGCGGCGCCACTCGAAACGTACAAAAGGGCGGGGAGAACAGGCGCCAACGAGCATGACCGCCCTCAGCCCTTAATAAACGCGAGCCAGAAGGAGAATTCCGTGGAACAAAGCCAGACAAAAGGGGTTTGCATCGATGACGCAACAAGGAAGTCGACCCTCGACGCGGGCAAGTAGCTTCGCCCTCGGAGGAGAGCGTCAGATTAAAAAGAAAAAGAAAAACGGGAACGCGTGCAAATGAATGAATTTTTAGTCGAGCTCTCTCTCTCTCTCTCTCTCTCTCTCTCTCTCTCCGCAGCATCCTCGTTTTCTCTTCAGCGAATCTCGATCCGCGAGACTGACGCGTAGTCGAATGCAATTCTAAGGATCCGATTGAATTGGATTGGACGCTCGTTTGGGCGAAGAAGCGGACAGAGAATTGCAATTTCGTTTCGGGAAAGTCTTTCGATATTTTGCCGCGATTCTTGCGATCTGATTAGAAATTGTTCTGCATTGTGACAAGGCGACTATGTGTAATTTCGATTCGGGAAAGTCTTGAGATACAGGAAATTCTCTTTAAGTGAGGCTGGGATTTGGAAACAAAACTGGTGAATTTGGGAAGAGAAGATGCGATTAGTCGAGTTTCACGGCTCGTTTTTATATTCGTCGATTGTCGATAAGTATAAAAACGAGCCTCCTCTTTCCAAATTGTCCCAAATTTGCCCAATCGGAGCGTTAATTACGGGGAATTTATTGTACTTCGCTGCGGTTCTTCCGATTTAATAAGAAATATTTTCTGCATTATGAAGCAGCGATGCTCTGCAATTCCGATTCGGAAAAGTCTCCCTAATTGACGCTCAGATTGCTAACAAAAATGAACAATTTGGGAAGAGAAGATGCAATTATTCGAGCCTCGCAGCGCGTTATAGTTGTCGACGATTGCCAACGACTATAAAAACGAGCCGCGAGGCTGGAATAATCGCAGCTTCTCTTCCCAAATTGTCGCAAATTTGCCTAATCCCAGCGTCAATTATGAAGAATTTATTGCATTTCGCTGCGATTCTTCCAATCTAATAAGAAATATTTTCCGCATTACGAAGCAGCAATGCTCTGCAATTTCGTTTTGCAAAAGTCTCCCTAATTGACGCTCAGATTGCTAACAAAAATGAACAATTTGGGAAGAGAAGATGCGATTATTCGAGCCTCGCAGCGCGTTATAGTTGTCGACGATTGCCAACGACTATAAAAACGAGCCGCGAGGCTGGAATAATCGCAGCTTCTCTTCCCAAACTGTCGCAAATTTGCCTAATCCCAGCGTCAATTATGGAGAATTAACTGCACTTCGCTGCGATTCTTCCAATCTAATAAGAAATATTTTCGTTTTGCAAAAGTCTCCCTAATTGACGCTCAGAATGCGCACAAAAACGGACAATCCGGGAAGAGCAGATGCGATTATTCGAGGCTCGCGGCTCGTTTTTATAATTTACAGATAGTCAACGACTACAAAAACGAGTCGCGACTACAAAAATATAATCGCACCTGCTCTTCCAAATCGCCCGAAATTTGCCCGTCAATTAAGGAGAACTTACCACGATCCTCTCGATTTAACAAGAGATCCTTTTTGCATCGCGAAGCGGCAAAGAATGAAATTTTCTTTCGAAGAGGCTCCGACACCCCGACGGTCGCAATCGAGGTCAAAGCATCGATGCGCGGGAGAGCGTTCCGGTTCGAGTATCGATCGAGATTCTAATGAATATTGGTACGGAGCCGGGCTTACCAGAACAACGATGGAGAAAGGGTTTCGTCGGCGGATGTTGCTTGCCGCGGCCGAAATTCTCGCGAGGTCTCGCGCCGTTTAAAACTTCGGGCGGCCATCCTCCTCGGCGCTTATTGATATGAACTACAACTGATATGGGAACGTTCGGTGTACACAAATTTCAATGCTGCGTCGTGTAAACGCGGTAATTCCAACGGCGGCGAGTACGCGCGAAACGGCGACGCGAACCGCTCGCTCGCTCGCTCGCTCGCGCTCTCGGAATCGCTCGAATCGCTGCGCCCCTTTTTCCGGATCCATCGATCCCGATCGCCGATCGCGATATCGCGTTGTTCGCGTCCGCGGAACGCCGCTTTTAACGAGGCGCCGTTTTTAATTATCGGATAAAAATCGGGCGCCCTTAACTCGCCGCCAATGATCCCCGAATAATAATTCGTAAATGAATTCGCCGCTGCGGATATCAGCCGGTGGTCGATGAGATCCCGCGGATTCCCATCGCGGAACGTTCATTTCTTCGCGGAGACGCTGATTTTTTACGCGGTTTCGCGCCGAGGCGATTTGATCTTACGCAAGATTTTCGAGTTTGCTCGATCGAATGCTTGAAGTCGCTTCTTTTCGAACAAGATGAGCTTTGTAACAGTTTGCTTTGTAACGTCGAGTTGCAGGAGAAAAATCTTTGTGAGAAACGCTGCTTTTTTCCGGTAAATTCTCAATGTACGAATCTATTTTGTTTTATTGTAGGCAATTCGATTTTTCAGCGAGATTTTTGAGTTTGCTCGATCGGATGCTTGAAATTGCTTCTTTTCGAACAGATTAAGCTTTGTAACAGTTTGCATTATAATGTCGAGTTGCAGGAGAAAAATCTTTGTGAGAAACGCTGCTTTTTTTCCGGTAAATTCTCAATGTACGAATCTATTTTGTTTTATTGTTAGCAATTCGATTTTTCAGCGAGATTTTTGAGTTTGCTCGATCGAATGCTTGAAATCGCTTCTTTTCGAACAGATTAAGCTTTGTAACAGTTTGCATTATAATGTCGAGTTGCAGGAAAAAAATCTTTGTGAGAAACGCTGCTTTTTTGGTAAATTCTCAATGTACGAATCTATTTTGCTTTATTGTAGGCAATTCGATTTTTCAGCGAGATTTTTGAGTTTGCTCGATCGGATGCTTGAAATCGCTTCTTTTCGAACAGGATGAGTTTTGTAACAGTTTACTTTGTAATGTCGAGTTGCAGGAGAAAAATCTTTATGAGAAACGCTGCTTTTTCCGGTAAATTCTCAACGTACGAATCTATTTTGTTTTATTGTTAGCAATTCGATTTTTCAGCGAGATTTTTGAGTTTGCTCGATTGGATGCTTGAAATCACTTCTTTTCGAACAGGATGAGTTTTGTAACAGTTTACTTTGTAATGTCGAGTTGCAGGAGAAAAATCTTTGTGAGAAACGCTGCTTTTTTGGTAAATTCTCAATGTACGAATCTATTTTGTTTTATTGTAGGCAATTCGATTTTTCAGCGAGATTTTTGAGTTTGCTCGATCGGATGCTTGAAATCGCTTCTTTTCGAACAGATTAAGCTTTGTAACAGTTTGCATTATAATGTCGAGTTGCAGGAGAAAAATCTTCGTGAGAATCGCTGCTTTTTCCGGTAAATTCTCAATGTACGAATCTATTTTGTTTTATTGTTAGCAATTCGATTTTTCAGCGAGATTTTTGAGTTTGCTCGATCGAATGCTTGAAATCGCTTCCTTTCGATCAAGATGAGCTTTGTAACAGTTTGCATTGTAACGTCGAGTTGCAGGAGAAAAATCTTTGTGAGAAACGCTGCTTTTTTCCGGTAAATTCTCAATGTACGAATCTATTTTGTTCTCGGAATTTTTTGCGTATTTTTACAGCTATTATTACTGTTCGCGTATAGCTTCGTCTTTTTTCAGCTTCAAGAAGATGACAGAGACATGAATAAAAATGAGACGCGATAAAGAGCGGCTTGCAATTATTGAACATGCACGCGGGAGGAACGAAGTGCGCCGACATCGTTACGGCTAGACCGTGGATTTCATGCATTTGCGGCGAAAATGAGTAGATCAAATACAAAACAGTGAAAAAGCATTTACGGTTTCGGCTCCATTTGAGCAAACGTTATTTTCGTCTCGGTCGGATAATTAAAGAAAGAGGGAAACGTCTATGCAGCTTCTGTGCCTTGCAAATAAGGCGGACAATTTTTATTTTGCATGAAAATCCGCAGTCTAGTTATGGCTACCGTATACGGGAAATGAAGATAGAGGGGGCGCTATAAAAAAAAGGAACTAAATTGTGAAAGAAGTTCTAATGCAATGGTATGATTTCTACGAGTTGGAATTTAAAGAGCGTCCTCGCTGAACGACCAATTCTCGTGATAAACATTGCTGGTATTTTTATTACGTTTAATACTAATTAAAAATCCGTGGATTGTAGTCTGTAGGATTGTAATTCGACGTACTTCAACCAATTAAAAATCTGTAGAATGTAATCTGTAGAATTGTAATTCTAAGTAGATCAACTAATTAAAAATCTGTAGAATTGTAATTCGAGGTAGTTCAACTAATTAAAAATCTGTAGAATATAATCTGTAGAATTGTAATTCGAACTACTTCAACTAATTAAAAATATGTAGGATATAATTTGTAGAATTGTAATTCAAAGTACTTCAACTAATTAAAAATCTGTAGAATGTAATCTGTAGAATTGTAATTCAAGGTAGTTCAACTAATTAAAGTCTGCAGAATTGTAATTCGAAGTAGTTCAACTAATTAAAAATCTGTAGAATATAATCTGTAGAATTGTAATTCGAACTACTTCAACTAATTAAAAATATGTAGAATATAATTTGTAGAATTGTAATTCAAAGTACTTCAACTAATTAAAAATCTGTAGAATGTAATCTGTAGAATTGTAATTCAAGGTAGTTCAACTAATTAAAGTCTGCAGAATTGTAATTCGAAGTAGTTCAACTAATTAAAAATCTGTAAAATGTAATCTGTAGAATTGTAATTCGAAGTAGTTCAACTAATTAAAAATCTGTAGAATGTAATCTGTAGAGTTGTAATTCATGGTAGTTCAACTAATTAAAGTCTGCAGAATTGTAATTCGAGGTAGTTCAACTAATTAAAAATCTGTAGAATATAATCTGTAGAATTGTAATTCGAACTACTTCAACTAATTAAAAATATGTAGAATATAATTTGTAGAATTGTAATTCAAAGTACTTCAACTAATTAAAAATCTGTAGAATGTAATCTGTAGAATTGTAATTCAAGGTAGTTCAACTAATTAAAGTCTGCAGAATTGTAATTCGAAGTAGTTCAACTAATTAAAAATCTGTAAAATGTAATCTGTAGAATTGTAATTCGAAGTAGTTCAACTAATTAAAAATCTGTAGAATGTAATCTGTAGAGTTGTAATTCATGGTAGTTCAACTAATTAAAGTCTGCAGAATTGTAATTCGAAGTAGTTCAACTAATTAAAAATCTGTAGAATGTAATCTGTAGAATTGTAATTCGAAGTAGTTCAACTAATTAAAAATCTGTAGAATGTAATCTGTAGAATTGTAATTCGAAGTAGTTCAACTGATTAAAAATCTGTAGAATATAATCTGTAGAATTGTAATTCGAGGTAGTTCAACTAATTAAAAATCTGTAGAATTGTAATTCGAAGTGGTTGAACAAGGATTGCCAAGCGTCACCGCCGCAACGAGTTACAATTTCATCCGACAGTTGGTAAAATTGTCACAATTCATTGAACCGATTTAAACCGAGCTACAGGCAGCTTCTGATTTGTTATCAAAGAGCCGGGCGCAGATTTCAAAGCGCGTCAAAATCGGATCGCTTTAATCGCGTTTAAAAGCCTGCGTGGCCACGCACCGAATGGTGCACCGTAACTTATGGAACACTCAAACTCCATGTTCACCGACGTCCGTCGAGTTTAACGCGAACTTCGAGCTGCCCAGAAAGTTTCTAAACGTTTTAAACGAGCGTTCCGACGTAATTGACGAGCGATATGCATTGCTTGAGACAACCACAGCCAGAACTTCCGGACACCGTTTACGATTTCGATCCGTTTCATAATAGTCACAAGCCAATAGAATCTTTTTCGCTTGGTTCACGCGATAGAACCATTCGAAACGATTCGCTTCGTTCTTAGTAAAAGCATGGTTGTCGATCTGCGGGGTCATCGAATCTGTGGAATCTATTCTCCATCACTGATGTCTTATGTATAGTCCTCGCGCGACAAGAAGGCACGTTTTGCGTTCACATTGCCCCCCTCCCTTTACTAGCTGCGGCAGTGGGGCGGCTAGTAGAGGGGGAAACGTGTCTTCTTGTCGCGCGAGGACTGTATCTACAGGGTTATCCAAAAGTACCATTAGGATGTTGACTGAGAATATCTGTCAAACGCCATGTTTGTTTCTCTTGTCGCTTTCTTCTTTTTCTAACATATACAATGATAGACAATTTTAACGATGGAGTCGTATACGATTAAAGAGTTTCAAGTTTATTTGAAAAAGTTATTCAAATCTATTTGAAAAATCAGTGTTCAATAGAAAATACCCGTCGCAAGTTGCGTGACTTTTTCGGCATAAGTAATCGTCCATCCGAGCAAACAATTAGATAAAATAAACAATAAGATTCACAATAGCTTGTTTTCTATTTAAGAAAAGAAAAAACTTCCTATGCTCTATTTTTGATAACCCTGTACTATGGTAGAGCAGTATCTATGGCATCTTTCCATAGTGCTTCAAACGTTAGAACCAACGACAGCACGCAAAATATACTTCTCGTTCTCCTTGAGAAGTCGATATCACAGAAAATCTAATTGAAAACGTGCTTCGGTGAATTTATTATCGAAACATCCGCGCTTTCCGAGAACTTTTTAGGACCGTGCCAACCGTGACACGCGACATTCGATTCGTACGAATCATTTTCGAACAATCCATTGACGGATCGTCAAGCTGTTCAACCTTCTATCTGGCCGATTTTACGACTGCAAACGTTCGAAAAGAAGACAGAGCGTACGACAAACGAATCGACGTAGCAACGATTTCACCATGATCATGAACGATGCAGTCGATTCTGTATGATTCCAGCGGCAATTCTATGGCACATCATCGAAGCAAAAAAATCAAACGTTGAAAGAAAACGAAAAGGAAACGCGACAAAAAGCTCGAACGACGAGTGCGCTCATCAGTTACCAAATATGAGACAGATGAACCCTTTGGCATTGGGAAGTTATAAATGATGATGAAAAGGTATAAACAATTTCTGGCGAGCCGCCGACAGATCCTTCATGCAACGCGATTGCTTGCGATTATGAACGTTTCCGTTCCATCGGCCGGTAGCCAATGCAGTTTTCACTGTCAGCTGATCAAAGAAGTGCTGCAAAGAGTAACATTTCTCGACTCGAAACGAAATCGGCGCCTTCGCACAGCAGTTTCCCAAGACGGCTAACGCAGATATCGCAGATATCGCAGATCGCGACGCGTCTCGACGTTCAAGCATGATCGAACGAACGTTCCTCAACGAAGGGAACTCGCGAAGAACAACGCGAATAGGTGGATGAACGCGTCGCGTTTCGATCGTTCGACAAGGATCCGAAATAAAAGGGCGACCTCGAGGATACCGGAAACGGGGCATGATCGATTCGAGCGGCGGCGCGGAACACGTGGCCGGCGTGGGCCACGTGTGCACAAGTCGGTTGATTCGCGGGCGCGCGTATCCTCTAAACTCGCCTACGTATAATCGTAACTCTACAGGCGTCGCCTATGTGTTTGCGATATAGTGCTGTACGTAAGTATGCTTATGCCACTTATTCTCGCTCGCTCTTTCTCTATTTCTCTGTCGCGTCCTCGCTTTTGCGCGCGCTCTCGCTCTCTTACTCTTACTCTCTCGCTCTCTCTTTCTCTCTCTTGCTTTTTCTCTCCTTCACTCTTTCTCTCCTCACTCTCCGATTCTCTCTCTCTCTCTCTCTCTCTCTCTCGCTCTTTCTCGCGCGCGCGTTTTCCGCCACCGCGTCCCTGCGTCGCGTACGCGTGAACGCGAGCCCATCCCTCCCTGCCCCGCACGTCGGTGTGTACGCGCGTGGGTCAGCTCGCTTTTTTTGCTTCCTCTCGTTTCCCCCGTTAATCATTAAAGCCTACTCTTTATGTTACAGTCAGTCGAGTGCGCGGGCAATCGTCAAAGTGTTCTCTCTTTTTTCCCCTTGTTCGCGCCGCCTCGCCGTGTTCAACGTGGAGTCCGAGGAAACCGAGGAAAGGATGCCGCGTGGCCATCGATCTGCGACGATTCCGATCAGAAACCGTCTCACGAGACTGCCGGGGCCGCAACGGTCGCGACGTTTTCTCTGCCGGAGACTTCGACGAGCCGATCGCGGCCGCGAAATCGCGCGCGACAAGGCTCGACGTTTCGCCGCGGAAGCGCGGTTTTCGGGCCGAAAGCGAACCTACAGCGGAGATCAGATTTTTTGGGGACGAAACTGAACGTACTGCGAGGATCGGTTTACCTCGTCGACGCAGGAAATCCAGGTCGAAGTGAGATATACCTGTGGTAAATAGTTGACGAAGCTGCTATTTCGGGATTTCTTTAAATTCGCTGTCCATTTTAGTGTTCGGTTCTGAACTAATGAGATGAGTATTCTTTTTAAATTGCCGATGTTTTTTCGCGTGATTTACAATTCTTACTTTTAGGAAGGAGACGCTTCACTTAACCTTTTGTGTAGGTAACTGAAATTGTTGCTGTTTTTTTTTGCAATCGGGGTGCTCGGGTGTTCGATTTATATTATTTAAAAATTTTAAGGATACGATCATTTTATTTTGCTTTACAATTGTCTTGAAATTTATATATTTATTACTTCCCTCCGCTAGGGTAAACGATGCTGTCTTAAACGATGCAAGTGAAAAATTCGCCAGGAATGCAATTTATTGCATTGATGTGCAGTAATTTCACAGCTACGTTGATTAGCACTTCTTGTTATCGCTGATGAATGTTTTCTAGGCAACAAGTGAAATTTAGATTCGTTGCACGGCAACGTTGTCACTATTGAAAACAAATAAATTGTAATTAATATAATGAATATAAAATTGTATTTTATTGTTTAGATTCGCGTAGTCGGATAAAATGGAGATCGCTCTGTATAATTAAGATTTATTTCAGATTTTCGTCAACAGAAAACGAGTCAATTCGAAGTACGAGTTGCGAGAAATTCTTGATGGGACAAAAAAATGGCGCACGCTCGAGGATAGCTGCAGGTTTTCATGGCCTCCATGATGGCGGGCAGCACGTGGCCGCAGCTGATTTACATTTTTCATCGTATGTTCTTGATTCCCGTCACTGACGGCGAGGAATTTAGCACAGTTTCTACTTTTCCGCGGCTGAATGCCGCGAAGTTAGTTTCTGACCTGCTTCGACGGATCTACGGGAACTATTTAAAGTCCGCATACACACAACGCCGTAGTGTCAATTGTTTCGCGTGTTCAAGGCGAATCCGAACTTTTATTCGCGGATCGAACGAAACGATTTCGGTGCGAACCGAGCAAAAAGCTCGGGTATCGATTTAACATAATTGTCGCGCGGCCTGTTATCGCTCTGCAGAGAGGATGAACGACGAGATAACGAATTCAATTAGGTGCTGCAACGTTTAGGTTTGCTCGATGATCAGCTGTGTTCGACGAGTATACTCGTCGTGCGTAAAAAGCAGCGACCATTCGCCATTTAGATTGCAATATTTTAGTGAAAAGGAAAAGATATTCTCAAATTTCAAGATTTTCTGAATATTTTGAGGCCTGGCCAGAATAAAGCAAACAAATAAAAAATATGAATAAGATTGGACAAGAATCACGATATTAAGATTCGAAAAGAATCATTATGTATCGTTGCTTGCTTTCCTGAATAGCAATTCAAATAATAATTGTAGCAATAATTGAAGTAATAGATTGAAGTAATAAAAGACTGAAATTGAAGCAATAAAGAAGAAGTAAATTGAAAAGAAAATCGAAGAGATAAAATTAAAGAATAAAAAGTAATGAAATTGTTAATTTGGAAATTCAAATAATAATTGTAGTAATAATTGAAGTAATAAATTGAAGTAATAAAAGACTGAAATTGAAGCAATAAAGAAGAAGTAAATTGAAAAGAAAATCTAAGAGATAAAATTAAAGAATAAAAAGTAATGAAATTGTTAATTTGGAAATTCAAATAATAATTGTAGCAATAATTGAAGTAATAAATTGAAGTAATAAAAGACTGAAATTGAAGCAATAAAGAAGAAGTAAATTGAAAAGAAAATCGAAGAGATAAAATTAAAGAATAAAAAGTAATGAAATTGTTAATTTGGAAATTCAAATAATAATTGTAGCAATAATTGAAGTAATAAATTGAAGTAATAAAAGACTGAAATTGAAGCAATAAAGAAGAAGTAAATTGAAAAGAAAATCTAAGAGATAAAATTAAAGAATAAAAAGTAATGAAATTGTTAATTTGGAAATTCAAATAATAATTGTAGCAATAATTGAAGTAATAAATTGAAGTAATAAAAGACTGAAATTGAAGCAATAAAGAAGAAATAAATTGAAAAGAAAATCTAAGAGATAAAATTAAAGAATAAAAAGTAATGAAATTGTTAATTTGGAAATTCAAATAATAATTGTAGCAATAATTGAAGTAATAAATTGAAGTAATAAAAGACTGAAATTGAAGCAATAAAGAAGAAGTAAATTGAAAAGAAAAAAAATCGAAGAGATAAAATTAAAGAATAATAAGTAATGAAATTGTTACTTTGGTGAAATGAAACCGTTCTTTTCGATCCAATATTTTAACAGACTTAAGTCTGTTTAATTTAAATTAAAAAATTTTAATTAAATTAATAACTTTTAACTAACATAATGAGACTTAATGGGACTTACTTCAACGCTCTGTAGCTTATACATTTGGCATTATTCCTGCTTGAAAGAAAATACTGCATGGAATCCCAATACAAAAAATGTCTACGGTTTGTTTTAAGAGAAAGAAAAATTAAAACCAATGCATAAAAAAACTTATATCTAAACCGGAATACCTCCTGCAACATTTCGTTCGGCGCCTAAATCGTTCATAATTCGGGATCGCATTTCATCCAATCTGTGGCAGAAAGAAACCAACGGAACTACTATTAACCCTTTGCACTCGAGTGGTGACTCTGAGGCACTACTAAAATTTGTTACATCACGTTTCAAGATAATTTCGATATTAACAAAGTTTAGATTAAAAAGATTGTTAAGAGCGTAACCGTTGCGTGGGTCCCAAGAGTCAATTTCATGTACGTAAAATGCATTTTGTCATATAAAATCAAAACACTGTAAGTTAGAAAAATGATTTTATATTTACTAGTTAAAATAGCTTCGAGTGCAAAGGGTTAATTAAAAGTAAGTGTTATTTATCGAAGGGTGCAGCGATTAATCAGACGTCGATTACCGTTGATTACAGTGCTCGGACTTAATATTGCGACACACGGAAACGCAATAACGTCGCGAGACAGTTAATTAAGTATTTAGCATATTATTTTTGTTAGAGACAGGAAAACGAGGGCAATGAAACAGACCTTTACGTACGTAACTGTGAATCGTCGAGATATCAATGCCAATTAGCTACCATAGAAACAAATGCGTGACAATCAATTCTGTGCTAAAGAGCTGCCTATTGTCAATTGATAAATACAAAAAATAATAACCGTAATGAAAATAACCAATGAAGATACATGAATGAATGATACGAACCGATGATAACCAAAAAATGATAACTATAAATTTTGTTTCCATTAATAGCTGCTATTATTTACAATTTTCCCGGATCGGTGTGGCAATAAAAATGATCATTTCCGTCCCGCGTTCCGTTTCAGCCTAACGTTTTGGATAGCAATTTTTATGCGAATAAATGAATATAATAAATATAATTATAAATATAATAATATAATGATAAATATATATATATATATATATATATATATATATATATATATAAATATATATATATATATATAAATATATATATATATATATAAATATATGTATATGAAAATTTTATATATATATAATTATATAAATATAATATAATAATAATATAATTAATAATAATAAATATATTATATTATATTATTATATATAATAATGTAATATAATTGTTATATTATAATTAATATATATTATTATTATTATTATCATTAATTATATTAATAATAATAAATATAATATAATAATATAATATATAAATATAATTATATACATATACAAAATAAATATAAATAGAATTGAAAAGAAAAATGGAGATGCAAGGCTGCTTCAAAACGTTTAAAAAGAACGTCGCCAACTATACCGCGGAATCGCGGCCCACCATTAACTGCGCCGGCGGTTCCAATCTGCAAGTCAGCGTCCGCCATTCTGAGTGCTGCTCCGGCGATAGTTCGGCTGGGGCTGTCTTATAGTACGGTCTCGAAATTCTTTGTCGAACTATCTCCGCGTCGACGAAAAACCGTCGCTGTTTGCGGCCGTTGTTTTGCGCGCCGTATTTTCACCGGGCGGGCTATATGTTATGTATAGACCAACTGAAAGTTCATCGTGACGGGAGAACAAAGGAGGCAGTAACACACAGGCAATTCAATTACATTGGCATCGATAAAAAACATTACGGCCGATCACAAACATCATCGCACGCTTTAGCTGTTCATTCAAATCAGACGGCTACCGTAAAATCGCGATTCCGTTTTACATTTCCCATTTTTCTTTCGTTGTTGTTTTTACATATTTTCGTGCAAGAAATTTCGCGATCTTGCGGTTGCCGATTTCAATTTTCAACGAGCCATTTCACTTTGACAACGCGACGATCGACGTTCGTAGAACGTTGACGAATCTTTCGTTTGAAAATTTTGTCTAACAATATTTCTCGTTTTATTATATTTGTTCGTTTTAAAATTTTGTCTCCATGGAGTTGGACATTTGTGAACGGCTGCGTGCATGTGGTGGAGAAAAATAAATGAAAACACAAAGGAACAGTACACTGAAATTATGTTCGTACTTGAAAATAGGCATTCGTATATTTTAATAATGTATGTATAAGTAAACATAATAGTATGTCGTGAATAATAATATTAATAATAATAATAATAATAATAATAATAATAATAATAATCAATAATAATAATAATAATTAAAATTAATAATAATAATAATAATAATAATAATTAAAATTAAAATTAATAATAATAGTAATAATAATAATAATAATTAAAATTAATAATAATAATAATAATAATGTTAGAATAACAAAATAAATCCTAAGACACAGAACAATGTCGCTCAAGGATAATGATTAAAAATCAATAGCTCTAATTAAAAAGAGAAACAAAGCACCGTCATCACATCGGGGTGGCTTCGGTTTGAGACACGTACCAAAAACGCGTAACCCCCAAGGAACTTTAGTCCGGAAAAAAAAAAGGTTTGCGAAAATTAGTCGCGCTAATCGTTTATGGGTCCGTATTCTAAACGTACACACGCGTAGGTACCTAACAATTATTGTACATGCGACGCCCTTTTATTCCCGCGCGGCTGTCTCTCCCCTGGAACCTGGACGAGAGAACACCGTCGTCGTGTATCCCTCGGCGATGCCGCGCGAGGCCACGCAACGTCCGCGCGCAGAATCGCGCGTTTTCTCCGTTCTCCGCGCGCGCGCTCGTTTCGCGGCATCGCCGCGCGACACACAAGGTCTCTCCTCAATATATGTACGTATATTCTTTTCCCGTTCGCTTCGCCGCCATCGCTTGGCTCGCTCGCGCACGCTCTCCCGTTATACGCGCGTTTCGAAAGCCTCGCGCGCGCGCGAACACGCTCGAAGCGCGCGTCACATCCGGCTGTTGGTGCCCGATAAAATTCTACTAACGGTCTTGTACTTCGTAAAAGTGCTTGCCAATTACGCAAACGTCGTGCTCCTATCGTCCATAAAATAAATCTGCGTGTACATACGTCTATAAATATAAATATATCTATATGTATATTATTCATATAGCATTTCTTGTTTTTTTGTATATATATATATATGTATAAATAGGCATCTACGCACCGTGTATCTACGTGTGTTCTCTCGTTTGTACGCGACGTGGGTGTGCGCGCGCGCGCGCGCGCTCGTGTAACGCGCTCTGCGCGAACGCGTACACGCGTTCTGTATCTGTATCTGTATTTGTGTGTGTATGTCTGTGTGTGTGTCTTTAAATGATCCGTGTGCATGCGCGCGTACATGCTCGTCGTGTTTGAAAAACCACGATCGAGTCGCTTAACTCTTTGTAACGGTTTTAATACTGTCAATAACGCCCGCTGAACGACGACAACGAAGGAAACAAAATCGGATGAGGAGGAACGCCGCTCGTTGGGAATCGCGGAAGGTTAAATTAGCTATACGAGCCGTTTATTTTGACAGTGGCATAAGTCGCTTTGTTTTTATAAGTCGATATATATAATTATATATTTAATTTTAATATAATTATATGTAATATATATTTAATAATATTAATAATAATATATATTTAATTTTTAATATAATTATATATTTAAGGGTTTGCGTTTTAACACGTTTCAAAATATGGATGCTAACTTTCGAGAAGATCTACTTGTATCTGTTATCTCAGGATACTGATATTTTTCTCGGTATAAATAATTTCGTACAAACATTAAAAAATCACCACTTTTCATTACGGTAAAGTGACTTATGCCACTTTCAAAATAAACGGCTCACATGTATAGCTAAATAGCTCGCACGTTCGACACCGTTAACCCTTTCGGTACGAGCGCCGGATATATCCGGCATCCATCTGATAACCAATATGGACGAGTGCCGAATACATCTGGCATCCATGTAAGCCATATTTCTGTAGGCCCTTTACAGAATGTTTACAGGAAACATTTAACCTTTTAGGTACGGCTGAATTCTGCGCGAGGCTATTTCTCTGGACGGCAGAGTTTGATATGTACTGTACAGAGTGTCTGTATATTCTGTCTGTATATTGTTAAGATACAGTTATATTGTTAACAGTTATATATTGTTAAGATAAGTCTGCATATTGTAAATCGATGCGAAGACAAAAGAAGTGTGAAACAATGCATATGAAGACGATTATTTAACACGTTGAATGCCACGCCGGTTTTACGAAAATTAGCCGTGGCGCCACGATGAATTTTCTTTTATGTGATACATATAATGTTGAAATATATAATATATAATATATAATATATAATAATATATTATAATAATATATAATATATAATAATATATTATAATAATATATAATATATAATAATATATTATAATAATATATAATATATAATAATATATTATAATAATATATAATATATAATAATATATTATAATATTATAATATATAATATATAACCATGTTTGACATGTTAATTGCGACAGGGGTCACTGTTCGAATTGGCGATGGTAATAATACAAAATTTTAGATGTTGACATTTGTTTGAAATTATATATATTTCTATCAATTTTGGACGCGCCGGTCACCGATGGCCCCCATGGCTTCACCGCCAAGTTAAGTGCGGGTCACCGGTGACCCCCGTGGCATTCAACGTGTTAATTCAAACGATGACCGATTGAGCTACTAGAGTAAGCCACTATAGCGGCGCGTCGTCCAGAGAGATGACATCCGCGGAAGCCACTATAGTGGCGCGTGCCTAAAAGGTTAAAGAAAGATTTAGAAACGGATTAAGCACGGTCGTTACTTAACGCTTAAGAAAATCTTCGTACAAAAGTGCACCGACCCTGCGTTATGCGCGCATTTTCGGCGCGGCACCCCGTACAGCGGGAGCGTCACGGCGCACAACGCGCTCGTACCGAAAGGGTTAAACGCGTCCGACAGCGGCGCGGGAATACTACTAGCTCTTTCTCTCGGACAGCGTTTCTTTATTTCCGTTCTCCTCGTCCTCTCGAACGTCGCCGAAGCCGTCGCCCCTAATCGACGGACGATGCAACGAGGATGAAAAAACGGGGCGGAAAAACCGCGTACAATAAATTCGCCGCGACGATGGTCGAGCAACGAAGCAAAGTTGCCTGCCGAAACACTATCAACGAGGACGCGCGCGCGCGTTTTCGTCGGACTCCTCGGTGTTCCGCGAGATGCTCGCCGCGCGATCCGTTTCGGATCTCGACGAGATCGAGCTCGCATCGGTTCGTAAACCCGTTCGAATCGGCTCGGCGTCCGTTCTCGAGGAACGGCGGCGGGAAACGGCAGAGGCAGAGGGAGTATACTGTGCCCGTCGATCGACGGTGTGTGCCAACCTTTTTCTTGCTTTTTTTTTGTTCTTTTCCGTTGTCACAGGTACTCTAATCAGGAATAGAATCTACCGGATATGCGTGTCTGTGTCTGCGTGTCTGCCTGTGTCTTCGTGTGCGGGAGCGTGTGGCTCTGTGTGCAAGAGCTTGTGTCTGTACGCGTGTCTCTGTGTCTCTATGCGTGTCTCTCTGTGTCTCTTTATGCGTGCGAGAGCGTGTTTCTGTATTGCAACGCGACACTACCTGGCAAGAAGCATGAACGATATGCTGCGAGTACGTTCTATTTACAATCGAGTCCAAGATCAACGCTGCCGTGGAAACGCAACGAAAGTACAAGTCTCGTACCTTGGCCGTGTAAACGACGCCGACGATCGGCCGCGAGGTATGCTTAACTAAAACGGAAGGAAACGCAATAATGAACGGTCGCAAAAAACGTTCGTGGACGGAAAAAGGGTTCACGCATCCCTCGCGCGTAACTTAAAAAAGAAAAAAGGAAAAACGAAAGTATGTTGAGAAACAGGTGCGTCGAGCGGCCTCGAGGCTCGTACGAGGAGCCAGTGCAAGTTGGTGCAACGCGAAGGCGTACGTTGCAGGTCTTCCGCTTTTCTACGGGCAATGATCAGAGTGATTGTTCTCCCTAATTCGCGCACAGATTGCGCACGAGAAAATGGACGATTCGGGGAGAGGAGATGCGATTGCTCGAGAGCCTCGCGGCTCGGTTTTAGAGTTTTTGTAGCAAGGCTCGGTCAATCGCGTCTCCTCTTCTCAAATTGTCCGTTTTTAAATTAATTTTTTTTTAAACTGAGTGACAATTAGGGAGAATTTACTGTAATTGTCTTTAATTGCGGAGGCAATTGCGAAGGCTTTAATTGCGAGTCGAATGTTCTTTAAGATGCAACTTCGTTTTGAAGTCGTAGCGATCGTTTGCGATTGTTTGTGATTGGTTTTGCAGATCGGTTATGAATTGAAGATTTCACGAGGATAATTTAGAGTCATTTCTCCTTAATTTGTGCTCGGTTTGCGCACGAAATCGGACGATTTGGGGAGAGGAGACGCGATTGCTCGAGAGCCTCGCGACTCGTTTTTAGAGTTTTTGTAGCAAAGCTCGGTCAATCGTGTCTCCGCTTCTCAATTTGTCCGTTTTTGCGGGTAAACTGAGTGACAATTAGGGAGAATTTGCTGTAATTCGTGGGAGGCTCTAATTGCGAGTCGAATGTTCTTTAAGATGCAACTTTGTCTTGAAGTCGTAGCGATCGTTTTCGATTGTTTCTGATTGGTTTTGAAGATCGGTTATGAATTAAAGATTTCACGAGGATAATTTATAGTCATTTCTGCTAGGTTTGCGCACGAAATTCGACAATTTGGAGAGAGGAGATGCGATTATTCGAGCCTCGCGGCTTGTTTTTATAGTGGCTGATGATCAGAGACTATAAAAACGAGCCTTCTTTTCTCAAATTGTCCATTTTTGTGCGCAAACTTAGCGCGAATTAGGGAGAAATTATTCGCAGCGAGGTAAAATTCTCCCTAATTGACGCTCAGCTTGAAAACGAAAATGGACAATTTTGGGAGTTTTGGCAGACAATTGGGAATTCTTATAGTCACCGATCAGTCAACAACTATAAAATCGCGCCGTAGGGCTGGAATAATCGTGTCTCCGCTTCCCAAATTGTCCATTTTTGTGCGCAAACTTAGCGCGAATTAGGGAGAAATTATTCGCAGCGAGGTAAAATTCTCCCTAATTGACGCTCAGCTTGAAAACGAAAATGGACAATTTTGGGACTATTAGAAGTCAATTGGGGAATTCTTATAGTCACCGATCAGTCAACAACTATGAAATCGCGCCGCAAGACTGGAATAATCGTGTCTCCGCTTCCCAAATTGTCCATTTTTGTGCGCAAACTTAGCGCGAATTAGAAAGAAATTACTATAACTCGCCGTGAGACTGACCCAGTAAACTAAATTCTTCCCAATTAACATTTACCTTGAGATTGAAAATGGACAATTTGGGACTATTAGAAGTCAATTGGGGAATTCTTATAGTCACCGATCAGTCAACAACTATAAAATCGCGCCGTAGGGCTGGAATAATCCTGTCTCCTGTTTCCAAATTGTCCATTTTTGTGCGCAAACTTAGCGCGAATTAGGGAGAAATTATTCGCAGCGAGGTAAAATTCTCCCTAATTGACGCTCAGCTTGAAAACGAAAATGGACAATTTTGGGAGTTTTGGCAGACAATTGGGAATTCTTATAGTCACCGATCAGTCAACAACTATAAAATCGCGCCGCAAGACTGGAATAACCGCACCTCCTCTCCCCAAACTGTCCAGTTTCGTCTGCAAACCGAGCGCCAATTAGGTATAATTGCCTGATCACGGCACCGAATCTTTCACAACGAAACATTGGCCATAATTTCGCGATCGCAGCAGACGCAAACGAATCATTCTAAACGTTCCGTCGCTTCTTAGTTCGCGAACAAAGGCTCGATTCGACACGAAATTCGATTAATCACTCCGCCGAATCGAGCTGGTCCGCGCGAATTTTCCGCGACCGCGTCCCTCGAGCGTATCGCGCGCGTTTTATAAAATCGCTTTCGCGTACCGGAGGGTCACAGCCGGCAATGCACATTGATTGCGCGAAGGCTGGAATACGCAATGCTCGGATAAGTTATCTCGAATTTGCATGTCGGATAGCACGCGGCGCGCGAGCGTTCTTTCGACGCGGCGGAAAGACAACGAAAGACGACGGTAGCCTCCGGCGCAAAAAAAGGATCGTCTCGTACGTGAAAGACGACGACGCGATGCGGAAGCCCGGATTCTGCTCTTTCAGAATTTCGCGCGCGTGCACCTTAGTAGGCTCGAGTCCGCTCGGCGTGTAACTTATACGCGTGTATATACGCTACTTCGAGACGATCGTTCTCTCGATCGTTCGTTCGCTCGGTGTGTTCAAGATTTTTGCGAACGCGAAGAAGAAGAAAGCGCGACGTCCTCCCGCGGGTTTTGACGTTGCGTTTCGAATTGGCGATCAATCGCGTTCGCGCTGCAGCGTATATTTTTCCGCGCGGTACTCGCGGAGCATGACGCGGATCCGTTCGATTCTTCACGGTCAAACGCTCGTTATTCCCGTTGCGCGATCGAATTGAAATATATCACATGTAGAATCGCTCTACGAGCAAAAAAAAAAAAGAAAAGAAAACGAAGCAGAATGGTCTCGAACGAGTATCGACCAACGGGGACGTCTTGGCGTTAGTGAAATAAATAGAATGAAAGTTTTCCAAGTCGGTCGAAACGGAATCGATGGGGGATCGATGCGACGCCATGCTGCCGAGGTACCGACACCGTGACGAAATGTGCGACGCGACTTAACAGCTTTGCGTGACGGTAATTCGTATTTTTATATATTTTTTAATATTATTATATTAATATTATATTGTTAATATTAATAATACTGTTGATATTATATATATTAACAATATTATAAATTAATACTGTGTTATTAATATTAATAATACTATCAATATTATAAATCAGTATTATATTATTAATATTAATGATATTATCAATATCATAAATTAATATATTATATTATATTAATATTATATTAATAATATTATCAATATCATAAATCAATATTATATTATTAATATTAATAATATTATCAATATCATAAATCAGTATTATATTATTAATATTAATAATATTATCAATATCATAAATCAATATTATATTATTAATATTAATAATATTATCAATATCATAAATCAATATTATATTATTAATATTAATGATATTATCAATATCATAAATCAATATTATATTATTAATATTAATAATATTATCAATATCATAAAAATTAATATTACATTATTAATATCAATAACATGATCAATATTACAAATTAATATTATACTATTAATATTAATAATATTATCAAAATCATAAATTAATATTCGAAACGGTGGAGCGGTTCGCAAAACTATCAAGACCGCGTCGATGATAAATAATAGTTAATCGAAAACTACGGGCAAGCACGAGGAGAACCGTCGTGATAAAACGAGAAATCGGAACAATAAGGGAAACGAAAGACACTTGGGCGCGCAGGCTTGGCCACGTGTTTCTTTTTCAGGCTCCGCGTTCGATTTTGGACGTCTCGGTTTAATTGGTTTATACGCGGTATCTACATACGACGGGACGTTAAACGTGTACCACACACTAACTAACTAACTAATAAGTACGAGCCTATCATCTACGGCGTTATATACAATTAAGTTAGAACGAGTCTTTAGGAACTTTAGAACAGAAACTCGAGAGTGCTACGTCGAACTAGGAGCTAAGATCTTCGGAGAGGACACGAATCCCGGGAGCTTCCGGGTGCTGAATCGAAGCCTCTTCCCGTCGGTGTCAATTTTTGCATCTCGGAGAACCGAACGCGGACCGAATTTCTTTGTCTTCTAATCGGCTTTCGTACGAATCACGGTGTAACAGAGAGAAAGAGAGAACGCGAAAGAGCGGGATAGAGAGAGAGAGAGGTAGAGAGACAGTGTTTCTGCGACGCTGAAAGCTCGATTCCATCAGTTCCCGCGAGTAGATGCCAGCGAAACGTTGCTTTATTTTACGTTACTTTTTGGCCAGAAAATTCGCGCGATTTTCAGCGATTCTTGAAGTTGGGCTCCGAGGTTTTGCGATAACAGTTCGTTCATGCGAATGATTTTCTCCCGTTGTTTTCGATACTCGAAGCTCCGGCGCGAGTTCCCGTGTTGCGTGACGAGGATTATTATCAATTAGACAATTTATTTGGTCATCGGCGATCTTTTATGGCTTGCCAGAGCGTGCTGAATCCCGAAGCGAAAAATCCCCGGAACGAAATCTTGCAAACCACATTCGCCGCACGCGTTCTTCGATTACATCCTCCCCGTATACCTTACAGATCCTCTTACGTGCACGCCTGTGTCGCGTTTTTACGCTTATAAAGCGCTGTTGAAGTAACACAATGCGCCGAAAATCTTGCCTTTCGCTTTCCGTCTTCCAATCTCCGCCGGACTTGCCGACTGTCGAAGCGCCGCCTGTCGAACTATTATTCGCTTTCGACGCGAACGAATTATGTTAAAATTAGCTAGGTTTTAGATCGCAAAACTTTGAGGATCGACGAAGACGAATTTTCTGGCCAACCTAATATTTGATAAGCGGAGGTTCCGGTCTAGAACTTGAAAAAAACATCGACGTCTTTTTCTTCCGTTTTTCGCTTTCCATGACGATTCGAGGATAAAGATAAAATTAGCTAAAAAGCGCAGCTAAAAGAAAATTTCAAAGTTCTAAATGTCATCGAAGTTATGGGTCTTTAAGGCGCCTTGCATTGGGTTTTTTTCATCGCGTGAAATTTTGAAATATTTTCCGTAGAAACAGCATTTTTCGAACTGGCGGAACAAATATCTGGAAAACTAATCGATCAATCTAAATGACCTTTTCCTTTTTCAATCGAAGATTCCTTTTTTTCCGTGGACAGTGAACATATAATACCCAGAGTTTCTCCAAATTATTTTTGAGGAATTTTGGAATCGTGGAAAATTGGTTAAAAAATGATGTTTGACTTTAGAACAGTACGAAAGTTTCGCCGGCGCACCTAGCGGACTGAATCCGAAGCGAACCTTTGAGATCACAGTCGCTCCATCTCTCTTTCTTACACCGAAAAAAAAACGTCACAATAAATTCTCCCTAATTGACGCTTAGCTTGGGAACGAAAATAGTCAATTTGGGAGTTTTGGGAGACAATTGGGAATTTTTATAGTCACCGATTTGTCAGTAACTATAAAAATGCGCAGCGAGGCTCGAATAATTGCATCTCCTCTTCCAAAATTATACATTTTTATGCGCAATTTTTAGCGCTAATTAGGGAGAAATTACTGTAACTCGCAGCGAGGCTGGCCCGGTACACTAAATTCTTCCTAATTGACGCTTACCTTGGGAACGAAAATAGTCAATTTGGAAGTTTTAGGAGGCAATTGGGAATATTTATAACTAGCAATTGTCAACAATTATAAAATCGAGCCGCGAAGGCTCGAACAATCGCATCTCCTCTTCCCACATTGTCCATTTTTGGGCGAAATCTGAGCGCGAATTAGGGAAAAATTTCTGTAACTCGCCGCGAGAGGGCTCAGTACACTAAATTCTCCCTAATTGACGCTTACCTTGGGAACGAAAATAGTCAATTTGGGAGTTTTAGGAGGCAATTGGGAATATTTATAACTAGCAATTGTCAACAATTATAAAATCGAGCCGCGAAGGACTCGAACAATCGCATCTCCTCTTCCCACATTGTCCATTTTTGGGCGAAATCTGAGCGCGAATTAGGGAAAAATTTCTGTAACTCGCCGCGAGAGGGCTCAGTACACTAAATTCTCCCTAATTGACGCTTACCTTGGGAACGAAAATAGTCAATTTGGGAGTTTTGAGAGGCAATTGGGAATATTTATAACTAGCAATTGTCAACAATTATAAAATCGAGCCGCGAAGCACTCGAACAATCGCATCTCCTCTTCCCACATTGTCCATTTTTGGGCGAAATCTGAGCGCGAATTAGGGAAAAATTTCTGTAACTCGCCGCGAGAGGGCTCAGTACACTAAATTCTCCCTAATTGACGCTTACCTTGGGAACGAAAATAGTCAATTTGGGAGTTTTGATAGGCAATTGAGAACATTTATAACTAGCAATTGTTAACAATTATAAAATCGAGCCGCGAAGGCTCGAACAATCGCATCTCCTCTTCCCAAACTGTCCATTTTTAGGCGAAATCTGAGCGCGAATTAGGGAGAAGTTACTGTAACTCGCCGCGAGAGGGCTCAGTACACTAAATTCTCCTTAATTGACGCTCAGCTTGGAAACGAAAATAGTCAATTCGGGAGTTTTGGGAGGCAATTGTGAATTTTTATACCTAGCAATTGTCAACAATTATAAAATCGAGCCGCGAGACTCGAACGATCGCATCTCCTCTTCCCAAATTGTCAATTTTTGGGCGAAATCTGACCGTTAATTAGGGAGAAGTCACTGTAACGGTGTAATGGAAATATTCATGACGTCTACGTAGCGCGTTCGATGCACAGACACCGATGTACAATCGAATTCGAGGCACGTGCTGTTTCCAAATTAGACGACGATGACGAGGATGAGATCGAAAATCGGACGAGCTTCGCGGAACTCCTGATTGACGTTTTTCGTAGGACCGTCTGTTCGATCGACAGCGAAAATTTCACATTTCGGAGGCGGATTATGTTTCTGCGAATTAACGAATCGCATGTCGCAACATTTGCGACGACGATGAAACGTTTAATCATTGACGTTTATGTTCACAAGATCTGTTACGATTTTTAGATATTTTCTACGCTCGAGATATGTATCGTCGATTGTTATTTAAGCGAACGTATGAACAACGAACGAAAGATATTTGGAATATCGAATCGCAAGGTGTAATCAACGAGTCTCGATGGTAATTAAATTCTACCGTTTCGCAGATACAACTCGGATTCCGTTGTTACTAAACAATTCCTTCACCGACGCTATCAAAACTTTAATTTAATTTTAATAAGCACTGCTATATTATAATATATTAATCATTTTTTATCGTCGCGGTTCACGAACACGTCGAACACAAGGTGAATCGTCGTGTTCAATTTGCAAGAGAAATTCCATTTGGCGTCCTTTTTATCGACGTCCTTTTCTTTCATTTTACAATTTCATTGCGCAGTTTCTTAAAGGTTTCCGAAGCATGAAAGAAGAGTTTCTTTAATCGATCGTGAAAATTTCTTTTGGTAAAATGACGTGGTCTGATCGCTCGCGATCCAAGTTCGATCTTCCACCTTGGATCGATCTTAACGAAGAATGAAAATGGTTCGAGTAAACTGTAACAAACGTAAATTAAATGAAACTGCAGCGATAACTGTACTCGATAATTTCAACTGAAATTTTAAGCATCGCGTTTTTAATATTTATAATTTAATATTTAAAAAATATTAATATATATAAATATAAATATACATATATATTATATAATATATACATATATTATATATAATTAAATATATATAAATATAAATATATATATATATATATTATATAATATATACATATATATATATATATATATTAAATATATATATTAATATTATATTAAAAATTTTAAGCATTTGTAGCACCGCGAATCCACGAAATCCACAGTTCGACGACGAGCTCCGCTCGAAAAGATCGCGAGAAAACGACGGGACCTTCCCAAAAGAGAATATACTTCGTTAATCTAGAAGGTAATTCGCTGTCGAGCTACGAGCCGACCAACGGCAGAAGTCGCTCGACGACAAACGAAAACTGATGAATCGATCTAGTCGTCGTCGACGGCGACGACGACGACGACGACGGCGAGAGGAACGTAGCTATTACGAGGGACAAAGCGGGGATGGGACACTTGCGAAAACGTTGAACTTATCCTAATGGTCCGGGTTCGGAGCAGCGACGTGTCGATTCTGCACGCGTCGGCAGCCGCCGGATGACCTAAAACCTACGTTAATTGGAACTTTGCTAATTGATTGTACTCTACGTCAGTGGTGCACGACGTTCATTAATTCTCTTCTCGATTGCACTTCGCTGGGGCGATCGTTGCTCCGCGTTTCGCGACCGGCGTAATTGCGATCCACGGATGCGTCTACGCTGCTGGAAACGTCGCAGCACGCGTGTGTCGACACTTCAGGTTCGGTGGAAACCGGAAACTCCAAGGGTTCCCCGTTCGCGGTCTAATTAAGGAGTCGAGACCGGTTTCGTCGGCTTTGGAAAATCGATGGTTTTTCGATCGAATCGATCGCGGCCCGCTGGGATCGTACGGCGGTTGCACGGTTAAATTTACGTCGACTCGAGAGCCGCCGTGTAAATTCTCGCGTGCCGGATGGCTGACTCGAGCGCGACGCGACGCGACGCGACGATGCGAGAGAACCGATGCAACGAGCGAAAGTGAGACAGACTCAAGGATATAATAAAATTTGATAAAATTTGATAAAATTGAATCGCACGCAAATTGAAAAGTTAAGTGACAGCAATTACTTTTTTAATATTCTTGCGTTTTGCGGATTCTGATAAAATTAGGGAGATATAATAGTTCGGCGTGAAAATTAATTTTCAAAGTTAATTTTCAGAATTAATTTTCATAACTCCGTCGCCTACATATACATAGATATCGTGGTAATAAAAAAACCACGGTTAACACAAATAAAAGAGCAATAAAGAAATTTTCTTTCTCCTTATCTTTATGATTGTGGCACCAATATACAGCTGATATTTTTCCGATTAAAATGAGCCCGAACACGATGTAAATCGGACTCATTTAAGCCACTCTTCGATTAATTAATAAACAATCTATGATAACAACCATTTCGATAAACGTACTCCGATTTGCATCGTGTTCGGACTCATTTCGATCAGAAGAATCCTAGCTATCCATTGGCGCTACAATTACGCAAGTCAGACGAAAATGACTCTGGACAACATTTTTTTTTTCTTGTATGTTCATCGATGAACGCCTGTCTCCTTTTTATTCGCCGTAGTCGATCTGAATCCTAATTTACTGAGATATGATTCGTCGAGCTCGAGACACTGTGCCGAGAAAAAGGTAGAGCTGTGTCCTGCAAAAAGTGTACGAAATTCTTGTAAATTTAAGCGTGCGGATTTCATGTAAATTTAAGCGTACAGATTTTCTGTCAATTTAAGCGCACGGATTTCGTGTAAATTTAAGCGCATGGATTTCGCGCAAATTTAAGCGCACGGATTTCTTGTAAATTTAAGCGTGCGGATTTCCTGTAAATTTAAGCGTACGGATCTCGTGTGAATTTAAGCGCACGGATTTCGCGCAAATTTAAGCGCACGGATTTCTTGTAAATTTAAGCGTGCGGATTTCCTGTAAATTTAAGCGTACGGATTTCGTGTGAATTTAAGCGAACGGGTTTTGCGTAGATTTAGGCGTACACATTTCCTGTAAATTTAAGCGCACGGATGTCCTGTAAATTTAAGCGCACGGAATTCGTGTAAATTTAAGCGCACGGATTTCTTGTAAATTTAAGCGCACGGACATCCTGTAAAATTAAGCGTACGAATTTCGCGTAAATTTAAGCGCACAGATGTCCTGTTAATTTAAGCGCACAGAATTCCTGTAAATTTAAGTATACGGATTTCGTGTAAATTTAACCGTGCGCCGCCGTATACCCGAAAAGGTTCAAAGAGGAGTTCGAAGCGGGCATATTTGCGGACACCAGGATATTCCGCGGTCGTAAAATCGGCCGAGCTCTAAAGCATTCATATTGCGGTGATCCGGACAATGAACTTTTACGGCGAAATCTTGCATCGGAATCGGACACGAGTCGAAGCCCATCGTCCCGATTACCAAAACATTTTTGCAAGCTCGGAGGATCGCGTCCGCGCGACCATACGCTGGTGCACAGTTCGTGAAAGAGCAGCGAACACGGCGCGCGTTGGCGTAACAAACGAAACCTCTAATTCCGTGTTTCTCGAAACCACTTATTTCGAAACTGGTGGACACGATAGAGAAGAAACTGTTCGATCGATTCGGCCGTCCCGATGCGAACGGCTAAGCGATAGCTGCGTGTCGTCGTTGAACCTAAAACATTGGCGAAAAAACGTAAGTTACACGAGTCAGCGTGAACACCATAAAAAAACACAAGTAAATCGTCATTCGAATCCCGCATCAATTTTTGCGAATTTCCTGCTCCTCCCTCGGTTTTTGTTCGCCGATTTCAGGCGGATCGATCGTTCTCCGAACGACATCGGCGCGTAATTCGCGCGGCCTTTGTCCAGGAACTTCTGGTGAATTATGCTCTAAATCTGCATCCCATTGACACGGAAAGTGTAACGGCGGGAAGATGGAACGGCAGATTAAAGTTCGGACAATTGAAGATATCGGATATGATAGCGAAAACTATCGGTGACAAAGGGTCTTTGAGTCGGTGAAAAATGTTTCGCGAATCGCGAGGCGGCGAACGTGAAAATCAGCTCGAGCTGCGAACGTTCTTATCGAGATTTTTCTTAATAATTAGAATAAACGCGACGACCGCGATTCGTTCGAATCTTATGGAATCTTGTACTGCAAATTTAACTGTTAACAATTGCACTCCGAGCGGTGACTCAGAGGCACCGCTAAAATCAGTTGCATCGCGTTTCAAGATAATTTTTATATTAACGAAGTTTAGGTGCGAAGAAACCACGTGTCTGCATATATTACCGCGGTTATGTACCCATTACTGCGAGCCAAATACTGCGGACGTCCCGATTACTGCGGACGTCCTGATTACTGCGGACGTCCCGATTACTGCGTGTCAAGGCTGACACGACCCATTTTCTTTTAAATGTACACACACACAGCTACAATTCTTAGGATCAAGATATTCTCACTTTATACATTAGGTATAGCACTTTACAAATTAGGTATAGTTGCTCTAAGATCAAGCGTGCTCGCACCGGCTGATCGAGAACTGCGAGAACTGCATAACCTATAGGTTATGGTAGGTAGTTCGGTGAAGCACCGTAGTAACGCACACACGTGGTAAAAGACTATGCGCCAAATACTGTGTCATAATATTTGAGGACAGATGATAGCATTGGTCGATTTTTTTACCAAAGTAACGATTACTTCATTTAAAAATAACTTCAGCTAAAATGACTAGTTCATTGTCAATTAGCAAAATAAAAATGCCTTTCGAAAAATGTGTTTTCACAGCTGCCATTACGACCGTAAGACTCAAAGTTTCCGTAAACTTCCGAATATAAATGAATGAAATAAATAAATGAATTGAAACTTCGATTACCGTTCACTCGCATCTCGCAAATGATCGATATCGAACGTATAGAAAATTATGAGATTCAGAAGATCGCACGCGATAAAATGTCGGATAAAACGCCGCAGTATTCGGGCCGTCCGCGGTAATACCCACACAGCTACCCTACGCGCGCCTTTTCGCTCGCCGTTCTCGCGGAATAACTGTCGAAACGTTCGCAGGAAAGTGCGGAAGATCGACGACAGACGAAACCGTGTTTCGCGCCGCGGTCTCGAGCGCGAAAAGCTGGCCCGAAAATAGCGGCGGGTTCGCGCGGCGGCCCGAGCCGGGCCAATTGTTTCGCGGCACGGCCGCGAATATGATCGTGGTCTCGCGCGCACGCAAAATTGAGCGTCACTGTCCAATTTACGATTTATCTGTCGTGACGTGCACGCCGTATGCATACATGCATGCATGCATGCATGCATGCATGCGAGCGAGCGAGCAGGCAGACGAGCGTGCGAGCGTGCGAGCGAGCGAGCGAGCGAGCGAACGAGCGCGATAACGCAGTGCAGTTGGGTCGATGCATTATGCAGTTTTCCGTGCGTCCATTATATTTTTAGACCTTTACGATTGCAAGGTTACGCTTGTAACGCTGCGTTCCTCGTTAACTCTGATTTTTCCGCGGCAATCGCCGCCCTGCCAGCGGGCCGGACGAGGTTTCCGCGCTCCGAGAAATCGTTTCCAGAGGCGGAGCAGCACCGCAACCGATTTCGCCGCGCGCCGGATCGTTCGATCGATCGATCGCGTTCGATCTATCGGCCGCGATCGAACTAATCCCAACGGCACCCGTCGGCTTTTGACGGTTCGTAAAAATCGTTCTCATTTCGCCGCGAACCGGCCGAAATTCAAGAATTCTACCTTGGATGGTCACGTTCAAGGTTATTATCACGCGGCGGTTCGTCGCGCGAGGTGAAGATCGTCTTCGTTAACGCTAGATTTGCGGAACCTAATTTACGGTCGCTGATTTTTTAATTTACGATTGTCCATTATCGTAAAGACACATTTACGAGTTGTCCACGCTGCTTACGGCTAACGTTGCAATGACACTTGCTAAAAATCGGAATAAATATCTTGTTGTTACTTTTATAAACTAATATGAAACAGCTGTTTCTTTTTGTGTGCTCCGTAAATCTAGTGTTAATCGCGAGATTAAATGGAACATCGTAGATATTTATTTGTTTCGTTAACTGTTTTAACGCGTCGACAGCAATGCAATAATAATATTTTATAATAATTATATATGTTATAATATTAATATATAATATATTATTTAATATATTAGTTTTTTAAAATTATATATTATTTAATATATTATATATTATAATATTATACATATTATATATATTAATATTTTATAGTATTCTATAATAATATTTTTTAATTGTTTGAAAAAGAGTTTGCTGCATCGCATTCGCTCTTGATCGCGTTTCGAATTTAATTGTTCAGTATTGTTGCAGCTTACTGTTGCAATTCGCAGCGATCATTTCTATCGATTTTTATTAGCTGGTTATTTATTTATTATTTCATTAGTTACCGGTTCGATCAACGCGTTCAATTTTGAAACAGCTTTTGAAATTCATTATTTTTCTAATATATCCGAGCAAACCGAATTTCATCGGTATATAATATATTAATTTTATGAAAATATCGTCAATTATGATGAATTAAAGATTTCTAGTTTCAACGTCGTTAATCAAATCGCTTTGATTCAGTGGGAACCTTTCGGATCCTTGAGCAAATTTTGTCCGATTTTCAATTGAAGATGATATGATAATTTGTACGTCGTCTTGCGTTTCTTTTTTTCTTTTTAACAATCTCCGTGCGTGCAATAAGTGCGTAAACATCCGCGGTCTGCGCGTTAAAATTCGCGTATAATTTTTACGCCGTGTTTATCGTACACGTTTATCCGTAAAAGTTCGTTCATTTCGAAATCCCTGGAAAATTTTATATTGCATATCATTTCGTTCTCTCGTACGAACGATAATGACAACGATAATGATAAACATTCCGGCGAGGAACAAATCAAAATTGCTAAATCTCGTATAACATTCGCGCGGAACTGTGGCCGATCAACGCGCGTTCGCACGAGCGTCACGCATTTGCAAGCGAAATTGCACATTTACAACAAATTTCCTGTCAAATTAAATCGCATAAGAATCGAATTAGCTTCGCACGCGTCGTTACTTAACGCTGGAACTACCGAAACCAGCGAAAACGACGGGTTCCTGACTTTTCTTCTTTTATACAGTTCCTGATATCGTATCAATATTTTTAAGAGCAATTTTTAGGAACACTTCTTTATCGAAGTGTACATTACGGTATAAATTATACGAGAAGTCTAAACAAATCCCGATGCTTTGGCATTGTCACGAAACAACAAATAATAACATTAATCGCGTTTAGGGATCGGTAGTTTTAATGTTAAAATGCATATAACGTGCAGCGATACGTTCCGTGAATTTCTGCCATGTTTTTTCCGACGGAACTTTTGTTCGTTATTTTTAATAGGAGAACGCGTTGAATTTAGCGGAATGTTATTATAACTGGACAGTGGATTTCGCGCGTTTATGACAAAAAAAAGACGAGAACGTGGAATTTGAAGCGGTAAAAAGGTTTCAAGGATATAAGAATGCTCGCGAAAAGAGACCGCTGTAATTTTAAGAAAATTTATCGAGTAAATTCTCTCCAATTGTCACTGAACGTACGAACGAAAATGGACGATTTGGGAACCAGAGACACGATTGTTCGAACCCCGCGACTCATTCCTATTGGCCGCGGCTCGATTAATCGCGCCTCCTCTCCCCGAATTGTCCGCTTTCGTGCGCGATCTGAGCGCGAATTAGGGAGAAATTGCTTTCTAATTTCCTCGCGTAACGCGTGCAGTTAACAGAAAGCAACGACACGTTCCACGGTGTCGGGATATTGAAAATGGGCGATTTCACGACGAACGTGGGAGGAGTTCAGAAATTCCACGGAGCCTCCGGGGCTCCATATCGACGGCCGAAGATTCAAAGTGTCTGCGCGGAGGTATTGCTCAGGTGCGCGTGCACCTCTCCGAGCGGAATTCTGCAAGTTTTATGCTGCGTGTCCACGTGGGATCGATTCTTTCACGCCGAGACATTACTCTCCCGTGCAAGAATATCGGGGGGACGTGTTACCGTCTATCCTCGGGGGTGGAATCGACTGCTATCGGAGAAACAGTAACAGCTCTACCGGGAAGTTGCTCTCTCTCTGTTCTGGGTCCGTTAAGTGGTTCTATTCTCGGGTCAAGTTTCGGAAGTAACATCAACACGTCGAACAATTTCTGGGCCGAAACGATCTCGAACGGCGATTATTTCTGATCGATGATTTTTCGGAATCGGCCGCGAAAGCCGAGCACGGTGTCCGTGAGACTCTTAACCCGTTGCCGTAGTTTTGTAGTAATTAGTTATCGAGCATAGATGTTATTCTTTAAAATTGGAGCAAAATGTATTTAACCATTTGTTTCAATGTTTAAGCGTTCGAGTGGATTTAGGCACGCGATTAGGATCAAGTTTCTTTCACTTCTGAGAAATTATTGCCATCGAGAAATATGTTATTAATTGTTGCGATATTTCGTCGATGGCGAAGAAAGATTGATGCTTATTGCATGCCTAAATTTTCTTGAATGCTTAAATATTGAAATAAATATCGAATGCTTAAATTAATTTATATTTAATATATAATATATAACATAATATAATATAATATAATATAATATATATAATAATATATATTATAATATATTATATAATAATATATAATAATAATTTATATATAATTTACCTCGTTTCTTCGCAATTATTGCGACATATTCAATTATATAATCAAGGGGTTTAATTATCCAGTCGAATAAAATGAAAATTGAATCCATCGATAGAATGGATTAAATTGTGGACCAAAATCAAACTTTTTCGTGAATTCTTTTTTTTTCTTGTTAACGTCAATGCATCTTTGAAGAGACCCACGGACTTATCTAATCGAATCTACGGTAAATTCTCTCGAATTTAAACTTTCGAATTTAAACTTTCTCGCTCGTAAACAAAAATGGACAATTCGATCGGCGACTGTAAGAAAAACGAGCCGCGAGGCTCGGATAATCGTATCTTCTCTTCCAAAATTCTCCATTTCCGTTCACACGTTGAGTGACAATTGGAGAGAATTTACTGTACCGCTTTACAAAAAAGTACCACGATATTTTCTCAAATATTAACCCTTTGCAGTCGAAGCTAGTTTTAATTCGAAATCCAAAACATGTTTTCTGATCTACGGTATTTCCATTTGATATGATTTAGTACGATTTATTCATATGAAATTGAGCTTATTGGCACACACAAGTACAATACTTGCAATTTTAACGGTGTTTTAAAATAACGAATCTGATACTGCTACAATTATTTAGAAAAATAGTATAGCAATTTTTAGTGAAGCCTCAGAGTGCAAAGGGTTAATTAATAAACGTGCCAAGTTTAAATTTGTAACAATTGATACCATTCTGCAAAAAATTCTGAAAAATTGCTTTATAATTAGAACGTCAGATTCGGGGGGGAACCTTTTAAATTGCACCATTAATTTGTGCAAAAGCATAGTGAATTAGTCGATATATGCGATCTATCTTCGCGTTGTGCTACGAAATACAGTAAATTCTCTCTAATTGTCGCTTAGTACGTAAAAATTCGGAAAAAGAGATACGATTATATTCGTGCCTCGTGGCTCGTTCTCATAGTCAACAATTTGTCATCAATTAGTCAAATAGTCAAACAATCAATTAGTCAAATATTCAAATATTCGAATAATCAAATATTCTCAACAATTACAAAAACGTGTCGCAAGGCTCGATTAATCCTCTAATAATAATTAATCTAATAACTATAATTAATAATTAATCCTCTAATAATAACTAATCTCTAATAATTAATCCTCTCCCCAAATTCTCCACTCTTGTACAAAATCCTCGCGTTAATTACGTAGAATTTATATTGCAATCACAAAATGTCCCGGAAAAATCGGCTGACAACGACAAAAAAGAAAACGAAAGAAAATCGACCGGCGTTCGCGCGTAACCCGAATCTTCGCCCGAAGAATTCGAAGAGGACCCCGATCGCGGGTCGAAGCCGGGTCGCCGCATCGATCGCAATTGTCCTAAATTCCGCAATTTCTTGGGAGCTCGAGCGAAGGATCGTCGACGTATCAATCGGACGAGCGGAACGCGCTGGCTGAAAGGAAGAAGAAGTGCTCGGGAAAGGTGCCCGAGGACTTTCGACGATACATCGGCCGTCAAAGAGCCCCGGTCGTCGATACTCGAACCTGATTAAAACTGAGGAGAGATTGGTAAGAGAGGCGTGGTGGGGAGGGGGATAGGTGGGCACGTCGATGCCAGAAAAGGAAATAGAGCCCCGGCAAAGCGGTCGTAAAAGTGGAAGAGCGAATTGCAGGCGAAGTTCGCGAGCCGAAACTTCGCTAATCCCTTCTTGAATCCGGGCTGGTGGATTGCTCGGGACTCCGGCCGAGGAATAAAAGAAAAATAAGGAACGGGGTCGAATTAAAGAACGGTAAGGAGCGGGCGCGGTGGGGGTGGCAGGGGTGGCTCGGTAGGATCAAACGGAAAACAGGACGAGGGCGCGTCTGCGTTCGAACTCGGGCGTCCACGTCCGTTTCTAGGGCGAAGGCGGCGCCGGCTAGAGATTAATATTCACGTTTCGTCGTAGACGAGGCCGAAATCGTGCGCGATGGGTTCGCCTATCGATTAATCGATAAAGGCGCGAGGTCTCGTGGCCAATTCCTTCGGTGCAGGCGGGGGCCTCCGCATGGAACACGATGAATATTTCAGAGATCGATCGATTTCAAGCGGCTCCGTCCGCGAGGGTTTCTCCCGAGACGGAGCTGGAAAGTAACTGGCAACTAAATATACAAGGTGTCCAGGAAAAGAGGACCCGGTAGGCTAGTGGAGCCGGTTACCGCCGGGGTGGCTTCATTTATCGTGCCTTCGGTTTAGCTTTAACGCAAGCTCGAATTAATTATTTATTTGCTAAAATTGAACGTGTAAAAAGAAAAGGAAGTTTTTATAAGATACCATAAAAATTATTTCGATTTTTCGGTAATGAATTCGAGCGGAATTTTCTTTCTGCGCAGCTTGCGAAGAAGCTTGAGAAAATAGTTTAACGAGTGGAGAACGATATTCGGTGAAACAAAATCGTTTCAGGCACGATCCTACGAGGTTAACTGTGCTGATAAATCGTATCGAGATTATATGGAGAAACAGAATAGTGATTGTTTATTCGAATTTTGTTATGGGGTAGGTCTACGTAACCTCAAATCTCGAATCGTCAGCTGTCGTACATTTTTGAGAGAAGAAATATAAGTAGGAAATTTTATTGAAGCAGTCATCTCTGTTATAAACGTTTAAATGACGTACTGTATTGCATATCTTTTTCATGCAAAATAAAATTTATTAACGCGTGCGGTAATATTTTTATTAATATTTAATATTTTTATTAAATTCTCATTGTGCAGAGTTATCGAAGCAGAGTATTTCAGAGCAACTAAGAGTAAAATAGCTGATGTTTGTGGATCATAGGCACACAGTAACTGGTTCCAGAACTGTTTCCTTCTTTCTTCCACTATTCAAAGAAAATTTGATACTTGTTTCGCGGGAAAATCCATATCGATAATAGGAACTTTTGAAATTTACCTTAAAAAAGCTCTTAAGAAACGTCAATTAAATCGCTAAAGTTGTTTTTAGTTGCCGAAACTTCCGAGGTCCGCCAACAGGGCGCAGTAAATGGCTACTTTGCCCCTACATATACGTAGTCCAAGTCGTCTAAACTGTTCCAGAAATTCGTGGTAATCGCCGGACATTGGTCCGAGCAAGGTACTGGAGCTATTTACTGTGGGATCGCCAACTGTTATTCAAAAATAAACAAAATAAAACAAAATAAAATTATTCGATACGTCCTATTCGACAGATAGAAAGTTAATTATGCTTGGAAACGAATCAAAGTCAAGGCAATTTGTTTGGCCCACTGTAACTGGCTCCACTACTCCATTGATTCTTACAGGCAAAACAACAAACAAAATAAAATTATTCGATACGTCCTATTCGACAAATAGAAAGTTAATTATGCTTGGAAACGAATCAAAGTCAAGGCAATTTGTTTGGCCCACTGTAACTGGCTCCACTACCCCATTGATTCTTACAGGCAAAACAACAAACAAAATAAAATTATTCGATACGTCCTATTCGACAGATAGAAAGTTAATTATGCCTGGAAACGAATCAAAGTCAAGGCAATTTGTTTGGCCCACTGTAACTGGCTCCACTACTCCATTGATTCTTACAGGCAAAACAACAAACAAAATAAAATTATTCGATACGTCCTATTCGACAGATAGAAAGTTAATTATGCCTGGAAACGAATCAAAGTCAAGGAAATTGTTTAGCCCACTGTAACTGGCTCCACTACTCCATTGATTCTTACAGGCAAAACAACAAACAAAATAAAATTATTCGATACGTCCTATTCGACAGATAGAAAGTTAATTATGCCTGGAAACGAATCAAAGTCAAGGCAATTGTTTAGCCTACTGTAACTGGCTCCATCGATTCTTACAGGCTCTCAAAACGTTGGGGGATTTACTCCGAATAATTCGGTTTTAGTCTATGAAAAAATTCCGGTTGCACGAGGTGCAACGA
This sequence comes from Megalopta genalis, assembly GCF_051020955.1. Taxonomy (NCBI): domain Eukaryota; kingdom Metazoa; phylum Arthropoda; class Insecta; order Hymenoptera; family Halictidae; genus Megalopta; species Megalopta genalis. The sequence continues at coordinate 19,577,924 of NC_135018.1, read as the reverse complement.
TCGCGTTCGAATCCCCGGCTTTTTACCACGTGTCCCAAAAATCTAATTACAAGCACGCGACGAGCAGAATTTGTGAAGTTTGCAATACGCAAGAAGCTTCGAAAACGTTGACGTTTGACGTTTAGTTTCGATTGGCGTTAGAGACGAATCTGCGCTAGTTTCGACCATTCAGAGCGACGCGTTTGCAACGATAAATCCTCCTCTCTTTCGATGCCACGCATTACCGCGTTCAAGATGTCGGATCATGGAAATTTCGTTGCCCGGCCGCGTTCCTCTTTGATGTTTCATTTCCAGGTCCTGCGTTCGACGAACACACGGCCGACCGAGTTCTGCCTAACGAACAGCGACTGTCGTTCATTACAAACGAAGACGCGAACTTATTAATTTCACCGGGGAGCATGCATTTATGCATGAATGTTCCCCAAGAATCGGAACGAACTCTCGACGGCTACGTATTTAACCGACAAGTGCCCAATAAATATGCTTCACGGTGTACCGATTATTCCGCCGATTTGTCTGTGCGAACGAGCGCGATCGATTCAAAGTTCTTAAATAGGCTCGAGTGGTGGTTTCTTTTCGTTTCAGAGATTTAAAATTCACGCGACGCGCATTGCTATTCTTTTGTACGCCGAATAATCGAGAGCTGGAACGCGCGCTGAACGACGACATCGTAATTCGGCGAGGGAACAAATTTATCTACATTTACGATCGCATTTTGCAGGTACGAACGCGATCGGAGCATTTCTTTCAATTCTTGAACTTTCGATTTCCCGAACTTTCCCGTTGCGTTCCGCGTCGAACGTGAAAGAAAATTCTGCTCGCGCGTAGACGTAGAACGTCTTCGAGCGTTTTGCTCGCGCGAACAATCTGTTCTATCTCCGATCTCCTCTTAAATGCTCGCCGAGTTTATTTGCGCACGATGGAATGTGCTTCCGAGCGCGTTTGTTTCCAATAGCTGGAATCATCTGAAATCTGTTTGGAAGTCCGAGCGACGCGCGTGCTCCTCGCGATCATTATTACCGGCCCGCGGAGCTTCGCGCAAAGTGTTTCCGTTGTTTACGGCGAACGTTCGAAAAAGAGAGCCGAGTCAATCGCGATCCGGCCTCGCCGTGGAGAAAATCCGCCCGTTCTCGGAAAATCTCTGTAACAAACCGCGAACCCGTAACAAATCGTCGTCGACGTCGCTGAAGTTCCGCGACGATTTCTCCTTTTCTTTTTTTTCCGCGAGTCGATCGTGTTAACGTTCGACGTTTTAAGGCGATTCCGGACAGCGTTTTTTTCTTTTTCTTTTTTTTATTGTCAACGAAATAATTGGCGACACGCTTTCGCGTGTATTCGGCGCTGTTCTACGTGCATTCTTTTAACATGGATCCCGCGTAATGAGACCACGTGTAGCGTACGTAAGGTCGCGATTACTGTCAAATGAGAGAGAAACGCAATTTAGATAGTTCGCGCAAACGCAACGGTGCATCGGGCTTGTCTTTTTTTAAACGTGGCGACGGTTACGGTGCCGTTTCGATTTATCTATTTTAAACAGTCAAAACTGTCGACGTAATAATGAGCGAGCTTGATAAAATGTTAAAAACTCGGGGAAACGGAACCCGCCTGATAGCGCGGCGACGCGATGCGCCGTAATGTGCAATTAAATGTAAAAATTATTAGATAAAATGTTAAACGCAGTCGCTGTCTATGTACTTCTCTTATCGTGTTTACGCAAGGATTCCCTTCCGCCGCGTTTTCCACGCCGAGGAAAATGACCAAACACGATGCATTTCTGTGTCTGTGTGCCGCGTGCACGAGCGCGAGCGCGCGCGCTCGTGCGACCATGGAACTTCGGATTTCCATGATGATCTCGATGATCGCGAGCGAGCGCGATAGAACGCGCGTGTTTCCGCCGATTATGATCTTTGCCGAGATCGATCGGTGAAAAATAATTAATGCGGTGAGGATATCGGAGCGTAATACGACGACCGGTTCTCGTTAAGAACGTTGATTACGCGAGGATACGTTCGCACACGTGCGATTCACAAGATTCATAAAATTAATAAAATTAATAAAATTAATATGATTCATATGATCAGTTAATAAGATCAATAAAACAATGATAATTAGATTCGTAGAGCTAATCAAGAGTCCGCGCATGAATGCGAAATGGAGGAGCTAATGTTTCAGCGAACGTCACTCTCGAAGCGGCGAGTAATTTTGCTAAATAAACGTACTTGCGACGAGCATAAATTCAGTCAACGAAGATCGCGGGTGAAACGCGCGGTATTTTAAATATTCGCCGTCTGCTTCCAACTGTTTCTTTCTTTCCAATTTCGTTCGTTTTTATCGATCAAGCCGACGTCTCGGTCGATGAATTCGCCGAGCGAAAAGTATGTTTCGCACAGCGAGAAGATCGTTGCGAATTTACGAATCGTTCGTCGTGGCTTTTTCCGAAATATTTTACAACAGTCCGTCTAGAATCACGCGAGATGAAAAGACATCGAGACACGGCTGCTAGAAGGAAGCAGCAAATCGCATCGGCGACGTATCGCCTGCCAATTACTGAATCTTTCAGCACGCGCGTTAAAACCTGTTTCCACGGTGCAGCCTCGTATTAAAAAAAAAGAAAAAGAACGCCCTTCTCATAAATATTCAACGGATATGATAATTCGACGTGGTATCCGGTGATAATTCTGTCACGACGTTCGTAATAACATCCGCGGCGAGTGAATAACAGTAACATTTGTGTCGCGCGTCGCGTCCGAACGACCGTTCTCCGAGCGCCGAATTATCGCGCGTAACATGGAAAACGAGGCTTCCGCTTCGCAGGAATCGCTGCTCGAAGAACGCTGGTACCGGTGTACTAGCTGTCGGACAACGCGAGAGAAAAGTTCGCGATCGAACGGTCCGGTCTTTTTGGACGTTTCGCGCGACGCGAGAGTCGCTTCGCTCGAATGAAAACGTCGAGGGCACAGTAATGTCTCTCTAATTGACGCTTAGATTGTCCAACAAAAATGGACGATTTGGAAAGGGGAGACACGATTATTCGAGCCTCGCGGTTCTTTTTTATAGTTACGAATCGAGCCGTTTATTTTGAAAGTGGCATAAGTCACATGGTTTTTAAGTCGATATATTTAAGGGTTTGCGTTTTAACACGTTTCAAGATATGGATGCTAACTTTCGAGAAGATTTACTTGCATCTGTTATCTCAGGATACTGATATTTTTCTCGGTATAAATAATTTCGTATAAACATTAAAGAATCATCACTTTTCATTACGGTGAAGTGACTTATGCCACTTTCAAAATAAACGGCTCATATTTCCTTATAAGATTCGTTCCACCACGTGGAGCAATTAGATTTTCTGTTTCGTGTTTAGTTCTCGAAGTACGTTCGAATGATGTACGCAAAAATTAATATATTTTGAGTTCCCGTTTCGCTTTAACCATTATTGGAACGTGTTTCCGTACTGGCAAGACATGCAATGGGTAAAAAGAGATATTACATCTTTGAAAACGCAATAACTTTTCTAAAATTGGATATATAGATACGCATGCATATACACGTATCACTGTGTATCATTATATATCACTATATATCACTATATATCACTATGTATCACTATGTATTGCTATATAATCACTATATAATCACTATACACATATCATTATATAATATCACTATATTTATATATATATTTATATATATATCACTATATTTATATAGTGATATATAGTGATTACATAGTGATATGTAGTGATTATATAGCGATACATAGTGATATATAGTGATATATAGCGATATACAGTGCTACATAGTGATATTATGTAGCGATATATAGTGATATATAGGGATATATAGCGATATACAGTGCTGCGTAGTGATATTATATAGCGATATATCTCAGGATACTGACATTTTTCTCGGTATAAATAATTTCGTATAAACATTACAAAAATCACCACTTTTCATTACGGTAAAGTGACTTATGCCACTTTCAAAATAAACGGCTCAATTGTCAACAACTATTAGGGGGACCGGAAAGTTATGTCGTTTGTTTAAATTAAATTCAAACAGATACATTTTTAACTAGCTCTTATTTTCAATCAATGATGTAATCACCCTCATTATATCAACAACCTTTATTCATTTAGTATGCAAAAATTAGTATGCAAAAAAGAAGGAATACTGACATGCGCAGAAACGACATTACTTTCCGGTCCCCCTAATGTAAGAACGAGCCGCGGAGCTCGAATAATCGTATCTCCTCTTCCCGAATTGTCCATTTTTTTTTCTGCACAATTCGAGCGTCAGTTAGGGAGACATTGCTGGTAACTGGCGCGACCGAGATAGTTCGCGGTCCGAAAATTCTACGCAACAAACAATCATTACGTCTCATACCTCTCGATGAATCTTCGACGCACGATCGATCCGCATCGTTCCGAGTCGAAACGGCACCGTCCTGCGACGAGCAGCAGGACAACGCCGTTGCCCTCGTTCACGAAAATATCGCGCGACCGGTTCGCTTCCTGTTTCCTCCGCTCGGGACGGTTTTAGTTAACCGTACGGAACGCAGCAGACATTTCGCTCGGCGATCAACGCATCCGAATCGAATAGCACAGCCTACAACAGAAGAAAACCGCGAATACGAAGAGAAAGGAACTGTTCGCCGCCGCACTTCGCTGGCTTCTTTCTGTTCCACTCAACTTCTGACACCCATTTCGCCGGCACTTTTTACTCGCGCCACCGACGGATACCGTTCTAAACATCTACAAAAAAAGGAATCCGAACTGTTAGCACATTCACTGCCGCATCGAGCCGCGTTCCTGCAATAAGATGTTCCATTAATGTTGTAACGGTTTCAACTAAGTCTCGTTCGATCGGCTGGCCAAGTCGCGTGCACCGGCCAATTTAACCAGAAAACGAGTTGCACACGAGTGGAAAAATGAGAGATCTTGTTTTTTTAAGGGAAAGCGATCGACGATCGGACGGCGGAGCTTCGGTCCGTTTGGATTCCCGGTGAAAAATATCGTCATTCGACTAGTCCGTTTCGAACGAATCATTCAGATGCTCGCGGATTTTATTGACAGTTGGAGGATCGAGATTTGTCGCGGTTGAATGCAGAGACGTGAAAGACCGGCAACGAGATCTCCCGTTTTTTATCTGTGTTCTCTGAAAATTATTTGTTTCAACAGTAACAGTTGCTATTTTATAAAATATTCGAACGAGCTCACGTGTTCCTGGATTTAGAGCGCACAGTAATGTCTCTCTAATTGACGCTCAGATTGTCCACAAAAGTGGACAATTTGGGAGGAGGAGATGCGATTGTTCGAGCCTCGCGGCTCGTCTTTTTATAGTTGACAATTCGTAACTATAAAAACGAACCGCATGACTCGAATAATAATCGTATCTCCTCTTCCGAAATTCTCCATTTTTATGGACAATCTGAGCGTCAATTAGGGATTTTATTGACAGTTGGAGGATCGAGATTTATCGCGGTTGAATGCAGAGACGTGAAAGACCGGCAACGAGATCTCCCGTTTTTTATCTGTGTTCTCCGAAAATTATCTGATTTAATAGTAACAGTTGCTATTTTTTTATAAAATATTCGCACGAGTTCACGTGTTCCTGGATTTAGAGCGTACAGTAATGTCTCTCTAATTGACGCTCAGATTGTCCACAAAAATGGACAATTTGAGAGGTGGAGATGCGATTGTTCGAGCCTCGCAGCTTGTCTTTTTATAGTTGACAATTCGTAACTATAAAAACGAACCGCAAGGCTCGAATAATAATCGTATTTCCTCTTCCGAAATTCTCCATTTTTATGGACAATCTGAGCGTCAATTAGGGATTTTATTGACAGTTGGAGGATCGAGATTTATCGCGGTTGAATGCAGAGACGTGAAAGACCGGCAACGAGATCTCCCGTTTTTTATCTGTGTTCTCTGAAAATTATCTGTTTTAATAGTAACAGTTGCTATTATAAAATATTCGAACGAGCTCACGTGTTCCTGGATTTAGAGCGTACAGTAATGTCCCTCTAATTGACGCTCAGATTGTCCACAAAAGTGGACAATTTGGGAGGAGGAGATGCGATTATTCGAGCCTCGCGGCTCGTCTTTTTATAGTTGTGTATATTTTATGTTGACAAGTCGTGACTATAAAAACGAATCGCAAGGCTCGAATAATAATCGTATCTCCTCTTCCGAAATTCTCCATTTTTATGGACAATCTGAGCGTCGTTTAGAGAGACCGTTTGCTATTCTCATAATAATTTCAATTTAAATCGAAACGATCTCCTGTTCCCAGATCGTCCACTTTTGTGTGCGCGATCTGATCGCGAATAAGGCAAAAATTACTGTCAATCGAAGCGATCTACGAACGAACTAACACTTAAATTGCACAGTGTTATTGCTCCAACGTGGATTCACGCACGTTCGACGATAGTACTCGCGAATAAAACGTTGGTATACAGGCGTCCGTTTCACGAGGTGTAAGCCTAACTTCTAGGTGTGCACGTGTTCCTGCCTAAAACAAAAACCAGAAGTTTAGCCGGCTGCGTCGGCCGAAAACGGATTAAACCAGCAGAGACGACTTTGCGACGATTTGGCGAATAAACGCGAGCCCTTTTATTTCCAGTTGCGGACAACGGATAGCGAAAAGTTCCGCTCGGGGCTGCAGTCACCGAAGAAAAGCGACTCTCCGTTGACCGCGTGCGATTAACGCGTCGATCACCGCGTCGCAGCCCTTTAAATAAATTGTTGAGATTGAAGTTAATCGAAGCAATGATTCTTTAATTCTGCCGCATGATGCGGATCCTAGTAAAATGTTGTACGTTCGAATGCATCGAAACACGCGAAAGAATGTTTCGAAATCTAATTAACATGCGACGGACACGGCAGTCGACGCGTTAAACGCATCGTTTCCCATTCAACTCTTTGGATGCACCTTTTTGAGTGCATCTTGAGGGAGTGCATGGTGGGACATTTTCAGACGCACTTCGAAATACTGCAATAGCTACGAATTTTTTTTCATTGCAACAGCACCTCGAAATACTGCAATAGCTACGAATTCTTTTTTATTGCAACAGCTCTAAAAAAAGCGCGTTCGTGAATCCACGTGGCACGGTGGGACTACTCGAGTCCCATCTTATAACAAAACGAATTGAATCGAATTATTATATTATTATTCTTTTCTGTTTCTATACCACGTGATTCCTTCGCTAATAATAAATATACCGATTTTCTTCGATTTAAATCGCAGTAAAATCGTCGCGCAACAGGGCTCTATTTTATTTCCCGAAATCCTGCGCTCCAAAGAGTCAACTCTCGACTCGAAAGTCCAGTCAGCTGATCGGCCGAACGGCCGAACTCCGCGCGAGGATATCAACCGAGGTCGTCGGCTCGCACAATCGTCAACTTATTGCTAGTCGCGAGGATCAGTTTCAGTCTCTAAGGTCCAAGCAGCTGTCGCGACGAGTGGTATTCGAGTGAACGTTCGCGAAAGTTCGCGGTGTTTCGTTCGGCGATCGGTGCCCGAGCTAAAACGTTAACAGACCTTGTGAAAGGAGAAAGAAGAACGGCTTTGTCCTCGTTTCCTTCTATTTTTTCTCTTCGTCGAAAGCACCAGACGGTCTACGAAGTTCGGATGCAGATGGAACGAAGATCGATCGACGCTCCGCTTTTCTTTTTTTTTACTGGCTACGTATCCTGCGCAACGCCGTACACGCTTGTACAACACAGGAATAAATAAATAAAGAATAGGATATGGTCCACTCGGGGGGCAGGCCGATCCGTGGACCCCTGACCCCCCTCTCGGCTCTTAATACAGGAGATAAATTAAAAAAATTCGGCTAGAGGAGAGAATCGCGTCTCGGTTTAGTTATTGCACTGTGCGCGAGTGGTCCTTAAACGCAATCTCGTGGACACGGTTCTGTCTACGTTTCAACGTGCCCCGATATACAGTAATGTCTCTCTAATTGACGCCCAGATTGCGCACAAGAATGGACAATTCGGGCAGTAGGAAACGATTTTCGAGCATTGCGGTTTATTTTTATAGTTATAAATTGTCCACAATTGTAAAAACAACGAGCATCGAGGCTCGAATAATCGTATCTCCTCTTCCCAAATTATGCATTTTTAGTGGACAATCTGAGCGTCAGTATGGGAGACATAACTGTACCGTGTCAGCGGTGACAGCGCGATGGGAACTGGGCAGACTGGCGGCTGCTAATCAGCGCGAAGGAACCGAATCGACGTCAGAAATGCGGGGAATTCTCGTTAATTGTTATTGGACGATTTGGAAAAAGGAGACGCGATTATTTGGGAGCTTCGCGGCCGGTTTTTATAGCCGCCGAGTGTCGACAGCTGGAAAAACGAGCCGCGAGTCTCGAATAATCGTGTCTCTTTCTTTCCAATCGTCCATTTTTGTTTATAGCAGATTCTCCCTGATTGACGGTCGGACACAAAAATTGAAAAATTGGGGAGAGGAGATTCGATTTCTATAGTTTTTGACAATCGGTAACTATAGTAATAATATATTATATAATAATATATAATAAAATAGTAATATATATTATATAATATATTATATATATTATTATATTATATAATATATAATAGTAATATATATATATATATTATATATAATGCAATCATAACACTATAATATAATATATATTATATATAAAATATAATAATAATATATAATAAAATAGTAATATATATTATATAATATATTATATATATTATTATATTATATAATATATAATAGTAATATATATATATATTATATATAATGCAATCATAACACTATAATATAATATATATTATATATAAAATATAATAATAATATATAATAATAGTAATAATAATAATATATTCTCCTCTTCCCAAGTCGTCCATTTTTGCGCACAATCTGAACGTCGATTAGGGAGAATTTACCGTACACGTTGAGTGACAATAGGACAGAATTTACCGCATTTCTCCACCGCCATGCGGGGACGACATTCGGGGGATATAATAAATATTAATTGTCTTTTTGCTTTCAAGAAATTGTTAAAAATCTTCCGATCATCGTAATTGTAAAGACAATGGCGCGGCGACGGGTTGAAGACGAGCGTTTTCAACGCTAGATTTACGGAACCCGTCAAAATGGCGGGTCGCTAATTTTCTAATTTACGATCATTAATTACGTAATTAATTCACGTGAAGACACAATTTACGAGTTGTTCAATCAATTTACACACGTTTCTCGCGGCAAATGTTGCGACAACAAATTGTTCGAAATCATGAACAAACGTCTTGTTGTTACTTCAATAAACTAATATGCGAAACGGCTGATCTTTCGTGCTCCGTAAATCTAGCGTCAAATCGAAGGATTTTATCTAGGATCTTTCGCGAAACTATTCGCGAGGAGCGCACGAGGGCGCAAAAGTAAATCGATCGTTTCGTATTCTTGAGAGGGCGCGCGGCGCCTCGAAAAGATCCAACGACCGAAATGAAATGGTGAAACCGCGTTTTCTTTTTCTTTCTTCTTGAAACTGCGTTTCGTTGCATCGGCCGTCACGTGTCCAAGAACTATATCGATCGACCGAGCGCCAACGTTGATGATGTGCGACTACGGTGTATACGTACGTGTCATTACAGCCGGCACCATAATCACGTCGGAGCAACTTTTTATTCAGATTTTATGGCCCGTGAACGATGAAAAAGAGGTAGGAAAGTCGATATTTAATTTCGAGCGTGCCTCATCATTTCGTCTCCGATACGCTCTTTTCGTATCGATCGAGAATAATCGCTGAAATTATGGCAGCGCATTCGGATGTTCTTCACTTTGCGACGAGTATCTTAGAAATTAGACCGTGGCTTTTTTTACGCGTTTATGCGAGGCGATTCTTCGTTTTGGCTCGAGTTTGGAAAAAAATGTTACAGGAGAAAGACGAATGGTATTAAAGGGGTCATAATGCGAAATAAATAGTTTTCCCGTAGGTGGACGCGCAAAGGTTATGCGAAGATCGTCGACGTTTTTTTTTTTAAATAGATACATACATTTTCTTCCGCATACGTTGAATTTTTAGATTTTCAATCGCTCTATGAATGCGATATATTTTTTAAAATTATTCTCCAATCTGCAAAAGTATGCTTGTGACGGTTGTCGACGTTGCGGATACAGTAAATGCTTCCTAATTGACGCTCAGACTGTGTATAATAATAATATATTATATAATAATATATAATAATAATATAATATAATATATATTATATATGAAATATAATAATAATAGTAATATAATATATATTATATATAATATAATAATAATAGTAATATAATATATATTATATATGAAATATAATAATAATAGTAATATAATATATATTATATATAATATAATAATAATAGAAATATAATATATATTATATATGAAATATAATAGTAATAGTAATATAATATATATTATATATAAAATATAATAGTAATATAATATATATTATATATGAAATATAATAGTAATATAACATATATTATATATAATATAATAATAATATAATATAATAATATATATAATAATAATATATTCTCCTCTTCCCAAATTGTCCATTTTTGTGCACAGTCCGAGCGTCAATTAGGGAGAATTCACTGCATTTCTCTCGATACACTCGACCGCTGTAAACGCATTTTTGTTACATTCCACACACACACAGACAGCCGTACACATCACACGTAACAACTTTTTCATTATTAGTAAAATACGACGCTTTACTTAACAAGTAAAGACTCGACACTCGCGTTAAGCCAAGTTATCGTTGACTGAGACATGTTTCCTTCTACTATAATCACAAACAATGATGACCTTGCGACGAAACGAATGTCTACATAGCGTTCAAATAAAACGTTCGAGCATCGGCTTCGGCACAAAGACATTTTTTTTCCAAAAATCCTTCGAACTGTTCATTTCTCCATAATATTACCCCCCGCGCTATTTTACGCAGAACAAAGATAGAATTTCCGGGGTATCCGGTAAAAAATGTGTGTATCCATTTCAGAAAGAAAAAAACGTCGACGATCTTCGCACGACCTTTACGCGTCCACCTACGGGATAACTATTTATTTCACATGATGACCTTTTTAAGAGATCATTCTTCGTCCTTCTCCTGTAATATTTTCTACTAAATCGAACCGAAACGAAGATACAGCTTGTTATCTTCCGCGAATAATCGTCCTTTGTATAATCTTTCATCGTGTAAACGTTTCAACGTTTTTCCAGTTCCTAGTAACGAGTTTCCGAAAGCCAATATTTTCACGAAAATATTCAAATGAAAACGAAATTTTGCAAAATATAATTCCATAAAATTCCACGCATCGCATCTTCGATTTTCCAAGAAAGCAGCCCAAAATATCGCGCTCTAAGCAAGAACAACCCTTTAACACGTTCGCTGCCGTCGTCTGTTTTGGAAACGATTCTACGTAGTAGTTGAATTGTTGGGCGACATTTTTCTTTATGTAACATTATGGAATCGTAACGAAGAGAAGAGCAACTGATCGAGCAACGATGAATTATTATTATCATGCGATGAACTTTGCGTTTTATAACCCGTTGAAAAGTTCGATCGTCGCTAATTGCACGAAGTATCGCAGCCTTAGCCACGAGTTTAACACTAGATTTACGGAACCCGTCAAAATGGCGGATCGCTAATTTCTTGATTCACGATTATTCGTGTCGTAAGGATACATTTATGAGTTATTTATTCAATTTGTATGTTACTTACTGCAATTGTTACTATAACACTTGTGAAAAATCAGAATAGATGCCTTATTGTTACTTTCATAAAGTAATATAAAATAGCTGCTTTTTTGTGCTACGTAAATCTAGCGTCAAGCAACATCGGGGATGCAATTCGACATTTTTAATCATTTTAATTAACACGACATTTTTATAATCGAAGTCGGGCAGCGAACGTGTGAACGGTTTCCGAATGGCGCAAGATTCAACGAAAACAACATCTTTCCGATGAAACAATCGTTTTATAAGAAAACCACGGGACAGGAATTGAGACGAAAGCAAGAGCTTCTCGAGAAAACAATCGGTTTGCAAGAAAAATTGAGACGCTGAATAACAATTGAGCCGAATATTGCGCGGTTTCGAATCGAATCGGCGGAAGGAAAACGCGACAAAAAAAGAGAAAAAAAACCCGAAATTTCGCGAATGGACATTTACGCGTTCGTATGAATCGCGAGCGCGGGAAATATGCGGAAACGCGAAGCGCGATCAACGGCGACAACGTTTCGCGTTTGAACGCTCGAACATAGAGCGTCGCGTTTGCGACGAGTTCGCGGCGCGTCGCGCCAAGAAAATTTGATTTCGCATAGAGAGATCCGCAGTCTAATTACGCGAAACTGCCGCGATTCCCGCTCGACTCGACCGGTAGCAGGCGCCGCGGAATCGCAGGATTTCGTCGGGAAGCGGAAATATTTTCGTTCACGGGCGACCGCGGAATATTTCAGCCGGGATCTCGCCATTAATTGATATATAATAATCACCGCGGCGCGAAATTAACCGCGTCAAATAATTCATCGTCGAACGGAGCTTCGAAACGGCGCGACTAATTAGCGGTCGCGAGGATAATCCAGAAACGGCTGTGGATGAACGAACGCGGCTCGACGACGCTGGCCGACAGTTTCGCGGCGAGGGACTTTCGTCCGCGGATCGCCTCGTCGAGGTGTTTTTGCGAGGTATCGAAGAGATCGGCGAGGAATCGGCCGAAAGTAGACGCGAAACGGAGGACGAGAGCACGTCGATCCGGGAAGGCCGTCGATGCCGGCGCACTCGTAACAACTTAATTAGCGGCCCCGCGCGGCGCGCGTTAATTTCCGCGTTCCTCGCGCCCCACGTTCAGCCCACGTCCCGCGAACGCGCCGAATCGAATTTTCTCCAACGTGGACGTATGTCTCTCCTCTCTGTGTGTCTAAAAAGCCCCGCCCGCCCCCGTCGTCGGTCCTTAAAAAAACCGCCCGTTCCCCACCCGCCGCGAGTCGTCCCCCCCCCCCCCCCGTTCTTCACCAGCAGCGAACTATAATCGTTAATGATCGGCGCGCGCGCGAACCCCAGATCCCCTTCCCCCTTGTCAACTGTATAAAATATTCTCAATCGTATCAACAATAGTCACATCGTACATCGTACAACGTCATTACATTATTACAATAGTTTATAGTTAATCGTAATCAATATAATATTCACAGCATTTTATCAAAATCTCTTAAAAGCACCAACCGTGGCGGCTCAAAATTTCTTCTTCATCGTTTCTTTCTTTTTTTTTTCTCTCCTCTCCTCTCCTCTCCTTTTTCACCCCCATTCGTTCGTTATTCCCCCGGTTACTTCTTCACGAATAAAAACCCGATCTTCAATCATCCTCTTCCGTAATTCCTCTTCTTCGTCTTCCTTCTTCGTCTACGTTCTTGCTCCTTCTCTCTCACGCCAAATTTCTCTCACTCTCGCTCTCTTTCTCTCTCTCTCTCTCTCTTTCTCTCTTTCTCGCTCTTTCTCTCCCTCTCTTTCGCGCACGCATTCTCGCAAGCTCGCTCTCGCTGGCATTCTCTCGCATTCTCTCATTCTCACCTTCAGCTTCTCCTTCTTTCTCTCTCTCTCTCGCTCTCTCTCTCTCTCTCTCTCACTCACTCCCTGTCTCACACATATATATATGTATATATATATATACCTTCAATAATTTATCGATATATATATACATGTATATAATATATATATATGTATATATAAGCTAAACGTTTCGTCTTAAAGCACTGATTAACCGAGGGAGCTCGTTTTAACGTGTCCCTCCCTCTGAACACGCGTTTTACCAACCATCCTAACCAAAATCACAGGACTAACTAGAAACACCGCCGGTCTTATGCCTCGTCGCTCAGTGGGATCGATGGACGCGGGGTGTACACCCTTCGCGGGGACGAACGGGAGAAGAGCAGGGTGGCCGGGGAACGTTAACGAAAGGCGAGGAGGATCCCGGGCCGGGCCGGTCCCGCGAAAGCAACGGATGAGGCGCGCAGGCTGTCGTCGTCTAAGGTCGCCTGTGCTGGTGAACGGGAGACAGCCGGGCCTTAGGGCCCGGGCCGCCGGTGGCGGGAGGCGCGAGACGATAAGGAGGAGGAGGAGGAGGAGGAGGAGGAACGGTGGTGGCCGGGGAAGGTGAAAGAAACACGAGAAACAACGAGCAATGGTGAATGAGGCACTACTGAGACTGCTCGTGTCCATGCTCCGTTCTCCCCGGTCCGTCGCGGCCGGTCGCGGGCCCACGATCCTCGTCGGCGCGGGGCCCGCGGTCCCGCCGCCGATCGATGGGACTACGGCGACGGCGACGTCGGCGCCGCGGCCGACGGACTTGGGGGAACGGCGACGACGATGGAGGCGTATTCGGCGGTTCTTCCTCCGGCGGCGATGATGAACGTGGCGGTTCTTCTCTTTGCGCGAGCTAAGGCGAACTCAATGATGCGGCGGCGGTGGCGGCGGGGCCTCTTCCTCGGAGGGGTTCACGGGGCTCGGGGACAGGAACTTGCGCACATACTTCGGATAATGTGTCTTTTCGTGGGACTTCAATATCGTCGACCTCGAGAAGGTTTTGCCGCACAGCGTACATCGGAACGGTCGTTCACCGGTGTGCACGCGTGAATGGTCCTTCATGTGGTGGCGCAGCTTGAACGCCTTGCCACAGAACTCGCACTTGAACGGCCGGTCGCCGGTGTGCGCCGGTAGGTGGGCTATCAGGGAGCCGACGTCCGGGAACGACTTGCCGCAGAACTTGCAGCCGACCACGCCGGAGGTCGGGTCCGAGTGGGCCGCGAGCTCCAGGTCCACGGGCTCGATCGTACCTGCTGTGGGGTAGTGGGCCTCCGGCGGCAGGTGCATACCGGGCTCGAGACCCAGCTGAGCCTGCAGCTGCAGGTGGGCCGCCTGCTCACGGTACTTGAGCGACTCGAGGCTGTGCGAGAGGATGTGCCGCGCCAGCTTGCTCTGGTGGAGGAACGGGGCACCGCAGTACATGCACGCAAACACCCGCTCATCCACACCCATCAACTCCTGCAACCAAACAAACAAGAACATCAACTTCTTGTCTTCCCTTTAGCTCGTCCTTTACACCATCGCAATTAACATCTCTCGCCTTCTTCTATCTCGCACTCTTTCTCTCTCTCTCTCTCTCTCTCTCTCTCTCTCTCTCTGTCTCGCTTTTGCTGTCTTTCGATATCTTTCTCTCTTTTTTTCTTCTTTCACTCTCTCTCTCTCTCTCTCGCATTCTCTATCTAGCTTTCAGGCTCATTCACTCTCGCCCTCGTTTCTACTCATCTCGTTCGTTTAAACATCTATCTATCTAGTCATCTATCCATCTATCTTTCTATCTATTGCCTTCTGCGGTTTCCGTACTCTTCCGGTTTCATTTCTGTTTGCTCTTGTTCCGTGAAGTGCGTTTACTGTTCAAGTGATCGTATCAAGCAGAATAGAGATAACTTTTTCTCTCGCACTCTCTCGCATTCTTTCTCGTACTCTCTCTCTCTCTCTCGCATTCTCTCGCGCGTTCTCTCTCTTTCAGTCTTTCCGTCTGTTTCGCTCTCTCAATCTCGCTCTCTTTCTCTCCCCTCTTCGTGTCTCTTACGTGTACGCTACGATACTTTTCGCTACACCGCCGCGGAAAACACGCTCGTCCTGTGACGCTACTCGACACACAGTACGCGCGTGTATATCGCGCGTGTTTGTGTGTGTGTGTGTATGTACACAGTACGCATGTACGAGCCGCGACGCGCCGGACTTCAATCGGCACGCATCGGCGCTCTCTATTTGACAAAAAAAAAAAAAATGACGGAAAGTCTCTATGTTCTTTACCGCGTTCACTCGTTCCGCGTTTCCTCGCTTTGTCTTTTTGCCTCCGCGCTTTCGGCTGCTGCATTCTTCCTCTCTCTCTCTCTCTCTCTCTCTCTCTCTCTCTCTCTCGCTTTCATTCGCTTTCTCTTGCATTCTCTCATTCAGGCTCTTTATCGCTATCGCGGCTATAGATTTTGTCGATTAAAGGAAAACAAAATGTAAATAAAAATAACGGACCGGACAGGCTCGGGGACCCGCCGTCTGCTATTGTTGTTGGAAGCGCGGTTTTCGGATATCGCGATGCATGTGTGTGAGATTCTTTCTCTCGCTCTCTCTCTCTCTCATTCTTTCGCCCTTTTGCTCTCCCTCTTGCTCACTCTCTCCTTCTCTCACTCTTTCTTTTTTTCTCTCTCTCTCTCTTCGTTTCGTTCATTCTCTGACTCATGAGCTCCTCTCGTTATCGGTTGAAAAAGAGAAGTCCCTGACCTGACGAGTAAGTGATACTCCTCTCGACGGCATGTAAGACGGTAGCACAAGAAGTTGACGCTCATTTTTGTTTGGCACGACGCGCACCCCAGGTAAAAAACATGTATGACAAGAAGGTTTGTCTGAGTGTGTGTAAGTTCATCGTATATATAAACACGTACAAGGTGTCGTCGTACGTGCCTATATATATAAACATACATATATATATATATATATATATATATATATATATATATATATATATGTATATATGTATATATATATGTATGTATATGTATATATGTATACATATATGTATAAATATATATGTATACATATATACATATATATATATACATACGTATCATATATGTAATCGGTTTTTGGATAGCAAGTGACACATGTACAGGCCCACGGCAACCCCCACAGCCTCGCTCAAGAACAACGACCAACAACCCACCCGCATCCCCTCGGCCCTACCTCCCTCTTTTTTTCGTTTTTTTTTCTTTTTTTGGTAACATATTCAAATTTTCTTTTCTCTCGACATTTTCCGTGATCTTTATATATATATATTTTTTCTTTATACATTTTGCTTTATTTTTCTCCATTGTTTGCTATTCCATGAATTCTTTTCTTATCTTTTCTTTTCTGTACTGGTATATTTATGTATGTTCTCGCGTATGGTTAAACAGCGGCCGAGAATCGTCGCGGTGCAAAAATTGATTCGCCGATAGCAAAAGGCATTGCAACCAACCAAAGAAAACGATAAAATCGAAATACAAATATTACAAAGTAACAAATGGTAATAATGAATGTCAATATAATCTGCAATATATGTATAACGCTATATATATATATATATATATATATATATATATATATATATATATATATATATATATATATATATATATGTATATGTATATGTATATATATAAATGTATGTCAAATATTAATCTATATACATATCTTTACGTACATACATATATGTGATGTATATTACCATTGTTACATGTATGCATATCGTACGTATGTATTGTACACACGCGCACTCGCGCGCGCGTGTCTGTTCGTGTGTGTGTGTGCGTATCGGACGAGACGTCCGACGTTAGAATCGAAACTGTACCTTGCACCGGTGACGTTCGATAAAAAAAAGAAAATGGTTCTCCTCTCACCGAGAGAAATGCAACGATTTTCTGCAAAATTACCCCGAAATCTTTATCAACAGCTGTTTTCCGTGTATAAATTACTTTGCTCGCTGTAAGTTACTTTTCAAAAAGAAAAAAAGAAAAAGAATAAAATACGTCAAAGGTTGACAGATCAGAGATGCTGTTAATTGATGACTTAGTAATTCTAGGCAACGTAGTAACGAACGACAAAACTATAATGGTTTTCACTCGGCGATACGGAAAGCATGTTCCTAAAGCATGTTCTGGATCGTTTCAATTCGAACGTCACGTGGCGCGACCCGTACCGCACACATATCCACATATACATACATGTATTTACGTATTTATATATATATATATATAAAAATGTAGTAAAAAACAACCATGGCCAAAAACGAAGGTCAACTTCTTGACAGTGAGCTAGCAAGACAGGCTGGCAGGATGGGATATATGAACAGGATTTGTCGTTACTCGCCGGTTCTTTCCGTCGATCTTTCGAGTGGCCAGGTGGGGCAGGGTGAAGGTTAAGGGTTAGAGGGGGGAGGAAGGACGATGGGCACGGGGTGAGAAAAAGATCATCGATAGAGCCGACGTGCGAGAGCGTGGTCCGAGGATCGTGCGCCGTCAGGGCGGTTTCGTCGCGGCACCCTTCGAAGCACCGGGATACGATCAGAAAACGGGACACAGGATTTCGCTGTTTCTGAATGAGGAGCATTCGGGCGAATTCGCGGAACGCTTTGTTGTTTCGCGTTTGGGAGAGAGTCGAGTAACGGGGGAGAAGAGTAGGGGGAAAGCCGTGTCGAGAGGATCGGGTGGACAGAATCGGGGATCGGAGGAAGAGAGGGAACAAGGAGACAGAGAAATAGGGAGAGAGAGAATTAGAAAAAGAGAGAGAGAGAGAGAATAAGAAGGGAGAGAAATAAAGAGAGGAAAAGAATAAAAGGGAAGAGAAATCGAGGGAAAGAGGGAATACGGAGGGAGAGAATAAGAAGGGAGAAAAATAGAGAAAAAGAGAAAATAAAAAGGGGGAGAAATAGAGAGAGAGAGAGAGAGAGAGAAAGGAAGAATAAGAAGGAAGAGAAATAGAAAGAGAGAGAGAATAAGAAGGGAGAGAAATAAAGAGAGAAAAAGAATAAAAGGGAAGAGAAATCGAGGGAAAGAGGGAATAAGGAGGGAGAGAATAAGAAGGGAGAAAAATAGGGAAAAAGAGAGGAGGAGAAATAGAGAGAGAGAGAGAGAGAGAGAGAGAGAGAAAGAATAAGATGGGAGAGAAATAGAAAGAAAGAGAGAATAAAAAGGGGGGGAAATAGAGAGGAAAAAAGAATAAGAAGGAAGAGAAATAGAGAGAGAAAAAGAATAAGAAGGAAGAGGAATCAAGGGAAAGAGAGAATAAGAACGGAGAGATATATATAGAGAGAAAGGATAAGAAGGTAGAGAAATAGAGAAAAAGAGAAAAAGAATAAGAAGGAACAGAAATGGAAAGAAAAGGAGAATAAGAAGGGTGATAAATAGAGAAAGGAAAAGAATAAGAAGGAAGAGAAATATAGAGAGAGAAAGAATAAGAAGGAAGAGAAATCGAGAGAAAGAGAGAATAAGAAGGGAGAGAAATAGAGGAATAGAGAGAGAGAGAGAGAGAGAGGGAGAGAAAGAATAAGAAGGAAATGAAATCGATAGAAAGAAAAAATAAGAAGGGCGAGAAATCGAGAAAGAGAAACAATAGGAAGGGAGAGGAATCAAAAGAAATAGAGAATAAGAAGTGACAGAAACAGAGAGAGGAATATAAATAGAAAGAGAGAGAAAGAGAGAGAGAGAGAAAAGGATAGAGATTTTGATCCAGAAAATTGCACAGAAAGGACTCGGAGCGAGGCGCGAAATTCAGGAAATTGAGGTTGAAGAAGAAAGAGAAACAGAGCGAGAAATAGAGCGAGAGAGAGATAAAGAAAGAAAGAAAGAGAGAGAGATAGAGAGAGGACGTATGCACGGTACAGTGGAGAAGTGAATTAGTTCGGAAAAGAAGATAATACGTTCGTTAAAGTAGACGACATGCACGATTGATCTTCTGCGCAGCGCGTCCCGATCCATTCACGGCTCGCAGAAGCCTAGATCGGCGAACTGCGAACTGGAATTCACGGATTGTCATGTGTGTACATATAAATGCGAGATCTGTCATTGTTTCGTCTCCCAGCGGCGCGCGCGCGCGCGTACGTCGTCGTCGTCTGAGACCCGCGAGACTCTCCGGAGAATATTCGCGGCAATGATCCATGGCAAATCGTCTACGTCGCGCGCGTCGCAACGGATCGCTCGTCTTCGAGGAGACTTTGGCTCGCAAGTTCCGTCGAGGGTGCATTAATCTATCGACAACGGAGCAGCCAAGTTTTCCGCTGCGTCGAACCGTTTTCTCCAAAGCGATCTCGTCCTACTGCTTCGAAGGGCCGCGTGCGGTACATGTACACATATACGTCGAATACAAAGGTAGACTCTGTACGCGCCGGCTTCCTCGAGTATTCGGACGCTTGCTGATCGTTCCTCCGACACCCCTGCCGTTCCGTGGCCGACCGACGGAGAAAGCTCGCGAAGCCCAAAAGTCAACGCGGTTCTGCTCGTTCGCTGGAAACCGCCGTTGCGTTCTCCGCCGATTTTGCGTTAGAACATCCGAACGGACGCGGCGTTTCAGGCCGTTCAGACTCTGAAAGCAGTGCTCTCGGAAAGCACCGCGATCGTTTCCGCGATTAGACTGAAATCTTGACCCCGGAACCTTCTCCCTTCTTTTTTTCTATTGGCAAGCGTCCGAATACCGGTGGACGACGACGGCTCGTATATATACGTGTACGCATATAAAATATATATATATATATATATATATATATATATATATATATATATATATATATATATATATACATATATCTCTCTCTGTCGTCGAACCTGCGATCACACTTTTCAACTCTCTCGGTTAAGGACACGACTGGCGACTGTTTTTTTTATATTGTTGTTGTTGTTCTGTTAATGACACGATCACTTTCCAAAATTAGCGGGGAGAGCAGCAAACAGCAAAGCACTTTGGGCACGCATGCAAATAGACCCACATGCAAAGTGAACTTCGAAATATAATAGAACGTATGCCTGTCTATCTGTAAGCGCAAGGATAGACAGACAAGCAAAATAGACAGATATATAAATAGATAGATAGATAAAATGGATCGTGTTCGATGTTTCCGTCGGGACGACGTGTGCGTCCGTTCCCCGACGATCTGTCGTCGGGGGGATGGAGGGGGCGGGGGGGTGGGGGGCACACGCGGACAGACACGTCGGGCAGAAACCCCGTCCACAACGGACGACACGCCGCACCTCGTAACCTTTGCAACGACGTATCCGCGCTACGTGTAGGTTGCAGGCCACGTACGTACAACGTGGCCGGAGGGCGTGAATCGAGAATCGAGAACCGAGAATCGAGAATCGAACGAGTTTCGCCGGCTCGATTTTTTCTTTTTTTTTTTTTTAGCAACGGTTGTCCCCCGTTCGGTCGGCTCATCCGCAATCCGCGAGCGCCCGAAGATCTCTATGTAATGGCCGCGGCGGCCTCTCTGTTACGCGATTGCGAATGAGTCGAGTGCGTTTCCGGGGGATTGGGGGAGGGTGCGGGGGGTGGTACACCGACATTAACCGTAATCGATATACAAATGCAGAGTAAAGAGAAAGTACGAGAATAAAAAGTCAATAAATTGGAATATACATATATATATATATATGTAAATATATATGCATATGTATATGTATATGTATACGTATATGTATATGTATATGCATATGTATATGTATACGTATATGTATACGTATATTTATATGTATATGTATACGTATAATATGTGCACACGTATATGGCGGATATATATCGTACTTACACGCGCGCGTGTGTCGTGTGGATGCACATGTACATGTACATATACATATATATAGATATCGATAGGTAGAGCGGAGAAAAGAGAGGAGAAAAACTCACCGGATCTGGTGGGAGTCTGTAGTCTGTGGATATTTCGCTGCTCGCACTCCGCTCCTCGGTCGACTTTTCCCAGTCCATCTCTTTTTTTAACGACTGGAAACGAACATCGGGCTCACGTCAAAGTAATAATTGGATAACCGTCGCCGGCGCGTAGACCGGCGCGGCCGCGCGTTTCTTCCCGAGTCGGCGTCGCCGAAATCGTTCGATTCCCGGGAATCGGGGAACACCTTTCGCGACGGATCGCAGGCGAATTGTACCAATTATGAAACGCGAGATGCGCGAAACGGTGGAAAATATTTGATCGAAATTAAAAATAATTCGAAATAACAGTTGAATTAAAATAGAACGGTCGAAAGTATTGCTTTTTAGTAAATTCACTCGCGTGAACGCTGTTGCGTGACGATCGGCTGTAGAAGAAAATGCGTCCTTTTTTTAGGGCACGGCGTTCCATATTGCGTACGGCAATTTTTTCATTCTTGCGATTCGTGAAACACGGGGACGTGGCGCGAAAACGGTGTTCCGTAATAGGTACGTACGCTCGTACATTATTATTTACGTAATCATAGATCCGACTAAATGTGTATAGGAAATGCTCTCTCCAATTGTCCCTCGGTTTGGACACGAAAATGGACAATTTGGAAGGAGGGGACACGATTGTTCGAGCCTCGCGGCTCTCATTTTTATAGTTTTAGATTGTCAACGATTATAAAAATTGGGTGCATGGCTCGAATAATCGTGTCTTATTTGTCCAAAATGTTCGCTTTTGTGCACGATCTGAGCGTCAATTAGGGAGAATTTGTTGTACTTGGCGAAGAAGTTCTTTAAGAGATCTAGGAAGGACGTGTTTTGAACTGAAATCTCTCTTAAAAGTTATTGTTACTTAAACGTTATTGTACATCTGCAAATATAATAGTATTTCTTTAACACTAGATTTACGGAACCCGTCAAAATGGCGGCCACTAATTTTCTAATTCTTTAAGAAATCTAGGAAAGACGTGTTTTGAACTGAAATCACTCTTAAAAGTTATTGTTACTTAAACGTTATTGTACATCTGCAAATATAATAGTATTTCTTTAACACTAGATTTACGGAACCCGTCAAAATGGCGGCTATTAATTTTCTAATTCTTTAAGAGATCTAGGAAAGACGTGTTTTGAACTGAAATCACTCTTAAAAGTTATTGTTACTTAAAAGTTATTGTACATCTGCAAATATAATAGTATTTCTTTAACACTAGATTTACGGAACCCGTCAAAATGGCGGCCACTAATTTTCTAATTCTTTAAGAAATCTAGGAAAGACGTGTTTTTAACTGAAATCACTCTTAAAAGTTATTGTTACTTAAACGTTATTGTACATCTGCAAATATAATAGTATTTCTTTAACACTAGATTTATGGAACCCGTCAAAATGGCGGCCACTAATTTTCTAATTTACGATTATTCATATAGAGATTCGTCATAAAGATACATTTATGAGTTATTTATTCAATTTATATGTCACCCACGGCAAATGTTACAACGATTATGAATGTTACAATTTATTAACTAATACAAAACGGCTGTTTTTTGTGCTCCGTAAATCTAATATTAATCAATCAATTTTCAATTTTAGCGTTATGAAATTTAACATTTCGTACGTAAGAAACTATAATAGAGACATTTTTATTAGCAATTGCATTAATACCATTTTATTATTAAATATTACTTCCGAGATTTCAATGAAACGCCGATAAACAGTGAAAATAAAGCAAAATATTCGTAAAAACGTAAAAACAACCGCAGAGACCGTGTACGTGTATGCATTTAACATAAAGATGAACAAATTATAAAAGCTTTCGAAAAATTCCAGAACAATTCTGCGTTCGTTTCAATTTACTAGAAATATCAACGAAAGAATTACGCTTACAGTTAACTCACGTTCGTTGCAATTGATCGAGAAATTTGTTAATTTCGCACGAACATCCGTAGTCTAACCATAACAGTTGAAACACGTGTAACATGTAAAATCAAGAGATTATACGGATCAATCAAAACATTTCCAGGTTAATGAAATTAATCCCCGTGGTTCTAACGTCGAACAGGCGTCCATCCAGCGCGAAATGGTAATTTTTACACGTCGTAAATTTAACGAACAATGTTATGTTTGGAGAAAAAAGAAAAAGGTAATTGCTTTGCATACCGTTCATTAAATCGTCCACGGTCAAACCCCATCGATCAATTAACTCAGCGTTCTTTACCAACGGCAAACACGTCCGTACGCGAAAGTTTGTTCTATTTTATTTACAATTCTATTTTCACAATAAAACTGCCGCGAACAATGTTCACAATACACGGACTTCCGTCTTAAACAATTCAAATTTATTTCTACCGTGAAACTTCCAAAGCCGCTTCCCATAAACAGAAAGAATGGCGTTCCTCTACTTTTATTCCGACAATAAAAAAACGTGTTAAGAAAAGTTCGAATCGCGAATATCAGCCATTTGCTGTTCACATCGGATTCGGAAAATTATTATTTATCGTAATAATAATATTATTTATCGTAATAATAATGTTATTTATCGTAATAGTAATATTATTTATCGTAATAATAATATTATTTATCGAAATAATAATATTATTTATCGAAATAATAATATTATTTATCGAAATAATAATATTATTTATCGAAATAATAATATTATTTATCGCAATAATAATATTATTTATCGTAATAATAATATTATTTATCGTAATAATAATATTATTTATCGTAATAGTAATATTATTTATCGAAATAATAATATTATTTATCGTAATAATAATATTATTTATCGAAATAATAATATTATTTATCGAAATAATAATATTATTTATCGAAATAATAATATTATTTATCGCAATAATAATATTATTTATCGTAATAATAATATTATTTATCGTAATAATAATATTATTTATCGTAATAGTAATATTATTTATCGAAATAATAATATTATTTATCGTAATAATAATATTATTTATCGCAGTAATTATTTACCGTTTACCGCGTTGTCGCTTCGAGTGCGTTTCGTCCCGCAACCTTGAAATAAGACACGGAAAATCTGATATTAATTAAAAAAAATTACACTTCGGCTTTTCTCCGCGATCGTACGAGCTGAAGAACCGTCTAAACGAAGAACCGAACGACAATGATAATTTAAAGCGCACACACGCGCGCAATTTAGCCGCAACAAGTTCCGCGGACGAACGCGTTAAAAACGGGGGGAACAGAAGGAACAAAACTGTTTGGACGAAAATGTATTTATAAATTACTATTTAGGAAAACCGTGTGTGCCCTAGAACGAGCAACTGGTGGCACCGCGAGCGTGCTCGCCGCTCTTGTGTGGGTGACTCTGAAAGTGGAGTTTAGAGCGAGAATTCCGAGAGAAAAGCGGACAGAACGAGCATCGAGAGTTCCGAGCGTCTAGCCATAATCATTGTGAAAAAAAGATCAAACGGAAGAATTGTTACCGTTGTATATATGAAACGGTGCTTATTAATGCAACTACGCGCGCGCACACGGTATCGCAGCCACGCCGGCTAAAACTCTTTCGCTGCACTTTCCCTCACAAAGCGAAAAAACGTTATAAAAGCTGACGCGCGATGAAACACGGGCCTGGCACATACGGGGTATGTATAATAAAACTCTCTTGTGACTCTACGCTTGCCAGCGATATTCAGAACTAAATAATGTGATTTTGATATTAAGGCTTGCGTTATAGACTGTTCAGATTTATTATACTTGTTACTATACTTTCGATCGTTGGAACGGAATTATTGCAGGGAACAGTAAATTCTCTCTAATTGAGTAAATTTTCAGTAAATTCTCTCTTTAATTGAGCAAATTTTCAGTAAATTCTCTCAGATTGCACGCAAAAATGGACAATTTGGGAAGAGTAGATACGATTGTTCGAGCCTCGCGCTCATTTTTATGGTTTACCGATTGTCAACGACGAGCGTCAATTAGGGAGAATTTATTGTACATAATTACAGATCCAACGAAATATGTTCAATAAATGCTCTCCAATTGTCTCTCAGTTTGTACACAAAAATGGACAATTTTAGAAGAGTAAATACGATTATTCGAGCCTCGCGCTCATTTTTATGGTTTACCGATTGTCAACGACGAGCGTCAATTAGGGAGAATTTATTGTACATAATTACAGATCCAACGAAATATGTTCAATAAATGCTCTCCAATTGTCTCTCAGTTTGTTCACAAAAATGGACAATTTTAGAAGAGTAAATACGATTATTCGAGCCTCGCGCTCATTTTTATGGTTTACCGATTGTCAACGACGAGCGTCAATTAGGGAGAATTTATTGTACATAATTACAGATCCAACGAAATATGTTCAATAAATGCTCTCCAATTGTCTCTCAATTTGTACACAAAAATGGACAATTTTAGAAGAGTAAATACGATTATTCGAGCCTCGCGCTCATTTTTATGGTTTACCGATTGTGAATAGCGAGCGTCAATTAGAGAGAATTTATTGTACATAATTACAGATCCAACGAAATATGTTCAATAAATGCTCTCCAATTGTCTCTCAGTTTGTACACAAAAATGGACAATTTGAGAAGATGAGATACGATTATTCGAGCCTCATTTTTATAGTCGTTGACAATTGTCCAGTTTCGTTGACAAAAATGGGACATTTTGAGGGACAATTGGAGAGAATTTACTGTATTCAGATGGCGGATTGCAATAGCTCCAACTAAGAAAATGTAAATGATCGAGTCACGAATGATTTCTGCACAGTTTGTAATGCAATAGTATGGACGCCATTCTGCGAAACCATAATATAAATCGAAGGTACGTTTAAATAGCTAAACAATATAAACCGTTCAATTTATTACAAATTATAATGATCGAGGAAAATTGTACGTTACAACGTAAAAAGATTTTATACAGATGTCGTTACTTGTCTTTGGAAGTTGAAAAGAGTTATGACATCTGTTTCGGCTCTTGAAGCAGTTACGGAGACGCGAAGAAATCCCCTTTCATAATTAGACTGCGTATTCTTGTGTAAAGTAAAAATTGTCTGTGTCAATTAAAAGAAACAGAGATGCAACAAAATCGTACATTTTCTTTTAACACGTTCCGTGCCGAGCTCCTTTTACTCGACTCTTCGCCATTTAATATTTTACTGAATAAAACTGTTTTACTAAACTGATGTATTATATGTAATTAATAATTATATCGTATATGCGACACTGAGATGATCTTATTATGACCCATTCTTGCAGAGGAAATTAATTCTTCGGTTCTAAATTATAGCGGAAATTAATTCTTCGGTTCTAAATTGTAGTGAAAATTAATTCTTCGGTTCTAAATTGTAGTGAAAATTAATTCTTCGGTTCTAAATTCTAGTGGAAATTAATTCTTCGGTTCTAAATTGTAGTGAAAATTAATTCTTCGGTTCTAAATTCTAGTGGAAATTAATTGTTCGGTTCTAAATTGTAATGAAAATTAATTCTTCGGTTCTAAATTCTAGTGGAAATTAATTGTTCGGTTCTAAATTCTAGTGGAAATTAATTCTTCGGTTCTAAATTGTAATGAAAATTAATTCTTCGGTTCTAAATTTGTTATAAGCTATTTTTCTAGCGCATTAAATAAACATATAAGCATGCACCATCGGCGGTACACGTGGCACGGAACGTGTTAATAATTGTAATGAGTTGAGAACAGCATAAAATCGTTTTCGTTAATTTATCCAGTGTTCTCACCGTTTTGTATTTTGCACAGTGATTCTCGTTAGAACAGCGTATAATCCGCAGTCTATTCATAACTGTTTCAGCCGGAACAGATATATAATAACAGTTTGAAACAGTTATTTCTAGAACCTTTCCAATCCCTGCTTGTCTTGTATGCCGAAAAGTTAGTTAAAAGCATGCTACGGCCTCACTAAGCCGGAATTATTAATGACGGAAACTGAACTGTTGAAGACTAGTGTTGAAGCTAGCTGTTGAAGAAAAGTGTGTTAACTTTCCAAACGTACCGTCGATCTATGCACAGGGTGTCCCTGAAAGACACGTATAAACACATACCAGGTGATCTTCCGCGGAAAAAATATGAAAAAAAGCAAAATATTTCTTTGTCATTTGGAGCTTAAGTCGTCGAGAAAATTTAGTTCGCTTTGTGCACACGCTCTTGCGATTATAGACGATTTGCAGGGTGTCCCATAATTACGTTAACACCTAATTGTTAACACCAAGATTCCCGAGATCATTTCAAGTAATTTTTTTCTTAGCGAAAATGCAATCCGCGGCTTCGTTTACGAGTTATTAACGAAAAACACGGGCCAATGGGAGATCGCGCATGGCAGAGGCCCCGCCCTCGTGACCACTGCCGCTGCGTCAGGCAGCCAGCGCGGCGAGACATTGGCCGAAAGGGCGGAGCGCTGGCCGCGCTCGCTCTCCGATTGGCCACACTGTTCTTCGTTAATAACTCGTAAACGAAGCCGCGGATTGTATTTTTGCAAAGGAAAAAGTTACTCCAAATAACCTCGGGAACTCCTCATGGCCAGATTTCGAGTGACTTTTGGGACATCCTGTATATTTTTGTACCAGACCGCGGTATACCGAACTATTGGGAGAAAGTGTTGTAATTATTTTCAGATTTGACCAAATGATTCGAACACGTTTCGAGACGTTAGACTAAATAATTTACTAGACAATGAGTATACAAAAATTTTGCAAAATTGGCGATTGGTTCGAACGATAAAAAGTTTATCATAGAAATCGGTTACCACGCAAATTAGTTAAAATACTATCCGCTACAACAAACATCAACATTCTCGTTTAAGTATCATTAGGTTCAATTATTTCAACTTTCTGTGAATTTTTGCGATCAATTTTCGGCATTCAACGTGGCAATTGTGTATAACCTCGCTGTAGTTACAGCCTCGGATACCATAATTCCTCAACGTTCCCTTGTCTTATCATTTGAACCAATCCAAACGTTTGCAAAACTTGTCCCACCGATTCTCAAACTCGAAAGAAGTACCTTCGAAACGACGAATCGCGAGTCGCGTTAAAAAGTCTCGTTCGCCAAACCGGTCCGAAAACCAATTAGAACCACCCGGTACGTAAACGATCCACGGGCAACGTGCAACGATTCGAGTCGACGAGGACGCGCTGGACGCGCGAGAGAAGCGATCCGGCGCGTCCTATGGATCGCGGTAAAGTGTGATAAAATAAATGGATACTCACAAGTGGTACTTGCTGGACTGGAGGTAACCCCGACGGACCCGCGAGAGGTTCTGTACTGTGCGGTGACGGAAGCCGGCTTTGTGGTAAGTTCAACGGCAGCACGCCGGGCGTGCCGCTTGTGTTGTTACTTAGACTCATGTCCGACGGTCCGCTGTGCACCGAGATCGGGCTGAGGGAACCCCTCGTCTCCTCGAGGCTGACAGCGTCTTCGGAGTCCCTCCTGGGTCGATCGAGGGCCAGGGGCCCGGAGCAGGGGCTACCAGGTCCAGCTGGCGACGGCGGACACTCGGTCATGTCTATCGCGTCGGCAGGCTCGCTGGTGGCCGGTTGCGTGACGTTTTGTTGCGTTTGGTCGCATTCTTTGCCGACACCCGACAGCACCGCCGCGCCGACCACGGACGCGCTCCCTTCCCGGTCCCTATCCTTGTTGCTCGCCTCCTTTATGCTCTCGCGTTCCCGGTGATGCTCCCGCGACGTCTCCCGCTGCAGACCCTCGGACGCGCTCGTGTGCTGCTGTTGCGACTGCTGTTGCTGCTGCTGCTGCTGTTGCTGCTGCTGGTGCTGCTGTTGCTGCTGTTGCTGCTGCTGCTGTTGCTGTGGCTGTTGCTGCTCGTCCCTCGACGCTACCGCCGCGTTGATGTTCGTCATATCCGCTAGACCCTTCACCTTAAGGCTCTCCGCTGTCTTAAGGAGAGCCGATAGCTGGCAGTACTCGACGTTTACCTCGCCCTTGTACATGAAGTCGACGAGGGTACGTAGCTCGGCGAAACGTACGTCCTTTAGGATGACTATGGGGTGGCGGTTCGGGTGGTCCAGGAACAGAGCCTGGAAGTAGCTGGAGCACGCGGAGAGGACTACCTTGTGGGCACGTATCGATGGTCCCTCCGTGCACGCCAGTGTCACGTCCACCAGCGACTCCGACTCCAGCAGTTGACTGAACACACCCAGCAGGTTGCTCTGATGATTGTTCCACCTCAGGCAGTAATGCTCACTTCCCATGTCTGAACTGCACCCCGCAACCCTGCTGCAAGAGAAACATTTGTACCGACCCGCGTTTTATTTACTCGCGCTCTCCCGTGCCGAGGTTCGTTCCCTGTCAAATCCGGCTCCTTTCTTTTCTTGTCATTTTTCTGCTCTTTGTGATCTTTTCTTTTCTTTTCTTTTCTTTTCTTTTTTCTTTTCTTTTCTTTTCTTTTTTTGTTTTGTTTTGTTTTGTTTGTTTGTTCGCTTTCGTTTGCTCGCGCCTGAGCCGTGCTCGCGCTCTTTCTTTTTGTTTTTTTTTCTTTTTTTTAATTCGTCGCCTTCGCTCGCTCGGCGCCGAGGCTGCTCGCTGGCTTCGCCGTTGAAATTCCCGAGATCGAAAGACACTCGCGCGCGCGCGCGCGTGTGGTTTTAATATTTAGTCGCGTATACTTCTGAATAGACTGCGGCGACCGTCACGACCGAGTCACGGCGATCGGATGGAGAACGCCGGACAAATGGAATCCGCGTAGTTACGGAGCTTAATGTGTCGGCGGGGTTGTATTTTATAGGTTCGAAGGAGTTGCAAGAATAGGGCAGAGACGCGCGAATGCGTAGATAACGTGCAAATATTTTATTTATATAATTAACTTTATACAGGGTGTCCCAGGTTTTGATGTTCAAACTTTGTTAGTGTATTCTATGGCACAAAGTAAGAAAAAAATAATATAATAATATTATAATAAAATATAAAATATAATATAATATAATATAATATAATATAATATAATATAATATAATATAATATAATATAATATAATATAATATAATATAATATAATATAATATAATATAATATAATATAATATATAATATAATATATAATATAATATATAATATATAATAAAAATATGTAAACACATAGGTCATAATGAGCTCTATTAAGAAGTTATAACAAAAATTCAGAATAGGAATAGTAATTGCATTAGAATAGTGAAGCATTGGCTTGAATAGATCAGCACATGCCGCGTGTTTATGTAAGCTGTGTTTATTAATACATTTCGAAACGTATTAATAACCGTTGTTGACAATACATGATTGACATCGATCGAAGATTTCTTTTTATTTTTTATTTTTATTTTAGTTGATTACTATTCCTATTCTGA
This sequence comes from Megalopta genalis, assembly GCF_051020955.1. Taxonomy (NCBI): domain Eukaryota; kingdom Metazoa; phylum Arthropoda; class Insecta; order Hymenoptera; family Halictidae; genus Megalopta; species Megalopta genalis. The sequence goes on along the minus strand of NC_135018.1, from coordinate 19,547,079 downwards.
ATTTTTGTTATAACTTCTTAATAAAGCTCTGTATGACCTATGTTTACATAACATTTTTTTCTTACTTCGTGCCATAGAATATACTGACAAAGTTTGAACATTAAAACCTGGGACGTCCTGTATAAATAAAGCGGTCTCGTCGGAGCGAAGAATTGGATGCTCCTGATTTTCAAACGATTCGCGGCGATTTGTGACTAAACGATTTCGATTGACGCTGTCGCGGGTTTTAAATTAACAAATTCGATTTCTTCGATTGCAATGGAAACATCATTTCCATCTTTTCGCTGTTTAATTCGCAATTAAATAATTGCAATTTTTCCCCCTTGGAATGAAATTATCGAGTTGTTTTAACTGGATCAAGAAGTGTCAGGATTGTTGAGGGTTAAGCAAGGGTGTGTTAATTTAGCCATATTTGTATAATTTCACGGAACCTGTAAAACGATACCTTGTCAATAATTTAGTTCAAGTGCAAGTTTGAAAGCTGCGAGTTTCACAGTCTCAATATTGTTAATTAGTACTAAATAGATTCTGGAAAATAGCTGTGTCACCCGCAATTATTTAGCAACGAATGAACGAGCATATTCGACGCGAATGTATAAAAATTGATAACTTAATTATAGTTGTTGCGATATCGAATTCGGTAAGTTTCTCAGTTCGTTTTTTTTAAGTACCAAATTCTTTTTGAATATTGCCTTTATATTTTTATATTTATATTCCTATATATTTGTATTCCTTCCATATTTTTATACTTATATTCCTATATATTCCTATATATTTGTATTCCTTTTATATTTTTATATTTATATATATTTCTATATATTTGTATTCCTTTCATATTTTTATATTTATATTCCTATATATTTGTTTTCCTTTTATATTTTTATATTTACATTCCTACATACTTCTATATATTTGTATTCCTTTTATATTTTTATATTTACATTCGTACATATTCCTATATATTTGTATTCCTTTTATATTTTTATATTTACATTCCTACATACTTCTATATATTTGTATTCCTTTTATATTTTTATATTTACATTCCTACATATTTCTATATATTTGTATCCCTTTTATATTTTTATATTTACATTCCTACATATTCCTATATATTTGTATTCCTCTTATATTTTTTATATTTATATTCCTGTATATTCCTATATATTTGTATATTCCTTTTATATTTTTATATTTATATTCCTGTATATTCCTATATATTTGTATTCCTTTTATATTTCTAAATATTTATATTCCTATATATTTGTATTCCTTTTATATTTTTATATTTACATTCCTATATATATGTATTCCTTTCATATTTTTGTATTTATATTCCTATATATCTGTATTCCTTTCATATTTTTATATTTATATTCCTATATATTTGTATTCCTTCTATATTTTTATATTTATATTCCTATATATTTGTATTCCCTTTATATTCTTATATTTACATTCCTACATATTCCTATATATTTCTAGTCCTCTTATATTTTTATATTCACATTCCTACATTCCTTTCAAACACCCACTTCAACCCCGCGTATGCGAATTTTCGTACCTAATCGCAGAGTTCGCCGCGCTTGAACGATGCTGTACGATGATCCGGCTAATCGTTTGTTCACTTAACGCACCTATTTTATGCCCGCTAATTGGTGCGACACGGTGTTTTAATTACGTCTACCGATCGCTCAATAAATCCATCCGGCGACCAGTTTTTCTGAAACAATCGTTCCGGTCACGGCTATTAAACATATTGTATTTGCCACCGTAAGCGTGTGTTTGCCAATAAAAAATTCATTAGCCATTGCAAACAGCAATCATCGTCAGCCGGTGCACGACGGCAACCTAATCGCGTAAAATTACATACGACGTCTAATCGCATGTAAATCCGCTTGGACACGCACGCATAAATTAACAGGCCGGTATTTTTCCCTTTAACGTGTCCCGCATGAGTCCCGCGCGAAAGGGAACACGGAACCGCGAATGTCTAAATTGGAATTCCTTGTCCGCCGATGGAAAACCGTACGTGGGACCCTTCGCTGTCGCTATCAGAATTTCTTCCGGCGTAAATCACTGTTCGCGGAAGCGTGAAGCCGCCGCGGCGCGACGCGGCGTTCGGACGATTCCTGCGATTTATTCGCGTGCTGCGCTGAGAAACGCGCGACGATCGAGTCGTTGTTCAATTCTGGCCGTGGAACACGCGCGAATTGCTGTTGAAAGCAGCGCCGCAGCTAGAAGGCGACTCCAGTTTCGCGTAATTTTAGTAAAACGGCGGAAATCGATTGATCGTCAAACAGCAGGCCTAATTTGTAGCATTTTTATCTATTTACTTTTTATTACGAAATAAATTATTTTATCGGAGATGCCAATTTCGATAACAACTTTTGTATAAAATAATTTTATAGACAATTTTAAATAATGAATTGTAACTTAACAAAATTGTAATGTACTGTATTATTTAACGATATGATTAACCATTTTGCACTCGAAGTTATTTGAACTGAAAATATAAAATAATTTTTCTAACTTATACTATTTCTACTTTATATGACAAAATGCATTTTATGCATATAAAATTTAGTCTTGTGATTCATACAACAATTAGACTTTTAATAATTTTTTATATCTAAGCTTTTATAATATATAAATTATCTTGGAACGCGATGTAACAACTTTAGTGGTGCCTCGGGGTTGAATTAACTATAATAATCGCATAACAATTACACTCTTAACAATTTTTTAAATCTCTAAGCTTTGTTAATATCAAAATTATCTTAAAAGGTGATATAACAAATTTTAGTGGTGCCTCATCACTCGAGTGCAAAGAGTTAATAATAAATTGGTTATATTCCGATTCCATGGCTTATAGAAAACATACGAAATTGTTTCAATTATAGTATATAATAATTAGTACATTAATAACATGCTAATAAAAGTGCATAAAAAGATACGATTATTGGAGCCTTGCGTCTCATTTTTATAGTTGTCGAGAATCGGTAACTATAAAAACTTGTCGCGATGCTCGAATAATCTCCTTTTCCCAAATACACTAATGTCTCTCTAATTGACGCCCAGATTGTCCACAAAAATGGGCAATATTGGAAGAAAAGATACGATTGTTCGAGCCTTGTTGCTCGTTTTTTATGGTCATCGATTGTCAACAACTATAAAAACGAATCGCAAGGTTCAAATAATCGAATCACCTTTTCCCAAATCGTCCATTTTTGTACACAACCTATGCGTCAGTAAGGGAGACATTACTGTGCAGCAATGTCTGTCTCATTGACGCCCAGATTGACTACAAAACTGGACAATTTGGGAAGAGAAGATACGATTGTTCGAGCCTCGCGGTTTCTTTTCATAGTTACAAGTTGTCAAGGCTCGGATAATCGTATCTGCTCTTCCCAAATCGTCCATTTCTGTACACAACCCATGCGTCAGTAAGGGAGACATTACTGTACAGCAATGTCTCTCTCATTGACGCCCAGATTGTCCACAAAACTGGACAATTTGGGAAGAGAAGATACGATTGTTCGAGCCTCGCGGTTTCTTTTTACAGTTATAAGTTGTCAAGGCTCGGATAATCGTATCTCCTCTTCCCGAAATCGTCCATTTCTGTACACAACCTATGCGTCAGTAAGGGAGACATTACTGTACAGCAAAGTCTCTCTCATTGACGCCCAGATTGACTACAAAACTGGACAATTTGGGCAGAGAAGATACGATTGTTCGAGCCTCGCTGTTTCTTTTCATAGTTATAAGTTGTCAAGGCTCGGATAATCGTATCTGCTCTTCCCAAATTGTCCATTTTCGTGGACAATCAGAGCGTCAGTACGAGAGACATTACTGTGATCCATTTCCACGCGCGATTCCGAGCGCGAATCAGAGAGAAATTATACTGTAGTTATTTCTTATTTCGAAAACATTTGTCCAGGTCCGTTGGCACACGATCGAAGCTGCATTCCGAGTCGCGATAGGTTCCGTTCCTTCGCTGGATATCAGGGAACTACTTGTGATTACGCTTATGGTTCCATCGCGCGCGCGGGCCAGTGCACGGAGAGATGCAGAGCCGATATCAGCCGGCGATACTATCGCTTATCTTTCCCGGGTATTTATTGCCGCGTCTAATGCGTGAACGGCGCGCACGCACGTGTCGCGGCCATGTGCGATCACGGAAACACACGTGTAACTACACACGTAATTATCGACGCCGCGAACCTCGGGCCGAGGATCGGTGCTCGCGTGCGTCGCGCGCGTCCGTGGATACGCGCGATCCTCGCGTGATCCGCCTCGGCCCCGTGATAACGTGCCCGGTACGTGATAATGCGGCTCGCATATCGTAATAATAAAGAGAAAATAATATTTTTACGCGGACCAAATTGCCGTGGGATCATTAGCGGTCGCCGGGCGCTTGAATAATTCCCCAACGCATCCACTTGCGGCACGCTGCCGCGCCGCGCCGAGCCTCGCCGCGTTATTGCCTGAATAATGGACGTTTTAATTAGACCGATTTATAGGAGCTGTTATCGCGGAGGAGGAAAAAAAAGGGGACTGTGATGAGACACTGACAAGCGTATCTGCTTTATACCGATCGCGGCCGTGCACGTTTTTGCAGGCCGTTCGCCGAGGTTTCGTCGGAGCTGAAACGCTCCGTTTAGGAGCCGCGGGAAACGAGCTCGCGTCACGTGCGACGGGGACGATTCGGCGGTTCTACGACTGTCGCTTGAAATTCGCGGAGATAATGCGAGAAGAAATCGTGTTGCGTACGATGTTTCGTTTCACGGGAATTCCTGTACGACAACCGGAGGTGATCGATTAACATCGTAATGACTGCCGAGTCGTAAGAAGCGTAAAAACGGCGGCGGCGCGATCCGGTTTGCAGCGTACCGTGTGACAAATCGAGATTTATCGCCGTGATTAGGTTTTCAACTCCTCCGTCGGCTAAATATTATTAGAACACGGTTCGGTACGTTCGAAGTAATTCGCAATAAATATTCATCAATCGCGAGTCACGCGAATGGCAACTTAAGGGCGCGGGTTTTCAGCTCGGCCTTAACGCGAAGCTGATCGTCACGCTGTGTACGCGCGTGTCGTCACTCGAATAAATCAATTAACGAGATTTTCGACGCGTTCGCGGTTTAACGCGTTCGTTGCGAGCTGTGCCACCGGGTGAGAAACATTCGGGACTGACCCGATCGTGGTAGTCGAGTGATTAAGGGGGGACACCGTCTCGAGGCGTTAAGAAATGGGTAAAGTTGGAGAATTTTTCCATGGGTAATTGCTAAATAAAAGATTTAGTCTTTTTAAGAAAATATGAAGGTAGGTTTCAGCGTTGTTTTTCAATTTGTTGAAGTAGATAGATAGAGTCCCAAAATTATGATATTTCTAGGAAATGAGGGATTCTCAAGATCATTTGAAGCAACTTTCTCCTTAGCGAAAATGTTCTACGAGGCTTTGTTTACGAGTTATTAACGAAAAACAGCGACCAATGAGAGGCGAGCGCGGCTCAGCGCTAGGTAACCGAGCCAATGGGCGGAACTGGGCGTCGACCGCTCGTTGGCTCGGCCGCCGAGCGCCGAGCCGAGCTCGCCTCTCATTGATCACCGTTTTTCCTCAATAACTCGTAAACGAAGCGGCGGATTGCATTTTCGCTGAGGAAAAAGTTGCTTCAAATGACCTCAGGAAACCCTCGTTTCCGGATTACGAGACATTTTTAATAATTTTAAATTTGTAGAAAGATTTGCTAATTAGTACTAATCAATTTCAGCTCCGATAGCATTAATCTCGCAGCATTTATTGAATCGTGTGTGCAGAGGGTCCAGAAAGGAACGAAATTAATTAACTTAATTCAAAAATTAAGTAAACGTTGGTCTATCAAAATACAGATAGAAACAGAGCATCAACTTCGAGAATGCATTCAAAATGCACTTGCTATTATTTTCGATGTAGACGGATTTGTTTAACATTTCTTACAGCTGCCACGATAAATCGTATAGCTTATACTAACTTATAAGCTATACTAATATTACGCTAATAATATTAATAATAATGATATTAATTAATAATATTAAGCTATGCTAATATAAGCTATACTATAAGCTATACTCTTCGCTGAAGCATTCTCGGACATAACTTTGATCGTCTATTTTCTCGTCAGCAACGCGTGGCATAAGCTCGATCCTAACTTTTCTGGACACTCTGCGTAAATGCACAGAAGCCTTCCGAAAGGTTAACGGAAAGCGTCGATCGTCCAACGAATCAAATTCGGTTTATAATAGTGCTTCGGCATTACTCGCGTTTCGGCAGCATAAGGTTCGACGAACGTTCGCAAAATCCGATTGTGTTTTTAAGCGTCCGAATTACCGGCGATGAAAAATCGCGTCAAACCGTGAATTATTTCGTCGGAATGTATTTCCAGCGTGTCCGGGGGAGAGCGTCGGCTCCAGCGGAATAATGAAAATCGCGGGAAATCTGTGTCACCCGCGTAACCTCTCTGGGATTTTTCGAGCGCGTCGCGATGATCATTGGCACGGTTTCGGCGAATCGCGGCGCCGAATCGGTGGCAACCGTTTCATCATTTAGCTGGCCAAAGCTCTCGCGGCAAGGCGCTGGCAAGAGCCCCGATGATCGATCGGCGGTTGAAAAACGGGCTGCTACCGTAAATTACGAGCGTGCCAGATTTTTGGCAAATATTTCGGACGAGATTTGTTCTCGCGTTCCGAATCTTTTCGAGCTTCTGCGTGACGCGGTCGCAAATCGGTCGGCAATTATCGGAGCACCGACGACGTTCCTGCAGTCGCGGTTAGTATTATAAATATCGTTCGGTTGCCATTTGATACAATGGTTTCTAAGAGGCGCGAGAAATTGTCTGAGAATATTGTTTCAAACGAATTGCGTTCGCGAATTTTCATTTATACGATTCTGATTTATTATATCTATAACAATCGGTCAGACTCGTGCATAATCTATTAACCCTTAGAGCTCTATGGCCGCATATATGCGTTTGGCGAAAGTCATCCGTGCAGCCTAAGGCCGCATTTATGTGTTTTCTCTAAGTCATCGGTCTGGACTAAGGGCGCATATATGCGTTTGTCGATTTTTTTCAATCGATATGCAGTTATTTTCGTGTAAAATTAATACAGGGGCACTCGTTAGTAATTTGCCTTCCTTAGGTAGCGGTTGGGCAATATTAGGGTCATCAAAATCCCCGGGAATTTCCGAAACGGAAATCTCATTTTATGTCCCACTCTCTAACCAATTAGATTTCAAAATAATTACCTGCACTGTCACCTTTTCGCGACTCAAAGCACTCGAAACGACTCAGTCAGCAGTATCGTCTTGCGAATGTAAGAACCTCACGGTCTCGCTCGCGTCAACAACGATAGTGCGGAATATAACTTGTTCGATTATTTTTTTTCATTCGTGACACCCTACAAAATGTCAAATCTTGAGGAATATTTCACAAGGGACGACAGTGAAATAGAATATAGTGAATCGCTATCATCGGACATTGAATCAGAAGATTAATTATTTAACCTTCTGCAAAAGAATCACTATAATTTATTACTGTTTGCGCCTTGAATAGTCACTTAGGTGTGGCAAAAAAGTATTCCGCCCCCAGGGAGGGTCAGCGATAGCCGCGCTCCGTCCCTACGAATCGATTCGGCCAGGAGTATTCAGAGCTCAAAAGGTTAAACATGGAATGTTACTAGTTTCTTCGAAATGCAAACAAAATTTGATTATCGTGTCATCGTTAGACTGCGGATCTTTTAAAAAAAGAAAAGAACTCTTTCAAGATAAAAATTATGTTCATCGATTGCAATGGACACGAGTCGGCCAAGATTTTCCTCCTTTTTGAAATAATTTCAGTGAGCCGAATGCATAAATATCCTGAAATTCCCATACAATACTTTCGTTGTTTTAAATTTCATCTACCCATTTATGCCATGAATTCATAAAATCCGTGGTTAATTCAATAATATTTTTACAGATGTAGTGGTGGGGGAGATGTTGAAGTCAAATTAATATTTTTAAACGGGACCCTGTATCTTTTTATCCATGATGTAACAGAGTTTGTTGAGACGACTACAGCGACCTACAACATGATATCATTTCATTTAGTAAAATGACATAAACGAAACGCACGCGTTTTTTAGTCCATTCTAAAAATTTATTATACGATACAACTGTAACCTGAATATCTATTTTTACGTAGACATTATAAAATATGCGGAAAATAAGGGTAGAGATTTGTATGATTTATTAATTGAACAAATTTGAATACTTTATAAACGTAATTTTTCATTGTATTAAAAAAGAATCATAATCGAATGTATCATAATCGAATTCTACAAGCCAAAAAGCCCCTAAAACTGTTTTAATCATAACGAAAGACGTAAACGTAACAATAATATTTATTTACAATAATTTCTCCCTAATTTGCGCTCAGGTTGCGCACAAAAATGGACAATTTGGGAAGAGCAGATACGATTAGTCGAGCCTCACGGCTCGCTTTTTACAGTCGCCGATTGTTAACGACTATAAAAAAATCGTATCTCCTTTCCCCAAATTGTCCATTTCCGTTTACAAGCTGAGGGACAATTCGAGAGAATTTACTTCCATGAATTTGCCTTAAGAAAAACTGTCTCTTCGCGAAGATAAAATGCATGAAATAATACGCAACAAAAAGACTTCATTTGAATAAAAACTTAACAGTAACTTCCTTCAAACGAAACTCCTTCTGCAAAAAGTTCTTTCTTCACCCCTTGCATTATAACAACATGGCAGTTCAATTACAGTAAATTCTCTGCAATTGTCACTCAACATATAAACAGAAATGAACAGTAATTTGGCTCGTTTTTTACAGTCGCCGATTATCAACGACCATAAAAACGAGCCGCGAGGCTCGAATAAAATCGTATCTCCTCTCCTCAACTTGTCCATTTCCGTTTAAAAGCTGCGGGACAATTCGAGAGAGAATTCACTAACTCATTCGATAGATTTCACACTGCACTAATTTAACCTCCCGATTCTATTTCGTTCGCATTTTCGAACGCGGAACTGCATCCGGCCTCTCCTCCGCGCCGAGTTCATTCCACCGGTCACGTTTCACGCCCTCTGACAGCCGTCCTCATCTTCCGCGTGGCCCGAAAGAAGAGACGCAAAGAAGAACAGAAGAATTACGGCGGACTATTAGAGAATGCAAGCCGGGATTCCGTGGCCGTCGCGTCGGCTCCGATTGTTTCCATTCGCGTCCGGCGACTCGGCGGAATTGAATTTTCTTCGGCGCTGTTGCCGATTAAAAAAGTTTCCCCGAGTGCCACGCGTTCCCGCGGCCCGGCCCGGCCCGATCCGTCGCCGCGCGCCGTTTCCATTGCGGCGAACGCGCGCGCGATTCGCATCTCGGCCAACTATACAAGATGTCCCAAAAATGTCTCGCAATCCGAAAGTGGCGGGTTCCTCGGGTCATTTGGAGCAACTTTTTCCTTTACAAAAATTTTCTCCGAGGCACCGTTAACCTTTCAGGCCCGACGCGCCACTATAGTGGCTTTCGCGGATGTCATCTCTCTGGACGACGCGCCACTATAGTGGCTTGCTCTAGTAGCTCACTCGTTCATCGTTGGAACCAAATAATCGTCTTCATATGCATTGTTTCACACTTCTTTTGTCTTCGCATCGATTTACAACAGTCTACAGGGTGTCCCAAAAAAGTCTCGCAATCCGGAAATGGCGGGTTCCTCGGATCATTTGAAGCAACTTCTTCCTTTACAAAAATGTTCTCCGAGGCATCGTTAACGAGTTATCAACGAAAAACAGTGACCAATAAGAATCGAGTACGGCTGACGCGAGGCGGCCCAGCCAACCAGCGCGCGAAGCCCAGTTCCGCTCATTGACTCGATCGCCTCGCGCCAGCCGAGCTCGCCTCTCGTTGGTCACTGTTTGTCGTTAATACCTCGTTAACGGTGCCTCGGAGAAAATTTTTGTAAAGGAAAAAGTTGCTTCAAATGGCCCGAGGAACCCGCCACTTTCGGATTGCGAGACATTTTTGGGACACCCTGTATAACCGACATTTATACGACGCTCGGTCGTGTCGCCGTCGCCGAAATTCGCTTCCAGCGACAGCGAGACGAACGAACGCGGAGAACACGGCGTCGGCTCTCGTGTTTCGAAAGCGGCTGGGAAGCGGCCGGCCTGCGTTCCCCGTTACGTAAGGTTAGACACGGCACACATGCCGCGATAATTCGTGTCATTTCAGAGTTTTCTTTGGGTCAATCCGTTTAGGAGGACGCACGCACGTGTGTCCCGCGCGGCTGAACCGTGCAACGGGTTCGACGCTGAACGGCTCTCGTCGACTGCCTACGCAATTAGATTATACGCGCGCGATAAACGGAGCCGCGCGCTTCCTGGTTCGCTCGAAGGGCTTTCGCAGAAACTCCCGACTTTCCGTGAAATCTGCCGATACTATCGGCTCGTCGTCGCTGACGATCGTCACGCGCCCCTGCGACCGAAGAATCGCCCCGAAACTGTTCGAGTTAGGCGGCGACGCGTAACGCGCGGTGTGACGAGCGACCGACGAAACTGTAAAGATTAAAGCTCGACCCTTTACGGTTGAATTAATTCGGGGCGTCAAGTAATTCGTCTTTTGTCAGACGTAATTGCGTTTTCTGAAGGGGGCGCCTATGCTTTGCCAATCGTTGTCTACACAGATCGGAATTCGACGTTGACTTTTACGCTGATACTTGCTCGTTTTGCTTCGAATTTATATTGTATTCAATATAAATCTAAATTTATTAAATTAAATAAATTAATAAATTATAATATATATTATTTATTAATGGATAATAATAATATATTATTTATTAATAATATATATTATTTTATAATGGATTAATATTATTATAAGATTTAATAATATTAAATAAATTTATTAAATTAAATAATTTATAATAATTATATTCATAATAATTTATACCAATTATATTTATAACAATCAGGCCGATCTAAGGCATCCCATACGCAAAATAATTTACTGCGAAAACGAATAAAAATGAAATCTGGCAGCGTAATTAAGTAGTCGTTCTATTATCCGAACATTCGTGTCACTCTACTTGGCCCGGATAATCGAGAGTGCTTTCCCACGTCACTGAGCGCTTTTTAAATAACATTATTGGAAACACTGTTTCGAATAACATGTTACATACTTTTGTTATTAATTGAAATAATGATTTGAGATGATTGTAAATTCTTCTTGCGAATTATATGCTGATGTAATTATCAGTAGAAATTGGATCAAGTATACAGAGTGTTCCATAATTATGTAAACAACCGGTAATTCGCATTTTTTAATTTTCGTTATAGGCTCGGATAAAGAAGTTAAAAAACGAGAGTCTTTTGTTTTGTTTTGTCGTTTCAAGCGATAGCAAAATTGTAACAAAGTTCGTAACAAAGTAACGAACATTATCTAGTGTACTAGTTCCTCTATCATCTAAAAAACGATTCAAATCGTTTATTCTAGTTTTTAAAAAATTATTGCGTTTTAAGAAGTGTCCGAATATTAATGAGAGAGTCACTGTGCGTGTATGTGTGTGTGCACCAAGATTGTCCCCGATAAAACACTGATATTATACACGGTATCCCACTTAACTCTGTCGCCATTAATTACTCTCATATTTGTAACGTTACAAAAATATGTTGTCTAGAGAAAGTTGTGATACTTTAGTCGCGAAAGTGGGCGACAATAAATAATTCGCGAGTGAATTATTCGTAGACGAACCATCCTCGAATGATCTATTCGCGAATAAGGTAATACTAATTTATGGATTTTGATCACTGGGTCATTGGACTTTACGCCAACAAATCAGCAACAATTTGTGACCTGAAAAACAACATTAGAAATGAAATTTGACAAATATCTGTCGCACATAATTGTCACAGACGACGCTTGACAATTAAATAAAAAAAGCAATAAAATTCAAAATATATAGTTTGTTTTCTATCAGTCTATTTTGGATAACCCTGTACTAATATTAGTAAGTGATCTAGGAATTAAACTGAAAATTGAGGAACGTCTGTTTTCCCTTAAAGTTTCGTAGCGATTAAAAAGAACAATTAACCGCATCATTTCTCCAATGTAATTGCCAATCAACTGCCAAGTTCCATTGTCAAAAAGTGCATCGTTCCACTTGGAACAATTTTGTTTTGCGCAACTGTTTGTTTGCAACTGATTTCGGTACCGAAACTGCATCGTCGCCGACAAGAACACGCATCGAATAATATCTACAAATAAATTCGGTGTCAAACAGATTTAAAAGGGTGCGCTCGCGACGAATTAAACGAAATAAAGCAATCAAATAGTACGGGACGTTAAGGGACTGCGATAACAATACCGTATCGCGTAAAAAGCGAAGTTGAGCTTAATTTCTCCGCTCATAGCGCGCCATTGTGAGAGCGTTACAGTCGACATTAAAATGTTGACAGCTTTATCGTTACTTTTATAGCTGTTTCCATTTAACTTTCCATCGAACTGCCGACTGTACACCGACCACATACACACACCCGCGCGCGCGCCGCGTTGTTTCACCGATTTTCAGAGTGTTGCGAGTTGTTTGTAGAAAATAATAATCTTGATCGCGCGCGATGCAATCTAAATTCAATTATAGGTACCAGCGAATTTTCTCCGAAAATTTCAACGTAATTGTTGCTTATAACCAGTCGATAACGACGATTTTTTTTAATAATAATAATAAGTAATTATATATAGTAATAATAATATATATATAGTAATATATATAGTAATAGTATATACTATTACTTATATATAATAGTAATACTATAGTATTACTATTATAGTATATACTATACTATATACTATACTATATAATTATAGTATATTATAGTATATTATAGTATATACTATACTATATACTATACTATATAATTATAGTATATTATAGTATATACTATACTATATACTATACTATATAATTATAGTATATTATAGTATATACTATACTATATACTATACTATATAATTATAGTATATTATAGTATATACTATAGTATAGTACTATATAATATAGTATAATATAATAATAATATATAATGTAGTAATAATTATATATAATATAGTATACTTATTCCGAATTTTTTCTTGTAAATTAAATCGTTAAGATGGCCGCACAGTTTGCATTAAAAATCGAAACGTAGTTAATATTTACGACGACCCAGTATCCGAGAATTTTAGGGCAATCGGAAGCCTGAATTTCTAAAACTTTTAAATACAGATTAATATTGCACAGATTTATAGAATAATTCTAGATTTTATCTATGCGTGTAAGAACGATGTTGAAATTTTAATTTATTTTATTCGGTTGTCACCGTAATTATTTCACTACGGCATTACAAATGCATCGTAATGGCATCTTTTAACACACCGATAATTTATTAATATACGCTGCTTATTAATCGCCATAAACCATCGGTGCATAATATAAGACTGCGTAATTTATTAATGTTACTACCCTCGTATCGGGGCAATAATTAACGATAACGACACGTGCAATAATAACGAGCGTAAACAGATCATTAAGTGCGAGAGCGAAAGAAATTTAAATATAAATTGAAGAAAAAGAAAGTGCGATAAATGTTGTAAGTGGGCGTTTTATTGACACTAGAACCATCGGACCAATTGAAACGATTTGTTCTTCATTTGCGCTTTCACGATTCCTCGAATTATAAAAGTGAGAAACATTTAGGTAAGCTTCTATTACTCAAGCTTATTATTATGATAGAAATCGAAGTTTAAATAAATCTAATATTGTCGTTATAAAACGATATATTTTACATTTAGTTGCGTTTAGAGCTCGGTAATTCTAGTGTTAATCACTGATCAGAATTCTGTCCGAGGAATTTGTCGAAGAATAACTTTATAGTTACATAGAAAAATATTTATAGTTGCATGTCTCAGAGAAATATGTCGAAACAGTTTAGTATTTTATAATTGTAACGAAAAAATGCTGAAAAAATATTGTTTCCGAGCACAGAAAAATATTAGTTAATTAATTAATTATTTAGTTATTTTAATTAGTTATTCTATTTATTATTATCATATATTTTATTATTAGTTAATTAATTAGTCATTGTTATCATTAATATATCCAAGGAATATACAAATATAAATGTACGAAGAAATGTGTTCAATGACGCGAATGTAGTGGCAATAATACTAATGATAATAATAATAATAATAATTTGTAAGGAATAGAATTTTTTATGGGAAACATAGTTTTGCAGGACGGAATTTTGCTGTGGCAAAATTTCACCGGTTAAAAACATTGAAGGATTAAATCGATTAAGAAGTTATATTTAGTAAGTCAACCGAATGAAAATTCGTTAATTCGCTATAAATATAATAATTATAGTATCTCCATGAAAAGTCCATAATGTTATATAATGATTCAAAATAATATCCATAATGATATGTCTGTACGCAAGAAGGAAAGCGATAATCGTGAGCCTAAGCTGCATTTCAAGTGCATTTCTGTTGACACAGTGCCGTCGAAAACGATGCTTAAAATATCTCACAGATAAATGGATCGATTCAGCTGAAATTTTACGTATAGTTAATTTTCGACGGAATTATCGCGCATTTATCGCGCGACTCGCTTCGTATCAATTACAATTAGACCGCAGATTGTGCGCATTTATTAACGAAAATAGGTAAGCGAAATGGGAAATAATAAAAAGAAATAAATATGCTACTTTTTATTCCTTGCAATCGATGCAAAAGTCTACTTACAAATTTTCTTTACATAAAATATGCACAACTTTCAGGTTGAAAATTCAATCATTTGATTCCACTAACAATGGCTCTTCAAAAAAAACCCGACGCTACGACGTTCATTAACACGTTCCGTGCCGAGCATTTTTTACTCGAATCTTCACACTTTGATATTTCACTAAAACTTGATGTATTACGTGCAATTATTAATTCTCGTACACATAACAACGTAACAAAAACTTATCAACGCCCATTCTTGCGGTGGAAATTGATTCTTCGGTTCTACATTTCTTGTAAACAATTTGTTCAGTTCACTAAGTAAACATGCAAGCGTGTACCATCGATGGTACACGTGGCACGGAACGTGTTAAATTTTCGTGCACCTAAAAAACAGTTGAACATCGAGCGATCGAATAATTAAACAACAAAATAAAAAAGTGTGCTTCGCTCTCCGTTTCTTCAAACGAAGATCGACGCGTCCGACAACAAAAAATCGCGTTTCCCCAAAATCCGCCATTTTGCTCGCGACACCTTCGCGATATTTCGCGATTTTATTTTATAAACAAACTTCTCGTTAATTAACTGGCAAAAACCGCTTCGGTACGCGGCTGTCGCGCGCTCGTTAAGGGTATCCTTCCGTACATGAAAAAAAATTTTCTCAAACATGAGCCTACTTTTTATCGATCCCGTGTGTATGTAAACCCGTTGACTAAAAATAGTTAGCGGTTATACAGAGATCGCGGCGTACCTAGAATGTGCAACAACGGAGCCAAGTTTGCGGATATCCGAGGACTACGTGCGTGCCTGTCCACGACAGAATCGTCCGTTTCGTCGTTAACGGCGACGACTCGCGTGCCCGTGTGTGCGTGGGTGACGCATCGACGTACGAACATTGTGAACGTATATACCCGTTAATCGCGATTGCGCACGTTCGTGCAACAATATGCGTATATGCAGAGAGCGGCGCATACCGCGGATCATTCGTGCCGTTCGCGAGCCGATAGCATGTGGCATTCGCGGCAAAAATCATTGGAACTTCTCGTGCACGCGCAGTACGCGGCAAACCGAATCTATCCGGTGACCGAGGAGACGAAGTCTGCGGACCTAATCGACGCCGAAGCCATCAGGCCGGTCAATTGACGGATTTTTAACCCTTGAATGCATATCGTTGCCAATCGTCTGCATTTTAGTTTCGCTTAATTTTATTCGAAAACCTGAGTATGCGCGTTTCCGAACACACGTCGATAACGATAGACGATAGACCATGTGCGAAATAAAAGACTTGACGTTAGTTTTGGCGAGTAAGTTATGTTTTTTGACATTCGAATGTGGTGGGTGATAACCTTCGATGTGTTACTTGGAGAGATATTTTCTTTTTTCGAGTTTCACGGACTAAGTGCATCGAATGCAAGGTTGCTTTGTGTCACAACAAAAATCGCAATTGCTTCGCTGCATTTCATTTATAAATAATGTGAAAACTCCTATACTAATAGATAATATAAATACATGACCATTTGTTTACGTCTACAATAATTTTAGTAATAAACGCATATTGTTGCCGAAAGTCTACATACAACTTTAATAACCTAGATCTTTTTATTTATTTTTTACGTAACCTGTGGCTACATTCCTATAAAAAACGATTTTTTAAAATTCAAAACAAAAAATCATGCATTTAAGGGTTGAACTTTCGGTAAAATATTTCAACGGAATCGTTTCGATTCTCCGCAACGAACTGCGGGATTTTTATTTATATAGCTGCGGTAGAGACTCCTTTATCCGAATATTTATTTTGGCAATATTTTGGCATCCAAAGGTTCCATTAATTAATAGTAACTAATTAGGTACATTACGCTTAGTAGAGACTCAGCGTCGCTTACTAGACCTCAATAAACCGCGCGATTTTTATTTCTATAGCTGCGGTAGAGACTCCTTTATCCGAATATTTATTTTGACAATTTTCTGTTATCCAAATGTTCCATTAATTAATAGTAATTAATTAGGTACATTATCGCTTAGTAGAGAACTCGAACGACATTTTTAGACAGTAGAATGTTTCGGTATCTCAGGATACAGTAATTTCTCCCGGAAATACCAAATTTCGGGTCGCTGCGAATTTCCTCGCGCTAGTTCCACGCCTATGTAATTTATTGCTGCGCCAATGCTAAGGGTCGATGGAATCGGTCAAGCGTGTGATGTAGCACGCGACGCGAATTCCCCGAAGACAAAAAAATAGTAATAACTTTTCAAGAATTGGATCTAACGATATTGTCTGAACAAATTTTTGTAAAAATTGCATTGGAACGACGAATAAAAAATTGAAAAGTGATGTTTCCTGGATTCGGCTTAGCTGAGCCTAGTGCGACGATCTCGTGGCAAACTGCGATTTTCAGCATCTTTATCGTATATAATATATACGATAGTATATATAAAATATATAAAATATAATATATAATATATATAATATAATATAAAATATAATATATAATATATATAATATAATATAAAATATAATATATAATATATATAATATAATATAATATATTATATATATAGATATAATATATAATATATACAGATATAATATAGATATAATATATATAAAAACAATTTAAAATTAAATTATTTTTAAAATCGCAAATTAAAGTAATCGAAAAGTATCAATATGCACTGTTCTCGACTCGTTAAAATTATAAAAGGAAAAATGAAATGTTTATCTGGCATCTGTCCCTAACAATCGATGCAACAAATGTTTATTTTTTAAAAAAGTTTTGCAATCAATTTATTGGTCACCGAAATCTGCAAACCGCGTTCATTAAATTTTCATTCTACGCTCACATAATAAACTTAAAAATCGTGAATTTTATTTTATTATTTATTGGCCGTTCCAACCGATTTGCATATTTTGCAAATATTTGTTTAGACCTTGTCCGGTAAAATGGTTCCTCCAACATCGTTCGACTCGCATGTTGAAAAATGTTATTCCGCTTTAAAAAGAATATTTTTAGCGAGCCATTCTGATTCCGTGGCCCACTGACTATGTTAAATTGAATAGAAATAAATTTATCAATGTAGAAATTGTTTCGAGTTCTAATAGCAGCTTCTAATTGTATCTCAGTGTCGACGTTCGAGTGCAGAAGGTTAATTATTATATGATAGAGTAGACACATAACGAAACGCACGAATGGCTAGCTCGCCGTTTAATTTATCATCGTGACAGGAACTGACGCGGTGACGTCAGTAAGGATACAAAGTTTAAAACGGCAAAGGAGACAAACATTTGTGTTCTGATTATTTACGAATTGCCTTCGAGACTAGGATACTTCTCGATTATTTGCCACGAATGTTTTTAGTGATGCCGATGCAATGTTTATATAATTTATGTGCTTTATTTTATTCGAGAATTACACGTAACGTAGGGGAGACTGGGGTAGGTTGATACATTTTTTACTTTTTGGTTTGTAGAATGTTCATCTGAGCTAATTATTTGATACAAAAAATATTAAAATGTACTTTGATTCTTTCTTTTTATATATTGTAAAGGACGATTCGAGAAACTAAGTTGATTCATTTTTTACTTTTTGGTTTATAGGATCCTTATTCGAGCTAATTATTTTATACAAATAATATTAAAGGATACTTTGATTCTTTCTTTTTATATATTGTAAAGGACGATTCGAGATACTATGTTGATACATATTTTACTTTTTGGTTTATAGAATCCTTATTCGAGCTAATTATTTTATACAAAAAATATTAAAATATACTTTGATTCTTCCTTTTTATATATTGTAAAGGACGATTCGAGAAACTAAGTTGATTCATTTTTTACTTTTTGGTTTATAGGATCCTTATTCGAGCTAATTATTTTATACAAAAAATACTAGAATATAGTTTAATTCTTCCTTTTTATATATTGTGAAGGACGATTCGAGAAACTATGTTGACACATTTTTTAGTTTTTGATTTATAGGATCCTTATTCGAGCTAATTATTGTATACAAAAAATATTAAAGGATACTTTGATTCTTTCTTTTTATATATTGTAAAGGACGATTCGAGAAACTATGTTGATACATATTTTACTTTTTGGTTTATAGAATCCTTATTCAAGCTAACTATTTTATACAAAAAATATTAAAATATACTTTGATTCTTCCTTTTTATATATTGTAAAGGACGATTCGAGAAACTAAGTTGATTTACTTTTCACTTTACGATTTATAGAATCTTTATTCGAGCTAATTATTTTATACAAAAAATATTAAAATGTACTTCAATTCTTCCTTTTCATATATATTGTAAAGGACGATTCGAGAAACTAAGTTGATTTACTTTTCACTTTACGATTTATAGAATCTTTATTCGAGCTAATTACTTAATACAAAAAATACCAGAATATACTTTGATTATTCCTTATTATTATGCACGTGACAAAAGCTTGATTATTGTACAACTGCCCTAAAGTTTTTCAAACACCTCCCCAATCGCCGTATATGAATGCGATGGAATGAATCAGAAAGCAAAATACGATTACATAATATTACAAATAAAGAAAATCAATTAAAATCAAAATCAAATAAACGAAGATGTTTTACCTCAATTGCAGCGAACTAGAATAAAAGTAGAGACTTGTTTTTGTTCTTAAAATACTTCTAAAATGTTTGCAATAATATTCTCAATATTCTCTGCACGGTTTAGTGTTTGCATCTTCGTCACGGATGCACAGAATCCGTAATCGCAAAGTACTGACAAAGCAGGACAATAACTCCGGCGGAATCGCAAAGAGATATTTGGGCTAGGCGATCGATCAAGGATGTTACGTTACGTTACGTTACGTTACGACAATAGGGAAGGAATAGCTCGCGTAGCGCTATGTAAATCATCCTCGTCCTAATTTAGTTCACCGTCTGTGCCAGTTTCTGAAAGTTGCTAATTCTATTCGATACAGGTATACGAATTTGTTGGCGCAAGTTTCGCAGAAAAAGGATGCTGATCGAAGGAAGAGGATCGCTGCAATTATTTCGAAACCGATTTGAATACCACTAATCATAGCAATTCTTTATCGCGGTATAGAAACATTGTTGCTGAAATTATTCTTCACTGTTAAATAGCAACAGAGTTAACAGGACATTGCAATTGATCCTCATACGTTCCCGAGGACTTAGATACTGTGTGTTCACTCTGTTAGATATTTTCTAGACGAAATGTTTGACATTTCTTTTCTGTTTGCGTTGCAAAGCGATTTATTGTTACTTGTCATTTTGCTTCTTCTCTGCTTTCTTTTTACAAGATTTTTCCAGTTGTCATTAAATTACCAAAGATACTCGAATATAAGTGTACTTATATTGCGTGCACATGTACAGGGTGTCCCATCATCGATGTTACAACTAAGAAAGGGGTGATTTTACTTAGAAAGACAAATCGAAAGGATAAAGAATAAACTTTTGTCAGCTCAGACTTTCGTGAAAATCGACTTTGAATATTCAGTAATTTCGACAACTTTTGCATTAATAAGGTAAGTTAGTAACTAAGTGACATGCTGTATTTTCATTTAAATGCACTAATATATTAGTAATAGTACACTAATTGCATTAGTACTGTTTATAAGTAACATATGACTCCCATCGTGATCCATCTAGCTGAACAAGTGCTCGGAACGCTTCGGAACGCAACATTGGGCTCCGCCTCCCGACTACCGCCACTGCTTCCATTGGGCTACTGCTGCGAGAAGTGGGGAGCGAGACGCTGAGGCGGTAGTCAGGAGGCGGAGCCTAATGTTGCGTTCCGAAGCATTTCGAGCGCTGATCTAAGCAATAGTTATTTGTACTTGTATTTGCTGAATATTCAAAGATAATTTTCTGGACAACAAAACTCAACAGAAAAAATTCTTTTATGGTTGTAACACCGATGCCCTGTGTACGTGTACAGCACATAAGCATACCTATAATTGACGAACATGAATTAAAACCGATTTCATTTTGGTCTACGACGATAAACGAAGCTCAGTCCGTCGATTTCAAGCATAAAACATTGCAAATAACACTGCCGCAGGAGTTTTATTTATTTAACAATTTGATTTAATGTCCTAGAAATTCGAGACGAACAAAATTATTATAGTTACTATTGTTATGAAATAATATTGTTACGGCGAATGTAACTATAACAATTCAGCACGGTAAACCGGCGACGTTATCTACCGTTTACGAAAACACCCAGCGTAGAATAAACAAGCGATAATAAACGAAGAAAGGAAAGCGGTTAATCGCATACATACATGTAACGCAGAATAATAGGTAACGAGAGGAGTCACTTCCGAAGCGCGTATGCATTAAGAATCGGCCTCGCTCATTTTCGTGATTAACAAACGTTATCTCGTCGCGGCAGGTGAAGTCGTTACAGGCCCCGGCATAAGTAGCCAATTTACAACAAAGTAATAAAACGTATTCCTTTACATGTGAAAAGTAAATTATGAAGTCCCGGGGAACGCTCGATCCGGCCGATTAATATGTTAAGTTATGTTGATTTATGTGGCCGCGCCGCTTACGGCACATAATCGCTCGTGTAATTTAATTTTATGTAGCCGCGCGCCGATCCCGTTCGACGATTATTGACAACATTTTATTTCCCAATTTGCGCGTAATTAATCGGAAAATACAGGGCCGGAAACTCGACTCGGCACGGCCCGGCCCGGCCCGGCCCGGCCCGGCTCGAACTCCGCGGGAACCTTTTCGCCGGCTCCGCGGATTCGCACGCTATTAATTATTACAACAACGGTAACGAGATAAACGGGCAAGAAAATTAAATGACCATCCCGATTCTGTTGCCGAGATAAATATGATTCCAGTTCGCGCTATTTAACGTGTAAAATTATACTTCGCTGCGAGCAATAATTATCGTTTTCGCCAAGTTCCAGGCGAACCGGCGCACCCCGCGCGCCCCGTCGCCCTGCCCGCGCGCCTCGTGCCAGCCGACGGAAGCTGTTTTTAACAGCCATAAGGTGTACAATCCGCGGGCCGCCTCTAATTATACAAATTACCGCAAAGCAAATACGTCGATCCGACACTGTAAGCTCATTTATTTAGCCGGACCATACTTCGGCGAGCGTCTATCCGCGGCATTTGTCGAATCAAACGTTAGTTCGAAACCACTTCGACGGTGAAAATAGGTGGAACGATGCTCGAAATTGAAGACAACATTAGCAATCTGCCAGATTAAAGCTTTCGCTGGCAATTCGGCGGCCTCGGAAACTCTGCGATATCAAAATAATTTATTCGATGAAATAAAGGCAGAAATGCGAACATGTATATAACACATTATTTCGACCATCTTGTTTTCGTGAATTGTCGTTGTATTCGTCTTGAAAGGCTCTATCAGAATGCGAGTGAAAAATTAGGTCGTCCCATTTAAAAAAAGAAGTTTGACCTTCGTATGTCCTCTAAGCCTTAAATTATAAAAAAGCTATTAATATTTTATAATGTGCCTCTCGAAGTCAAACAACTTTTGTCTGACACTGTTTTTTCTATTGTCAAAAACAAGCGAGTTATTCAGGCGACTCGTTTCGAATGCCCCACCCTGTATATCAAATCCTTCAGTCGCTCTTTATTATGCAACAACTCCCACGTTGTGGCATGTTGTTACAAGATTCCTCGATCTACATAACAGCTTTTAGTGTATCTTTTAACGTTTTCGTTCCAAATTTCGTGAATTTTGACAGAATTTTTACGCAGCTTTTACGCAGCACTTAGCTGCAAAAAGAATATGAATTAATTATTATGAAATTAATATCTCGATGTCTCAGCCCTTTCTGTCCCAATTCACACGCGCGAGGGTTCATCTTACGCGCACGGCGACACTTAATTTATTTGGCAATCGCTATTAGTATGAGTCGCTTTATTTCGGACATTTTGATCGCAGTAATTAGCTCTCAATTGCTCGGCGCGAGACTCTGCCGTGACTCCGGATAAAAGAGCGGTGTTCGCTTTAGTATTTAATTAATTTCTCAGCCGATAATACAATTCTTTAAGAGACCTTTCAAAAATCGACTGTAAAAGAAATCTTTGGGTCTTACCGATATAAAATCGACGCCCGAATCGACCGATAAAATTATGGAATTTGGAGGCCTTAATTTATTTGACAAACGCTATTAGAATAAGTCGCTTTATTTTGGACATTTTGATCGCAATGTAATTAGCTCTCAATTGTTCGGCGCGAGACTCTGCCGTGTCTCCGGATAAAAGAGCGATGTTCACTTAAGTATTTCATTAATTTCTTAGACGATAATATTATTAATAAATTATTATAATTAATAATATAATCAATTCTTTAGGAGACCTTTCAAAAATCGACCAAGGAATCTGTTTGTAGAAGGGACCTTTGGATCTTAAAATCCAAAAATAAAATCGACGCCCGAATCGACTGATAAAATTATGGAATTAGGAGGCCTTAATTTATTTGGCAATCGCTATTAGAATGAGTCGCTTTATTTCGGACATTTTGATCACAATGTAATTAGCTCTCAATTATTCGGCGCGAGACTCTGCCGTGTCTCCGGATAAAAGAGCGATGTTCGCTTTAGTATTTCATTAATCTCTTAGACGATAATACAATTCTTTTGGAGACTTTTCAAAAATCGACTGTAAAAGAAATCTTTGGGTCTTACCGATATAAAATCGACGCCCGAATCGACCTATAAAATTATGGAAATAGGAGGCCTTAATTTATTTGGCAATCGCTATTAGAATAAGTCGCTTTATTTCGGACATTTTGATCGCAGTAATTAGCTCTCAATTGTTCGGCGTGAGACTCTGCCGTGTCTCCGGATAAAAGCGCGATGTTCACTTTAATATTTCATTAATTTCTTAGACGATAATACAATTCTTTTGGAGACTTTTCAAAAATCGACTGTAAAAGAAATCTTTGGGTCTTACCGATATAAAATCGACGCCCGAATCGACCGATAAAATTATGGAATTAGGAGGCCTTAATTCATTTGGCAATCGCTATTAGAATGAGTCGCTTTATTTCGGACATTTTGATCGCAATGTAATTAGCTCTCAATTGCTCGGCGCGAGACTATGCCGTGTCTCCGGATAAAAGAGCGATGTTCGCTTTAGTATTTAATTAATTTCTTAGCCGATAATACAATTCTTTAGGAGACCTTTCAAAAATCGACTGTAAAAGAAATCTTTGGGTCTTACCGATATAAAATCGACGCCCGAATCGACTTATAAAATTATGGAAATAGGAGGCCTTAATTTATTTGGCAATCGCTATTAGAATAAATCGCTTTGTTTTGGACATTTTGATCGCAGTAATTAGCTCTCAATTGTTCGGCGCGAGACTCTGCCGTGTCTCCGGATAAAAGCGCGATGTTCACTTAAGTATTTCATTAATTTCTTAGACGATAATATTATTAATAAATTATTATAATTAATAATATAATCAATTCTTTAGGAGACCTTTCAAAAATCGACCAAGGAATCTGTTTGTAGAAGGGACCTTTGGATCTTAAAATCCAAAAATAAAATCGACGCCCGAATCGACCGATAAAATTATGGAATTAGGGGGCCTTAACGCACGGCATCGTTCCCCATAGACACCATAAAGCCGCCGTTAATTAATACGCGCACGAGTATCGCGATTCCATGCGTGACGTTTAACGAATGTTCGTCATGACCTCGGTCATGAGATTAATGACGACCAGGCGCAGGCGTCGCTAAAGAAGAGCGCTTCATCGAGTTCTTCCGTTTGCCTAACAATTACGTCGCGCGATCGTCGAGCGCGCCACCAAAAAACATCGTCGTCCTTGGACGATGTAAATCACGGCGTCATAGAATTGTATTTCTCAGGCGGTAGCTATATTGTAAACAAATAAACAACCGTGAAATTATTGCCTACTTTATTCCAGAGATAAGACTGTAAATTGACTATCAACTTCTTGCGTTACGATTTCTTCTTTTTTTTTACACGGCCACGTGGATTAACGCTTCTTCGTACTTAATAATGTCCTTAACAGCGCGAGACAATTTTTGTATCTTGTACGTTTCCGTTTAATCTCGTTCCTACATTTTTATAATATTCAAGGAGGAATTCAATTTTGTTTCCATTTAGAAGACATATTTTGTAACGTGAATGTTATTTATTTATTGTAAATGGAAACAGAATTTGATTCTTCTCTTATCAAAACCTGGGAATGAAAGTAAAGATAACATATTTGACTTTCCAAAATATATGCATGATCAGAAATAGAATATCTATTTACTATTTTCCATTTCAAATACTACTGGGTTGACAACTAAGTAATTGCCGATTTCAGTTATAGATGTCTCTCACTCCCATTTTTATGATATCCGTAAGTGTTATATTAGAAAATTATTATTATTATTATTATGTTATTTTTTATTATCCGCGAATGTTAGCAACTGGACAAATTGAATGCAGCGGTCAAGAAGAAGCGACCACAATGCTATAGTTAGCTTGCTGACATTTTTAACACCCAAGAAATATAGTTCAAATGTTATTTCAGTTTTCTAAAATGGCACCAAAGTGGTACCACCGGCATACAACAGACAGTTTTTGCATGGCACCAGCGTGGTTCCACCGGACGGCATAGTGTTAATATTGAAACCAATAAAAGGATTAGCCTCAGTCTCAACGAGGAGGTTTTGATAATATATTGGGTTGGCAACTAAGTAATCGCCGATTTCAGTTATAGATGTCTCTCACTCCCATTTTTATGATATCCGTAAATGTTATATTATAAAATTATTATTATTATTATTATTATTATGTTATTTTTTATTATCCGTGAATGTTAGCAACTGGACAAATTGAATGCAGCGGTCAAGGAAAAGCGACCAGAATTGGTCGATCGTAAAGGTGTCATTTTCCAGCAGGACAATGCTAGGCCGCACGCGTCTTTGTCCACTCGGCAAAAATTCATGGATATTGGTTGGGAATCGATGTTACACCCACCATATAGCCCTGATCTCGCGCCATCGGATTAGCACTTATTTCCATCCCTGGACAACTCCCTTCGTGGTAAAACTTTTAACGACGACGACGCTGTAAAATCTCACTTAACTCAGTTTTTGGCCGAAAAGGATCAGACTTTCTACGAGCGTGGAATTTTCAAGTTGTCGGAGAGATGGCAAAAGGTCATCGAACAAAATGGAAAATACATTACAGATTAAACTTCGTTCCAAGTAAAAAAAATTTTTTATTTCATTAAACGAATCGGCAATTACTTAGTTGCCAACCCAATAATAATGTCCCTAACAGCGCGAGACAATTTTTGTATCTTGTACGTTTCCGTTTAATTTCGTTCCTACATTTTTATAATATTCAAGGAGGAATTCAATTTAGTTTCGATTTAAAAGACATATTTTGTAACGTGAATGTTATTTATTTATTGTAAATGGAAACAGAATTTGATTCTTTTCTTACCAAAATCTGGGAATAAAAGTAAAGATAACATATTTGACTTTCCAAAATATATGCATGATCTCAGAAATAGAATATCTATTTACTATTTTCCATTTCAAATACTATTTTACCCAGCTCTGTACACAGATTATGCAAATGAAACTACAAAAACGAATGATTCTGATGTTTACTCTTTTACAGTTATTGAAACTATAAACATTTTCCTGCGAGGAACTTTACGATAAAAACTTCTTTATTCAAGCGTACGTTGTAATATAAGTCGTACGAAGTTTGCATAATTGCATTCTTGTCATTATTGCGAAACGATGTACAGTCGGTCCCACAAGTATTATTATATTATCTTCGCTGCTTGTAAAAAAGAATTTTCTTGAGATCAAGTGAAGCGTTTAAGAAAAAATGGCAAGAAATTGTTTTCGGCAAATGGACGCATGCATAGAGCTTGCTTATGGCAAATTTCAACAGAATTGAGTGACGAGTAAAGGGAAATATTTAAATTTTCGAATCTTCGTGCTACATAATAATTATCTATACAAATATTCGTACGAGACTTAACAATGGCAGCTTTGTTTCGTTTCCATCATCATTTCCCATCGAAAATGAATTTGATAGCGCACAGTCGGTCGAGTGAGCCCAACAGTGTATTCTAGTCTGAAGCGCTGTCCGGATAACATTGATAATTAAAAATGAATCGGGAAAAATCGATGACAACTCTGGAAGAACGTAAAATATAATTTTTAAATCATATATTATAATAAATCTAGTATTATTTTATTATTATATTTCATTATCTTATATATATTATTATTTACATTATTATCTAGTTTTATTATATATTATCTATTATTATCTATTATATAATATTGGGTTGGCAACTAAGTAATTGCCGAATTGTTCAATGAAATAAAAAATTTTTTTTACTTGGAACGAAGTTTAATCTGTAATGTATTTTCCATTTTGTTCGATGACCTTTCGCCATCTCTCTGACAACTTGAAAATTCCACGCTCGTAGAAAGCCTGATCCTTTTCGGCCAAAAACTGAGTTAAGTGAGATTTTACAGCGTCATCGTCGTTAAAAGTTTTACCACGAAGGGAGTTGTCCAGAGATCGAAATAAGTGGTAATCCGATGGCGCGAGATCAGGGCTATACGGTAGGTGTAACATCAATTCTCAACCAATATCCATCAATTTTTGCCGAGTGGACAAAGACGTGTGCGGCCTAGCATTGTCCTGCTGGAAAATGACACCTTTACGATCGACCAATTCTGGTCGCTTTTCCTTGACCGCTGCATTCAATTTGTCCAGTTGCTAACATTCACGGATAATAAAAAATAGCATGATAATAATAATAATAATTTTATAATATAACATTTACGGATATCATAAAAATGGGAGTGAGAGACATCTATAACTGAAATCGGCAATTACTTAGTTGCCAACCCAATATATAATATATAATATATAATATATAATATATAATATATAATATATAATATATTATTATATATAATATATAATATATAATATATAATATATAATATATAATATATTATTATATATAATATATAATATATAATATATAATATATAATATATAATATATTATTATATATAATATATATAGAACTCTATTATCTATTATTATCTAGTTTTTTTCTAGTGAAAGACCAAAAATTCGAGGAACAAAAACTCTGAGGTACAAAAGACTCCACGAATTAGTGCAGCTAAATCGGCTGCAACGTGTAACAGTGTGCACTATAAAAGTTTCCGTCGAAACGTGCTGAAGATTATTTAGGAATGCAATAAAGAATTTATTGCAAAATCTTAAACGCTTCACTTGATTCCAAGAAATTTTGTCTAATCCTCCCTCTACTGTGCCAGAGTCACAGCGAGCAAGAGGGGGGAGAACTGCAAATACAATAAATTTTCTCCAATTATCCCTCGGCTTGTCAACAAAAAAATTATAGCTTATTATATTCCTCTCGAAAGGCTCTATCAGAACGTGAATTAAAAAATAGATTATCCCGTTCAAAAAAGCAAGTTTGACCTTCATATGTCCTCTACGCCTCCAGCTATGAAAAAATTATTGAGATCATATTATGTGTGTTCTATGAAATCAAACAACTTTTGTCTGACACTATTTTTTCTGTTGTCAAAAACAATCGAGTTATTCAAGTATTTCTTTTAAAATACCCCCCCCCCCCGTATAATGTTATTTTATTAAGTGCTTAATATCAACCTCCAAAATTCCCGCGATATCAAAGACGCTTAATTCATCAAATCCGAACTTAGATAATTAAGATGTGACGTAGCAATCATTTTAAAGATTCTAGTTATATTCGGTTTGTCCGCAATTAAAGTGAATTTCGAAAACCACTTAAAAATTATTGCGACCCACGTGTGACC
Organism: Megalopta genalis; assembly: GCF_051020955.1. NCBI lineage: Eukaryota > Metazoa > Arthropoda > Insecta > Hymenoptera > Halictidae > Megalopta > Megalopta genalis. The sequence continues at coordinate 19,518,444 of NC_135018.1, read as the reverse complement.
GGCGCGACGGTCAAAGAAACGCGTCTCATTCGTCGCACAGAAGATGAAATAACTGCAAGTCGAAAACTTACTTTGCCGAAACTTCTTTCGCTGGTATATAAACGGAAGTTGGTCGCAGTGTTCTCTGATTTGGATACAATGGACGCGAGGTTAACAAGCCGCTATAGTATTACAGAATAAAGTTTGCAAAGTGAAGGGGGACACACGCGTGAGATTTATAAGTTGCGCAAACTTTATCTTCGTGATGTCAGTGAGATACGGCGCGACGCGACGTGAGACAGACGAAATACCGTTCCGTCGAAATGCGTCAGGACGCGAATCAAATGATTTCGCGAACGTAACGAAACCCCGATAGAAAGGATTGCGTGGCATATTCTGCAACGTCGTTTATGTATTTCCAGGAACTCTTTTACTTTTAAACTCAGTTTGCGAACCTTATCCGCGCAATCTTTTTGCCTCGAGTTACTAGAACTTCCGAGGGGAAACTCGGCAGTTCAACTTTTATTCCTTCGTCTTTAACAAGCGATAAGAATTTCCTAAAGCATTATTCCCATATTCACGATGTGCGCGCACACACTTTTCCACAGTTTTCACCCGCTTCACAGAAATTTTTATCCACGCCCACTCCACCAGGCCGGCTTCTCTGCCGTTAAAAGCCGCTCATTTCGTACGACACGAAATTACAAGCTCGATCGAAATTTCGAGAAATCCAGATTTCTCGAAAACGCTTTCGCGCGCGGATTCGCCGAAGAAGCTAATTCGCTGTAACGAGACGTTAAAAATCCCAATGAGGAAAAGAATGATAGAAGTTCGCTTTTTATTACTGCAATCAGACGCGTCGATTGCGACGCCAGCCACTACGATTAATTAGAGCTTATTTTATTATTAATATAATTAGAGCTTATTTATTATTAATTAGAGATTTATTTGCAGATTTCTGTACATACCGACTTTTTCGCGAGTTTCTTGATAATGAAAGAAGAGCTTGCTGATAATGATAATAGTTTCGATTTCACTTTTTCGAAGCGACCGATCGAAATTCGACGAAGCGCCAGCCATTAGGCTACGTCCGCGCATTCGATTAATTTCGTTTTAAATATTCGCGGACATCACGAATACGAGCAGTTCACTTATTCAACAGAGCTGTAAGCGACGCTCGATCAATTCGTTACAATTACACTGCGGATTACGCGCGGTTTACAACAAAAGTTATGTCAGCGGAATTTAAAGTACTCGGAGCGTCAAACGGGCGCGAACGTGTCAATATTATATTATTTCCATCTCATTAAAATTATCGAAGATAAAATGTAACTCTTGGTTTCTACTCGTCGCAATAGATGCGGAACATTTTTATTTTATAAAAATCCGCGGTTACATTTAACTAGACAATTTAAAAACCCTTGGAATTAACCACGAAATGCGTTTTCTAAACATTTTTTTACGAAACTAACCACGATGTATTTATTCAGATTTTTAGCGATCTTTATTACGTAAACTAATTATCTCAGTCGTTTACATTAGTCTCGTGTTAGCAGATTCGCTTCCATTAATACGCGAACTGCGGGGATCGGGTCAATTCAGACCCGACGCAGAGATACTTTCATTCGACTGCCTAATTTCTGGCAATTAATTACTATTTTTACACGGTCGATTAAGGTCCGGAAAATCTCGAAAAATATGTCAAAAATATCGATAAATGCAATCGTAAATGATGCCGAGCATAATCGGTCACAGTTTTGTCAAAAAGATCCGCTGTTCGAGCGTTAACACGTTTCGAAAAGGACTCTCGTTAGTCACATTCTATTGTAACAGATAATTTGTTAACAAATTATTCTGATAGTATGCTGTGCGTTGCGATCGCACGAAATGAATTCGATTGTTTTCGCGTGAAATACAAAATTATGGTCGTTACACGCCCGCGAAGCTGGCAGCGAACGAATTCAAGGCGACAGAAACTCCTTCACCGAACCAACAATTTACGGGCTTCTTTCCGGTAGGACAAGTTTGCAAATGGCTGGGAGACAATAATCGCGGAGCCATGAAATTCATCGGAAAAAGGATCTGAAGTCGAGCGGCGCGTTTGAAGCGCGCCTCCATTTTGACGACGCTCGGCGGTCGGTTTCCGTGCAAAAAGCGGAAAAGAGTCGGTTTTAGAAATATATAAGGCATTTTATATTACTACCGTACGTTTTATATTAACTCCTTAACGCACAGTTTTCTTGAAAAAAACCGGCCAAAAGAAATCAATTTTTTGAAGAATTTTGATGGCGCTTTTGTGCCATGGACAAAGGCAGTATTTAATTCTTGAATAAATTGTTATAGCTTAATAATATATATATAGCTATAACAATTATTATATATATATATTATATATAATATATATATTAAATATATATATATTTATAATATTTATAATTATTTAATATATAATTATATATTTATAATTATTTATAATATTTATTTATTTTTATAATAATATATATAATATTTATAATATTTATTTATTTTTATAATAATATATATATATATATATATATATATTATATATAATAATTGTTATAGCTTACAATCCCATGTAAATGATAAATATCAATAAAACGATTTTTTCTCTTTGCTTTCACATTGTTCTTTTCAATTCTCGATTATACTCGAGTGTGAAAAATTATAGCAGCATAAAATACAACGCCGCTCGAATTATCTCGAGTGTGCACTGTTTGGCCTGTTTAGCGCGCTCGAATTAACTCGAGCGTACACGTTAAGGGGTTAATATCGAAAAGCATTTTAGAACTTTGATCCGGTTAAAGGATATTGAAAAGCAGCGACAGTCGTCGCGATTTGGCGACTGGTTCGCACTTGGTCGCGCGTTTCTCGGTTGCAGCAACATACATTCCGCGACCGTTTTTTCGTTCGGCCGGCCGGAAACGGACACGAAGAACACAGACATCAAGTTCGAATTTGATGACCACTCGATTCGAACGGAAATTCGCTGAACAAGAGCCGCGCGATTAAGCGGATTAGAAAATGAAATCGCGCGACGCCATGCGTTACCGGCACGGACCGTTGCCTGCCCGTAGAAATTAATAATTAAAAGCTAATAACTGGCACGGCGAAGTTGCCGCCACCCGACGACCGAAACCGCGCGGATATGGCGCGTAATCGTGATCTCGTTAATTACATTGTTTGATTCTGCGACGCGTCGCGGCCACTTTTCTCTCTCTCCTTCGCCGGGTCTTAACGCGTGTTTCACGTTAAAATGGTGACACTCCAGTCCGTTTCCAGTCGTATTTCACGTATAGGGTATATTATTCTTGCATTCCTTATTGTTTAATTCTCTGGTTACAGAGTAAATTCATTCGGAACGTTTGAAATTGATATGAAATTAATGAAATATAAAAATAGTATGGAAGTCCCAAAAAAGCTACATTTTTCAGTTATCGTTATATCTCAGATACTGACAAGTCCCAAATATTCCTAATTTGTTTCTCATGTATTTCTTAACTTAAATTAATTATCTCTGAATTAATTAATAATAATAATAATTATTATTATAATTAAGTAATTAATTAATTATTTCTGGTTACAAAGTAAATACATTCAGAACGTTGAATGCTTGAAATTGATATGAAATTAATGAAATATAAAAATAGTATGAAAGTCCCAAAAAAGCTACATTTTTCAGTTATCGTTATATCTCAGATACCGACAAGTCCCAAATATTCCTAATTTGTTTCTCATGTACTTCTTAACTTAAATTAATTATCTCTGAATTAATTAATAATAATAATAATAATTAATTAAGTAATTAATTAATCATCTCTGGTTACAAAGTAAATACATTCAGAACGTTGAATGCTTGAAATTGATATTAAATTAATGAAATATAAAAATAATATGGAAGTCCCAAAAAAAGCTACTTCTACCAGTTATCGTTTTATCTCAGATACCGACAAGTCCCAAATATTCCTAATTTGTTTCTCATATATTTTTTAACTTAAATTATAATATTTGAGTGTATAAGTTGTATTAAATGTGTTGATTTTGATCGCAGCCTGTACTTCTGCAAATTTATAGGTTATGTGCATTATAATAAATTCTCCCCAATTTTCCTTCAACTTGTAAACAAAATTTGGACAATTTGGGAAGAGGAACTCATTTTTATAGTTTAAACGAAAAGTATATATAAGTTCACGGAAAATATACACCTAGCAGCTCTTAATAATTTTGTTAGAACTTGCAGTAAACTAATAGAGTACTAAAATGATTTTATTCTACTTCAATTCAATATAATTCAATATAATTGATCAATATACTATTAATATAATGTTAATTAATATTTCAATATAATACAATTTAGTATAATCGATTAATATAATATTAATATAATATTAATTAATATTTTAATGTAATACAATTTAGTATAATCGGTTAATATAATATTAATTAATATTTTAATATAATACAATTTAGTATAATTGATTAATATGATATATTAATATAATATTAATTAATATTTTAATGTAATACATTATCAAAGTTGTAATAAAACGTTGATCTTCATATTATATTATAATTAATATATTATATTAATATCAATATAATTAATATATCATATTAATATTGATACAATTAATATATTATAATTAATATATTATATTAATATTAATATAATTAATATATCATATTAATATTGATACAATTAATATATTATAATCAATATATATTATAATTTTCTGTCATATTACTGCGATTATCGTCAAAATAAAAGAAAGTGGCGGTATTCCGGATACAACCCCGACGATTAGAACCCTTACCCTAGATCAGTGTTTCCCGATGTAAAGGTTTTCACCCCCGCCGAAGGGCGATCTCGAATAATTTTCGGAGCGATTGAAAAGCAATTATCGGGAAAAAAGATGGCGAGATTACAGTCGATCCAACGAGACGAGACAGTCGATATCAAGCAGTGCATGCGTACCGTGCAAAGTGACGAGGCTATTAACCCTCGCCCGGCCCCCTCATTTTTCCAACCTAATGTGCTGATTGAACTGAAATTTCTCCGTTCAAGGTCGCCCGAAGGTCGTGCTGTAGCGGGTCGTTGAACTCGTCTTGACGCGAGCTACGATAATGTGAATTTAAAAAATATGCAATGCCGTTTAACACGTTCCGTGCCACGTGTACCATCGATGGTACACGCTTGCATGTTTACTTAGTGAACTGAACAAATTGTTTACAAGAAATTTAGAACCGAAGAATCAATTTCCACCGCAAGAATGGGCGTTGATAAGTTTTTGTTACGTTGTTATGTGTACGAGAATTAATAATTGCACGTAATACATCAAGTTTTAGTAAAATATCAAAGTGTGAAGATTCGAGTAAAAAAAGCTCGGCACGGAACGTGTTAAAGGAAAGAATGCAAAGAGATGGAATAAAACTTGTGAGACGTTAAATAAAGCAGCGAGAAGATGATCGCGACGAAGCAATTTAAGCTGTTCATAAAAAGTCAAGAAGCAATCATTTGTCTACATTTAAAATAAATGTTCATGACGTCGAGATTAATATCCGTCGCTGTTCGGATCACGATGATTAAATTGATGCGATATACTGTGCTATAGTGACCGATAAAATGTAGCTCATTACTTCTGAGATATCCAACAGAAATGCATATAAAATTTAATTAGCGCTACGATATCCAGGCAGCCTGATTAGACGATAACTCGTCGACGTAAATAAAACTCGCGCTGTCATGTGCGCCCGTGCTATGCGACGCAGGGAATTAGCAGATTAAAAACAAATCATTAATACGCTCCTAAATAATTCGTGAAAACATATAATCGTGATACGATGCTTGTGTGTGTCGACAACGGGACAGAATATGGCTTATTACTTTGTAAAATGAATCGGCGTAATTAAGGTCGTGTGTGTAGAAGCAACTTGTGTTCCTTTAAGTGACTGGATAAATTAGTGTCATAATCCTACTTTACGAACAATTAAGTAGTACGTTGATTGGTACACTGAACGACGAGGAACGATGAACGTGCACGAATATACAGAAATACACGGCCACTTAAGACTAGTAAAAGCTAATAATTAGCCTCCAGATGTAGCACTGAATTTTTTTAATAATTAGTAAACGAATTAGTAAATAAATTAGTAAAACAAATTAATTAGTTATTGAATTTTCTCAGGTATGTTGTGTCTACTGCCAATTTAATCATGAGAATTACACGAAGCAGTGTGGTACTTGTAAAAACGTGGAAAGCATAAACATTTAAAGCGCTGTGTACATCGAATGAAAATTCAGCTTTATTTTCTATCGATTTTATTAATTTTAATTGCGATGTAATTTTAAAATAATCAGCTACACGTGCTTTTACGGGGGAAAAATAACTTCGACACTAAATAACCTGAAAAACTATTAACCGTCTGCCTCCGAAACGGGGTCCGAAAGTCACAGTTACACCTGGGGACCATCTTGTCAGTTTCGCTTTGCATTTTCACCTGTTTCCAGATATCTTCGAAACGAGGATCACAATTACGTGCACGCGCGTGTTCCAACCAGTAACACGAGGAAGAACGAATATTCATATTTCACATGTTTTTTTTTTACATATCCGCAGAGTATCACAAGATAACATTTACCTCTAGAATGACTAGGCCTCGTGATTAAGCAACCTTATCTGTATGTACAGGGTGTCCCAAAAGTCACTCGCAATCGGGAGGCGAGGGATTCCTGAGGTCATTTAAAGTAACTTTTTCCTGAGCGGAAATGCAATCCGCGGCTTCGTTTACGAGTTATCAACGAAAAACGCTGACCAATGAGAGGCGGGATCAGCTGCCGCGAGGCGGTCGAGCCGGTGGGCGGAACTGGGCGTCGACCGCTCGTTGGCTCGGCCGCCACGCGTCAGCCGAGCTCGCTTCTCATTGGTCAGCGTTTTTCGTCGATAACTCGTAAACGAAGCCGCGGATTGCATTCGCGCTAAGGAAAAAATTGCTTCGAATGAGCTCAGGAACCTCTCATTTCCCTGAGGTAACATAATATTTTTATTAATATTTATGTTAAATCGATTTATAACATACATTGATGACATTTATACAGTGTTCCAAACCGCGACATTTTTATTAGAATGCTGTATCTCTAATCAACAAAGTATCCAACTAATTGTAAACGACCTCGACAGGCTGCGAGAACGGTGCTTGTTAAATGAATTGTCCTTCTATCTAGACAACAGCCGTACCGTTAGATTTATTGCCGAGAAAAATAACCTAGTTTCTATTTAAATTATCGGTGGTATTTTACTAACCACACTTAATCATGTTAAAGACCTCGGTATTAATTTCTCTTTCAACTTATCTTTCAAATTACCGACTAAATTATCTCGCGTTAATAACACCAATACACTTAGAATACTTTACTGCGACCTGACGAAACTTAGTCTCCTTATGGAGACTTATTATGCCTGAGACATTACGGAGAGATATTATGAGTTACGTGTTGATAACATCGAAAGAGCGCGGTATTAACAAGATACACGAGCAAAAATCACACGATCAGTGAATGAACAATTAAGCTGCATATCTTTTTCTTTTTATATGATCGTTATTCAATCTTCCGAATATTGTTATCGTAAGCGAGCTGTTTTACTGCTAAACAACATATATCCCCGAACACGATTCTAGCATTTTCCGATAGTTAAACTATTTCCTGAACGTGCAATACAAGTTTTCTTATCTAAAAAAAAAAGAAATAGGCGAAACTCCAAGTGAAAGAAAAAATATTATTGACGAATGTACAGTGATATCTGAGTGAATGATATTATAGAAATAAAATTATAGTTTCATCTCTCGATCATAATCTTAAAATAATATTAAAACACGAAATCTTCTACGACGTCACGTGTTTAAGACGATTGCTAATTGAACGAATGAAAAATCAATTGGAAATATTGCTACAGTAATTTTCAATTTCTCAAATGTTTTCACAGCTGATTCATTCGATCAGCCGATCTTTTTCACAAATGCGTGCAATCCGCAGTCCAGCGACGACCATTTCGGGAACCGAAATCGATATTACGACAGTATATCCTAATTAAATATTGAAACCGTCCCACGGTTCTATCGACATTAACAGCTGCGAGGGAACTCCGGATCGGCAACGATTTCGTCGCTGCGCGACTTTCCATAAGAACGGAGAACGCAAACTGATTGACGTTCGATCGCGTCTTCGTTTAAAAATCAATGTTTGGGACATCTGTGTCTAGTTTATGCTTTGATTTCGCGAGTCTCGGATTGATACGCAAGGTCGTAACGCAGCGGAGCCAGTTACTGTGCGACGGCCACAATTACTGCGTCTATGATTTATTTTCAAGCGTAATTAACTTTATATTCATCGAACGAGACATATTCAATTTTCATATTTAAGTTCAATTGCTCGTTGATTCGTTAACATTAAACGCGCGATACTAATTCTAAAATTATATAATATATAATTATTATGTATTTTATTATATATTTTATATTTATATTTTTATATAAATATTTTATATTTATATTTTATATTTATATTTTTATTATATTTTTTTTTAATTATTATGTTATTATTATATATTATTATAATTCTAAAATTACCACAAAAATTGTTTCGATTTTTTAACAATTGACATTCGCGAAATTATTATTCTGTAAAGCTTATGGAAAAGCTTAGGAAAATACTGAACGAATGAAGATCGATATTCGGTCAAACAAATTGTTCTGGTTAAGATATTATAATGTTAATCCTTTGCACCCGAAGCCATTTTAACTGTGAATCTAAAACAATTCATTCCGACTTACAATATTTCCATTTTATACGACAAAGTGCATTTTATGCATACGACATCGCGTCTCGTGATTCGTGCAACAGTTGTACTTTTAATAATATTTAAAATCGAAACTTCGATAATATAACAATGATCTTAGAACGTGACAGAACAATTTTACTGTTGTCTCGGAGTCACCACTCGGGTACAAAGGGTTAATAGCGTTAGCAAAGTGATGATTATTTATTCGAATTTTTGTTTTCAGTTGTAACTTCACTATATATATATATATATATATACTATACATATAAAATAATAATAAAATATATGTAATAATACAGTAATGTCTCTCTAATTGACGCTTAGATCGTCCACGAAAATGGACAATTTGGGGCAGAGAAGATACGATTATTCGAGCCTTGCGACTCGTTTTTATAGTCACAAATTGTCAAGAAATATAAAAACGAGCTGCAAGGCTCGAATAATCATATCTCCTCTTCCCAAATTATCCATTTTTGTGCGCAATCCGAGTGCAAATTAGGCAGAAATTACAATACAGTAATGTCTCTCTAATTGACGCTTAGATTGTCCACGAAAATAGACCATTTGGGGCAGAGGAGATACATTATTCGAGCCTTGCGACTCGTTTTTATAGTCACAAATTGTCAAGAAATATAAAAACGAGCTGCAAGACTCGAATAATCGCGTCTCCTTTTCCCAAATTGTCCACTTTTGTGCACGATCTCTGCGTCAATTAGGGAGACATTACTGTATATACTATATATATACTATAACAATCCTATCTTCTCTTCCCAAATTGTTCATTTTTGTGCGCAATCCGAGTGCAAATTAGGCAGAAATTATAATACAGTAATGTCTCCCTAATTGACGCTTGGGTCGTCCACGAAAATGGACAATTCGGGGCAGAGGAGATACGATTATTCGAGCCTTGCGACTCGTTTTTATAGTCACAAATTGTCAAGAAATATAAAAACGAGCTGCAAGGCTCGAATAATCATATCTCCTCTTCCCAAATTATCCATTTTTGTGCGCAATCCGAGTGCAAATTAGGCAGAAATTACAATACAGTAATGTCTCTCTAATTGACGCTTAGATTGTCCACGAAAATAGACCATTTGGGGCAGAGGAGATACATTATTCGAGCCTTGCGACTCGTTTTTATAGTCACAAATTGTCAAGAAATATAAAAACGAGCTGCAAGACTCGAATAATCGCGTCTCCTTTTCCCAAATTGTCCACTTTTGTGCACGATCTCTGCGTCAATTAGGGAGACATTACTGTATATACTATATATATACTATAACAATCCTATCTTCTCTTCCCAAATTGTTCATTTTTGTGCGCAATCCGAGTGCAAATTAGGCAGAAATTATAATACAGTAATGTCTCCCTAATTGACGCTTGGGTCGTCCACGAAAATGGACAATTCGGGGCAGAGGAGATACGATTATTCGAGCCTTGCGACTCGTTTTTACAGTCACAAACTATCAACAACTATAAAAACGAACCGACTCGAATAATCGCATCTCCTCTTCCCAAATTGTCCACTTTTGTGCACGATCTCTGCGTCTCAATTAGGAAGACATTACTGTACTCCCAAATACAGAGAACTATAACACGCATCGACATCTTTCGCAAACTCCGTATAGTCCTCGACAGTGGTCGTAAACAATCGAGAGCCATCGCTATTTCCCAAAAATGACCGGAAACCATCGACATCATCGACTGTCGACAGTTCTCCGCCTCTGGCTTCGAGCATTGCGCCGCGCCGGTTGGCCCGCTCCGCGATTTTTCCGCGCACAGGAGGCTCGGTTTAAGCGATTCCACGGGATGAGAGGTGTCTGTCGGCACCTGGACGTCGTTAGCCAGTGGGTAACGACCGGCCTCTCCCACCCTCCCCCCTCCACCCACGTTTAATTGAGAATGAAGTAGGAAATCCAGACGGCGCTCGAGAGCAAGAGGCGAGCGAAAGAAGAAGAAGAAGAAGACGAAGAAGAAACGCGCGGCGTTCGACGAGCGACGCCGTAGAACAGGAAGCCGAAGCGTGTTCGGAAGGAGACGAAGCGCGAAATGGAGAATAGAAAGAGGGAAGGAGCGAGAGAGGGCGAAGGGCGGGGTGCGGGGGGACAAAGCGGGGGTGGAACGGAGAAGGAAGTAGAAGATGGAAACGTGGTGCGGCGAGCTGGGGTAAGCTGGGCGAAAATAACGATGGCTCGCCATAAATCAGCCAAGGCGACGGTCACGACTGCAGGAATCGCCGTGCGGAAAGGAGAAAAAAGAGAGAGAGCGAGAGAGAGAGAGAGAGAGAAGAAAAGAAAGAAGCTCGCTGCTCGGTTACCATTGACTAATCCCCGTGGTAAGCTTTTTGCAACGGCTTCCTTTTACGCGCACGCCGCGCCTGTGATCGCCGGTGCTTATCGGCCGTTCCACGCCGCAGAGAAAAAGTCCCGTCGCGGGTCCCGAGCCTGGCCACGGAAAAATGATTTTCGAGACCCGCAGGGGAACCGATGCGGAATGAACCTTTCGGCTTCTTGCCGCGCGTCTGGCCGCTCCGGGCCGCCCGAGTCCGCCTCGGATTAGCGCAGCTCGCCGCGCCGATAATCGGACTTCGCGGGACCTAGGTGCCTCGAAATAATTCGAGGGGATCGATAGACCCCGTCGACGTGCTGAAACGACTTTCTAACTTGCTTAGATATTCAACGATTTACGAGCCCTAGCTTCGAGCGTCTAGCTTCTAGCTTCTAGCTGCCGCCGCGGCTCTGACGAATAACGCCCGGACACCGGCTGCTTATTGGACTTTCAGAGTCTCTCTACTTTAAACGAGCGTGACATTTGCGGGGGGAGCTCGCCGGACTTGCTCGCCGGTGTTCCGGCAAGTACAATAATGGAGAAGTTCTTGGAGAGCTTATGGCCGGCCGGACATTTTCTGATTAATTAGGATCCCACGGTTTGCGAGGGGAACGGAACACGGTCCTCGTCTTTTGTTTGCTTCGCGAATATATTGTTATATATTATATATAATATAATATAATATAATATAGTATAATATAGTATAATATAGTATAATATAATATAATATAATATAATATAATATAATATAATATAATATAATATAATATAATATAATATAATATAATATAATATAATATAATATAATATAATATAATATAATATAATATAATATAATATAATATAATATAATATAATATAATATAATATAATATAATATAATATAATATAATATAATATAATATAATATATTATATTATTATTGAACTTGCCCATTTGCGAGCGTAAATTGCTTCACGATGTCTCGATTACGTTTACTTTTGCGCTGATTTTCGGGGCCGAATATGCGGTCATCGTGATCGAAACGATCACATCGTCGCGATTTGAACAAATTAGCAGAAATATTGACGCACGCGTGACGACAAAGTTATTCGGTTAAGATATTTTAATTCGAGCATTGCTAACGAGTTGTCGTCCATTTTTTTTATAATCTATGTGTGCTGCAGTTCTTATTGTAGATTTAAGGTTATGTCAATGTTTAAGGTTATGATTTCAAACATAATAGATTTACTCGGAGGCAATTATGCAGGCGCGAAGGGGGTGAATATACACGCAAAAATAAGTCTACGGAAAGGAATATCGTTTCACACGTTTGACGCCTCGTTTTCGAGACGATCGAGTTAGCATATTCGACAAATATGCGAGCTTTTGTGCTTTAGTGTTTAAAAGTAGTATTTAAAAGTAGAACATAAACCTATTCCTACATGATCCCTTAACGATCATACTCGGCATAGTATGGATAACAGAGAATGCTTAGGTTGATCTTACAGATTTTATATATTAATATAATTTTATTTATTAATTTTCATTCAATATATTTTTCTCGCCAATTAAATTAAATTCTCTTCGATTGTCTCTCAGCTTGTCGATGGTCAACAATTATAAAAAGGCGAGGCGCAGCGCTCGAATAATCGCATCTCCTCTTCCCAAATCGTACACTTTTGTTCAAAAGCTAAAGAACAATTGGCGAAGATTTACTGTACTTCCTCCAAACAGGTTAGTCTTTGCCAAAACTTTAATTACTCATGTGAAAGTTTAAATTAATTGTCAGAAACACTAAATACAGTATAATAGAACTAAAACAAAAATAAACCAAATGTTAACACAGAAATCTGTTCGTTTAAGTCTTGAGAACATATGGTTGTCAATGGTTTTATCTGAAATCAAAAGAACAATAACGATAACAAATATTTTCGGATTAATATCGACCGGAAATTAAATTGACATATCGTGCATATTGACATAGCGAGGAAAATATTTAATAAGAAGTTTGACAGCCCTTAGTTTTTATAGCTAGCGATTTTTCTAGCAAGCGATTTGGCATGTTGCATAATTAGTTTTCTCAGTGCCTGCTGTGACACTTCGTTCCACGTTATTTTTAACGCTGCCGCAAAATTTGATTTTTGTACGGCGTTTACTTTGTGTTATTTTTCTGTCAAGTTCGTCCCATAAGTGTTCCACGGGGTTCAAATTGAGATTTTTCGGCGGCCAGGAAAGCAGTTTCTCATTATTTTCTCTCATAGATCGTTCGACAACTTTCACGGTGTGTTTTGGATCATCGTCGTGCTGAAACGTTTACGCTTCATTTTCCCCGAGTTTTTCTAATGAAAGAAAATTTATTTTTCTATAATATATTTATTTATCCTGGCGACGTTAGTATCCCTTTGATTAGCATTATTTTTCCCACTTTGTCATTATTGAAACAAACCCACACCATGATAAACCCCCCGCTATTTTTAACGGTAGAAATTACCGCATTTTGTTTAAAAACATGCGGCGATTTGAGCTTAAATATTAATTTAAGAGATATTAATTTAATTTATAGTTCGTTATCTATTATCTGTAATAAAATTTTCCCAATTCTGCCCATTCTCATATCAAACAGGATTTTACCCGAGTTGTCGCTATTCTGTTAAGTTTTCATTTAATTATTTGACAGAAAAGAATGGTTCCTTTTTTTATTAATTCAACAAATTCTCCATCTTTCCCTCTTGTGCCTGTTCTGGGCAAATTTTCAGCCGTTCCGATACTCAGTATTTTAATAGAACTCTGCCTCTGATAGTCCGAATATTTTTGCAAGTTTTTCTAAAGCACCCCCCACCATTCTTTTAATTCATAAATCTGTTTTTCTTTTCTGTCGCGTTTAATGCTCGAATTTTCGGCACGCCGCGAAAAATGAATTCTTCTTCCCGTCATCGATACATAAATAGAATAGATTCTATAAACGACCGGATCGGGTGATAATTAATTAACACGTTCCGTGCCGAGCTTTTTTTACTCGAATCTTCACACTTTGATATTTTACTAAAACTTGATGTATTACGTGCAATTATTAATTCTCGTACACATAACAACGTAACAAAAACTTATCAACGCCCATTCTTGCGGTGGAAATTGATTCTTCGGTTCTAAATTTCTTGTAAACAATTTGTTCAGTTCACTAAGTAAACATGCAAGCGTGTACCATGGATGGTACACGTGGCACGGAACGTGTTAATTAATGAAAGTTTGCTTACGAATATTAGTTTACAAAATGAGAATTCGTTCGCGTGTCAACTTCTTTTCCGGCTCTGGCCGAATTTTCACAATAATATTACAAACACACACGTTGTTAATACAATGTGTACGCGATGCTTTCGCTTCGACACTTACTGATACCCTGAGATATTACTCAACCGTACTGTAAACAATGTCACAGCACGAGTAAGGTCAAGAACTAATATTATTACTTTACAAAACACAACGTCCGTTCACGGATTGCGGGTTTCAAGTTGAACACACCGACGCGATTGCACAGTTGAAAATATTTCTGCGTCAACGAGTTAATTCAATGCCTTTTCGAACCTTTTCGAACATTCTCAAAAACTGAGATTGCAAACGAAGAATTATTATTTTTATAGTTATTATTCGTTAGTTATTATTATTATTATTTTTTTAGTTATTTTGTTTTATTATTATTATTATTATTTTTAGTTATTTTGTTTTTTTATTATTATTAGTTATTTTATTTTATTATTATTTTTTTTAGTTATTTTGTTGTATTATTATTATTTTTTTAGTTATTTTGTTTTATTATTATTTTTTTAGTTATTTTATTATTATTATTATTAGTTATTTTGTTTTATTATTATTTTTTAGTTATTTTATTATTATTATTATTAGTTATTTTGTTTTATTATTATTATTATTATTATTATTTAGTTATTTTATTATTATTATTATTATTATTATTATTTTTAGTTATTTCATTTCATTATCATTATAAATGAAGAATTATTATTAGTTATTTTTCATCGACTTAGCTTTGCACGTGGATTCGCCTATTTTCGAGCTGCATCATCAGCTCGGAAACGCTTAACACAGTAAAAATTCTCCCAAATTGACGCTCAGATGATAGATCGCATAAAAATGAACAATTTGCGAAGAGGAGATACGATTATTCGACCCTCCTCGATCAGATTGCTCTAACATTTTTGATCATCCAAACAAATGAAGCTCCGTAATTGATAATATCATTTCCAGATAAGCGAAAACAAATAAATGTGATTACATTTGGTGTTCTACGAAGCGCGCAGAAAATTCTAGCTCTGCTTAGAAGATAAAAGGCACGGCGATGCTCAAAATATTTTTCAATATTCTGAGAACCGGCAAATTATGTAAGACATTTTAACTAAGGACGGCATTGTTATTTCGCGTTTTATTGTCCGAGCTGAAATTTTCTGTCACTTATTAACAACTGAAAGAGAATGAAACGTTTATTTAAAAAGCGATCATTCGACCACTTTCGGTTGAAATAAATATATTTATATTAACAAATATATTTTCACCAACAACAGAAAAAATATTAGTACTCGCATAAGGGTTAATTGCACCAACTCATCAAGATTCTAATTAATAACGTCCGCAAAGCCTAGAAGCGATAATGGAAAGAATCCGATCGTTCTTTCCGAAATGAAACAAAAACTTTATCGAACGATTGAAAACGATTACGCCTTTGAAACTGCGAGTACAACGAGCACGATAAAAAATTATCAGCCTTATTATCGCTGAAACGGCAGGCCTTTTTCACAAAAATAGAACCGAGCACGCTTCGAAACATTCATAACTTCTATAATTATTAATTCCTTTCAACAAATATATCAACGAAACGCCTCAAGATTTCAAATAAATCTCAGAAGCTCATACTCTGGGTCCAAGCGGACCCGAGCGCTGTCGTTCGAGTGCCGCCTCGTAGCATTGGATTGTTTATCAAGCCCCTTGTCCCGCGATTAAGTTGCGAGCTGATAAACAATCTTCCCGGTATTTTTGTATGCACCATAGCGATAAGGCGTCGCCGGTGCAACAATGCGTTCGCCGCGACGAGATCGAAGCGCGCCCGTTCGAACGACGTGTCGCGGAGGAGAAGAAATGAACTTTCGAACTCGATGCGTTCGATTTCTTCGAACGTGGATATCTTAGAACTTCCTGTTCGCTCGCGCGATACGAGGACATCCGCTGCCTCGCGATACAAGAATTTCATCGCGCGAAGCTTCTTTCCGCGAACATTTCCGACGGTTTTTTTCTTAGCGGCACGCGCTTTCTTGCAAGACGGCCGCGTCTCTCCTCCTCGTTGTTTCTGGTCGCAGAATCGATTTTGTTTTCATCGGCGCAACTATAACGAAATCAACACAACGCGATAATATCGGCCGAGCGAAACGTTTTATCGGCGAGACTACGCAATTCGAAGATAAGTCGTGAATTATTATCGTTCGTTCCGTGCAGCTGGTTTCGGTTCGCGTCTCTTCCGGCGAAGAAACGTCTCTCGGTCCCCGATGCCTCTGTATTATCACGTTTTTTCCTTGGCAATCACGCGGAGAACGTAATTAGAAGCGGAGAAAAAGCCGCGCGAATCGAGCGCAAGAAACGAAGTGCACTTAGGAGCAGCGAGCGGAATGACTGATGCTATCGCGTCTCGATTTTGTCAATGTCCGCGATCGGGCACGCCGGTGGCCACTTAACGCATCCGCGATCGTTTTATCGATAACAGTATCATGGAAATTACTAGTATCTCGGCTGATTTCAATGTTATCTGTTCACGTTGCGCCGCGTTTTCTCGGAGGACAATCTCGCGATTCCTCGGATTCCGCGTACAGATGCTATTAACGTCGAGCGATAGATCGCGACAGATACGATATTGCCTGTAGAATGATCGAAATAACGTTGTTGTAAACTGATTTTTTCCCCCCTGAAATTCCATAAAATAATCGCTTGTTTTTCGAGGCTTCTTTTGCAATTGGGGGCTTTTTCTTAGTGCAACGGCGCATTGATTTCAATTCGGCGAAAGATGGTCGAATGATAGAAAACGAGTGCGCTGTTCGACTTTAAGAGATCGGGGCTCCTTTTGCCCTGCACCAGTCGACCGAGAAAAATCTGTTACACGTCAAATGATATCGGACCTCTTTCTATTCAATTAACTCTTCAGGGACGACGTCTGCGCGACGCACCGGCGACCCTGACGGAGTCTCAAAATTGATCACGCGTGGCTGAATTATTCGGTGCGGCGTGGCTCTTATCAGTTACCGATTGCTTTCTAAAACTAAAAATATCGGTGCAGATTGTGAACAATTACCGCAAATCTGTCACTTGACTTATCCTAGACTTATCTATCGTTAATTTCTGCAACGACGAAATCGTTTTTATCGTCGATGCATGATTTAGATTCGATTCGTCTGTTGACGTCGTCAAGATTTTCAGAAAATCGAAGAGTATTTTCCACAGAGAATTAGGTTATTTATCGAAGACTGGAATAATGGGAAAATCAGGCAAACGTTGCCTAACCTTTCGCTATTTTTCGGTGGCGTACACTTAAAAAAAATTAATTATTCGGTGCGGCGTGGCTCTTATCAGTTACCGATTGCTTTCTAAAACTAAAAAGATCGGTGCAGACTGCGAACAATTACTGCAAATCTGTCGCTTGATTTATCCTAGATTTATCTATCGTTCATTTCTGCAACGACGAAATCGTTTTTATCGTCGATGCATGATTTAGATTCGTTGACATCGTCAAGATTTTCAGAAGATCGAAGAGTATTTTCCACAGAGAATTAGGTTATTTATCGAAGACTGGAATAATGGGAAAATCAGGCAAACGTTGCCTAACTTTTCGCTATTTTTCGGTGGCGTACACTTAAAAGAAATTAATTATTCGGTGCGGCGTGGCTCTTATCAGTTACCGATTGCTTTCTAAAACTAAAAAGATCGGTGCAGATTGTGAACAATTACCGCAAATCTGTCACTTGACTTATCCTAGATTTATCTATCGTTCATTTCTGCAACGACGAAATCGTTTTTACCGTCGATGCATGATCTAGATTTAATTTGTTCGCTGACGTCAAGATTTTCAGAAGATCGAAGAGTATTTTCCACAGAGAATTAGGTTATTTATCGAAGGCTCGAATAATGGGAAAATCAGGCAAACGTTGCCTAACTTCTCGTTATTTTACGATGGCGTACACTTAAAAAAAAGTGTTCGTACACCTTTCAAAACGCAATACGGTAATATCTCTCTAATTGACGCTCAGATTGCCTATAAAAATGGACAATTTGGGAAGAGGAGATTATTCGAGCCTTACGGCTCGTCTTTTTATAGTTGTTGAAAATTCGTAACTACAAAAACGTACTGCAAGGCTCGAATAATAATCGTACCGCCTCTTCCCAAATTGTCCATTTTTGTGCACAATTTGAGCGTCAATTAGGGAGAATTTCTTTTTCTTTCGAAACTAAACGACTTGAATTCTTTTTTAGATGATGAATGAACGAGTCTGCTAGACGATGGCTGAAATGCTTCCTTTCCTTAATTTTGTTATCGCTTGGAATGAAAAGAGAAAGTTAAAACCCCTCGTTTTTTGCTTCTCATTGACCAGTTTCATTTTTCGTTAATAACTCGTAAACAAAGCTTCGCAGAACATTTTCGCTCTAATATATTATCTAATATTATCTACCACTTCAGAATTTCAAAAAAAAAAAATAAGCAACGGGTTATCGAATGATTTCAACGAAAGGATCAGGATTTTGTCAGCTTTTTCGCTCAAATCGCTCTCTTTTCCAAGTCCTGAATTGGTGTAGGTAGATCAATTTGACGAGCGGCTTTGAAATCAGCGCGTCAAAATCACCGAGAAATGACATGTAAAATATCATTAAAACTATCCATATAATTAATAATAATAATAATAATAATAATTTTCTGGCATCGGACAAATAACAATTATCTTGGAATACTTTCAGCTTAATATAAATTTTCAAGATTAATAATTCCTGTATTCTCTCTATATAGTCTCCCAATCCTGCTTGACATTTCAGCTTTAACGTAAAATTAATAATAATAATAATAATTTCCTGGTATCGGGCAAATAACAATTTTCTTGCAATACTTCCAGCTCAACATAAATTTTTAAGATTAATAATTCCCACATTCTCTCTCTATACAGTTCCCCAATTTTGCTTGATATTTCAGCTTTATAACACGTAAAATTGATAATAATAATAATAATTTCCTGATATAGGCCAAATAACAATTATCTTGCAATACTTCCAGCTCAACATAAATTTTCAAGACTAATAACTCCTGCATTCTCTCTATATACAGTTCCCCAATTCTGCTTAAAAAAAAAATATTTCAGCTTTAACGTAAAATTAATAATAATTTCCTGATAAAGGACAAATAACAATTGTCTTGCAATACTTCCAGCTCAACATAAATTTTCAAGATTAATAACTCCCGCATTCTCTCTCTATACAGTTTCCCAATTCTGCTTGACATTTCAGCTTTAACGTAAAATTAATAATAATAATAACAATTTCCTGGTATCGGACAAATAACAATTATCTTGGAATACTTGCAGCTCAACATAAATTTTCAAGTTTAATAATTCCCGCATTCTCTCTCTATACAGTTTCCCAATTCTGCTTAATATTTCAGCTTTAACGTAAAATTAATAATAATAATAATAATAATTTCCTGATATAGTACAAATAACAATTTTTTTGCAATACTTCCAGTTCAACATAAATTTTCAAGATTAATAATTCCAACATTCTCTCTCTCCCTCTCTCTTTCTCTATACAGTTTCCCAATTCTGCTTAACATTTCAGCTTTAGCTTTAAAAAAGAAGATCATCGCTGTCGAAACATCGTCACTTAACCCCATTGCGCCGCGTGTCCCGCAACGCGCGATGCGACAAGCACCGTAATCGATCGGCGAAGAAAGCAAAGCAGAATCGACGCGCGCGATAAGATTGTTCGCCGGCTAATTTCCCGCCGCGAACCGCGGAACAACTTCCGTTGATCACCTCGCGCGTTTCCCATCGGCTCAACAATTATTTACATCGGAATCCACCGAATTGTTTGCCGGCAAACGGCAGGAGAAGCACAACCGCGGTGCCGCGCGATGTGAGCGAAACAAAATAGATTGGTCAAAGCGCGCGGGAGCGAGGGCCGCGCGCATTTCCCAATGGATAAAAATACATTTTTCGAAAAAAAAAAAAACAGAAAAAAAGAGAAAAAATCACGGGACGCCGAGGATATACGGCCGCGGCCCATCGACAGGACAACAATTAATCCCGCGGCCGTCCGGCCCGGAATAATGAAAAAGTTTGTCGAATCTAATTAAACGACCGCCTTGCCGGCGCGTTTGTCGCGTTTTAAACGCGTCGGCAACATTTAATGGCACGTATCGATTTCGGCCGCGATGAATGGCACCGAGAACCGCGGTGGTGTTCCGCGATGTACCGGCCCGAACGAGCGCGCGCGCGCGCGAGCGGACGCGGGGTGGTTGCACGAACGTCCCGCGGTCCGGGAATGGCATTTTATCCGGATGCGCGACGGAGACAGGTAAATCGGGTGGGGAAAAACAAATCTACAGGGCCGCGCGCGCGCGAATGACGTTTCAACAGTGCGGCCGACTGGAGCAATTACTAACGGAATATTGCAATCATTACGTCTCTATCTGCCACGCCGGCTGGCCCCTGTGTCTGGCTCGATCCCCGTTGCGCAAAAAAAGCGAGAGAGAGAGGGAGAGCGAGGCTAAAAAAATATAAAAATGATCGTGTATCGAGAGACAATCGGGCCGCGCGGCAGGAATCGAAAATCATTCGCGGAACGCCGCCAATCAAACCGTTTCCACGTGAAACTTGATTCAAGCCCGGCCGCGAAACGACGACAACCGTCGCGTCGCGTCCACGAACTATGTATCCGTTATCGGCCTCTTCTTTTTGCTCGGCAAAACGCGATGGCTCGATTTATTTGGCGATTTTCGATAGCTACCCCCCTCCTCCGCCGTCTGTCTTCCCTGGCCGGCGGATCGTACATTACGAGTCATAAGTTTCGAAACAACTTTCTTGCACCGCGTCGCGCCGCGTTCGGATAACTGCGGCGACAAGCTGGAAAATGGCAGCGGCGATGTTTTTTTTAAATATTTTTTTTTGAAGCGCTTTGAGCAACTTTGTCAGCGGAACTTCGATGCCTGTATCGTTTGCGTGCGACGCGCGCGTCCGCGAAAAATACGGCAGACTGATTCGGACCGAATCTGTAACTTCGGCTGGACGAACGGCGTGCCCGCCCTCCGGGATATCGTCGAACCCTCAACTCGCGGATATTTTCATGTACGGGGTGCCCCGGAACGCATGTTCCAGTTGGTTGCGGCGTAAGAAGGGCGGCGATGACTCTTTGAGCCGCGAGAATGGACCGCTTCACACTGCACTTGTGCGGCTTAACGCTGCACTGAGATTTACAATCTCAACTCAAACGGGCCACCCTGTATAATTGATGATCGGGTATTATATATAGCGTGATTTGATATCGTAAAGATATGTGTATATATCCGCTAGCGGGTATCTACCCTGTGATGTAAAATGCCTCACAACATGAACACTTGCGGACGAAATTTAAAAAACGTTTCTACACAGACGCCATATTGTCGGTGCAGTAGACTTTTTTTAAATATAAGATAAAAATTTGTATATATTATACACTGCGTCATCGAGAAGATACGAATTTTATTTTTGTATAATTTTCTAATTATTTTTCTATCGAGGACACCGTATACGTACACATAGCTTGTAACACCGTTTGCAGAACAATTATTTTAAACATATAGGCGGAACATCTGCTAAAAACAAAGAGAGATACGCGTTTAAGCAAATTACAATGTGTGTACACGTTCATGATAACCTGTGAATACTCAAATTGCCGGGCTGTTTACAATTTTTACGTGAATAGGTATAAAGGCGAAACGGACGGTGCAAAAACGAACACGTGAAAAAACAAATATTTCACTGGAGAATTATTGGATTTTGAAAAAAAAAAAGAAGTATCGACTGTTTTCAATGGAACTCGAAGAGGCGAATGGCTAACATGAATGTGAACGTCGAAATATTGATTCAGACGATGATTAAAAATTGGATGAAAAAGTAGTGACGATAGAGAACGTGGATATAGTACAGAAATACTTCATAATAATTACTGCCTTCAATTATCTGGTAAATTAGCGTTTCGGTAGGTCCCAAATTATCCATTTCTGTGCACAATCTAAGCGTCAGTTAAGCAGATAATGTTACATCATCGACAGTGTCTCGATTTAATTTTTGTTGCACATAAAAATATTGTACAATTATTAAAGCGAAGCATGACTGTCTTCGCCGACTGTAGAAGATTCACTTATTCACATTGCAGCTTATTATTCTGACACCGTGGAGATGACTACAGTCAATTTAAAAAGTCGAGTGCTGCAATACAGTAATTTCTCCCTAATTCGCGCTCAGATTGCGCCCAAAAATGGACGATTTGGGAAGACGAGATGCGATTATTTTTATTTTTACAGTACGATTATTTGTATAGTAACCGACTGTCAACAACTATAAAAACGAGACGCAAGAAGGCTCGAACAATGATATCTCCTCTTCCCAAATTATCCATTTTTGTGCACAATCTAAGCGTCAGTTAAGCAGATAATGTTACATCATCGACAGTGTCTCGGTTTAATTTTTGTTGCACATAGAAATATTGTACAATTATTAAAGCGAAGCATGACTGTCTTCGCCGACTGTAAAGGATTCACTTATTTATATTGCAGCTTACTATTATAACACCGTGGAGATAGCTGCAGTCAATTTAAAAAGTCGAGTGTTGCAATACAGTAATTTCTCCCTAATTCGCGTTCAGATTGCGCACAAAAATGGTCGATTTGGGAAGACGAGATCCGATTATTTTTATTTTTACAGTACGATTATTTTTACAGTACGATTATTTGTATAGTAACCGATTGTCAACAACTATAAAAACGAGATGCAAGAAGGCTCGAATAATCGCATCTCCTCTTCCCAAATTGTCCATTTTCGTGCGCGATCTAAGCGTCAGTTAAGTAGGTAATGTTCTATCATCGACAGTGCCTCGGTTTAATTTTTGTTGCACAAAGCAAAGCCTGACTGTCTTTGCCGACTGTAAAAGATTCAATTATTTACATTGCAGCTTACTATTATAACACCGTGGAGATAGCTGCAGTCAATTTACAATTTCGAGTGTTGCGATACAGTAATTTCTCCCTAATTCGCGCTCAGATTGCGCCCAGAAATGGACGATTTGGGAAGACGAGATGCGATTATTTTTACAGTACGATTATTTGTATAGTAACCGATTGTCAACAACTATAAAAACGAGACGCAAGAAGGCACGAACAATGAATATCTCCTCCTCCCAAAATCGTCCGTTTTCGCGCGCGATCTCGGCGCGAATTAGGGAGAAATTACACCGTACCCATCCGGCAGAACCGTGAAGCCCGATTGAAAATTCGAGCTGTTTCGCAAAATCCTTGGTTTCTCTCGTGGCAGCCGTGCTGGAAAGCGTGGGTACGCGTCCGCGTAATCTAGCATCCGCATCGAAATAATCTATCGGCGCGACAAGGCAGCCGTTTTACGCGCTCGCTGAAAACGTAGCTCATTACGAACGGCTGCGTTTGAAATGAACGCGGTATCTCGCGGCGCGGCGCGCCGTAGGTCCCCTTATCTGTTTCGATTATGATTACGAATCGATAACCCGCGGCAAGAATGTGAGCAGATGCGCGTACGCGCGTACACTGATCGAGCGTTTCCCGGTGAATCGTGAGAACGCGGTCGAAAGGACTCTCGAAACACCGCGCGCGGCCCCGCGCTCTTATCGGATCCCGCATGCCCCTTCTCTCTTCGTTGTCCGCGGTATCTCTTCTTTTTCGGCGGAACGATAATTTCGCATTCATTCGAGAACGGGAAACGGCCCGCGGCGGTGTCGCGGTCAGCTCATGCAGATGATTCGATCCGCTGCGCTGCGCTGCGTTGCGTTGCGTTGCGTTGCGCTCCGCGCTGCTCCGCGCCGCGATGTAATTCGCGGACGCGCGCCGCTCGATTTTATCTTATCAGGACCCATCGAACGCAGAGACGTTCGAATGACCCACACGTACGCCTCGAGCATTTCCCTGGAATTTAATCGCGGTATCGATGTACGCGCGCGCGCTCCACGGTTTCTTTGTCTCGATGCCGTTCGAAACGGTATCCCGAAGATGTTGCGTTCGCTATGATTCCGCGACGACGCGAGCGTCGCTTCTACTGTCGTATTGGAAACGGATGCATCTGCATTTGCGCTTCGGAATGATTAGGGAATGCTGATTATTTTGACGTTTATTTATGATTTATTATTATTTATTATTATTATTTATGATTTATTATTATTTACTACTATTATTATTTATTATTATTATTTATTTATTATGATTTATTTCATGCAGTTTTGCAACGTTTCAAGCGTCCGAGAGATTTCGTTAGACACGTGTGCGTAAGAAAATGTAATAAGTTGCGTGATGATGTAATAATTACTAATAACGAACGCCGTTTCAACATTTTAGATTCATTTGCGTACGGTTAAATTATGGTTCATGGACAGCGTTACATTTTTATAAGCCATAAGTTGTGTATAAGTCTGTTATACAGTCGGGATTTTAACGTATAAAAAATATACGACTCTTCGAACTAAAAAAATGATTTCTTCGTCGCTTCTTCATTGATTAAATTTTGTGAATCAAGTTAAACGAAATGTAAAATAAATTGAACGAAATATGTACAAATAAATTGAACGAAATATGTACAAATAAATTGAACGAAATACGTACAAATAAATTGAACGAAATACGTACAAATAAATTAAATTAAATTAAACAGCGAAGGGTTGTTTCGCGATTAGTTGTGTGTGACTAAAGTGCGTCGAGTTGACACGAACTATCGTAACGAGACCGCGGATGCAGTTTATGCGAATGCATATTTTCGTAGAGAATGGGTAAAGCAGCGAGAGCTAGGCAGAAATATGCTTTATAAAATTAGAGGATTCGAAAAACGTATTTTTCATTTCGCACTCTTTTGCGTAATGCATATGTTTTGCATATTTATCTTTGAAAACATACGCAAGAATACACTGCATATATGTTATTTGCCGCGTATATGCATATATTATGCTTTTATGCAACGTCTAGCTGGTTAAATTAATTTGATCTATTAGCGAGCATTCGTATCGTAACTGGACAGTGTTGATAACAGTAATATGTCGATGTAGTGCTGAGTGTACGCTGCAACAAATCGTGTTTTCGCAAGATTCGGTTGCTAATTGAACGTTAGATTTAGCTGTTAGTATTTCGAATTCGAGCAGTTCAATTTGTTTATCGAAGGGATAAGATGAATTTTGCGTTCGTGAAGACTCATTTGAACGCCTTGCCGACCACGATTCGGAAAGTAGAAACCATAAGTTTACCATTAGATCGTTCTAGAGGAATAGACACGAATTGTAAAATTCAGTTCGAAAGCATTCTTAGCGATTGTGGAGAAAAAATTAGGAAAGAAAATAAGTGCTATTTTAAAAAGAGCTTGAAGGATTCGTGGAATTAAAAAAATATTTTACGTATTTTATGCGGCGAATTTGTAGAACAACCGATACGTGTGTCATGACACTGCTTGAGTAAATATAAGCATGCACCGATAACATCGTGCGATCATTTTCGGCGTACAGATTAATTTTTACTGACAAACGTCGCCAAAACAAACGCCATCAAATTTAGAAAAAATGACTGTAATTTACTGCAATTCGAAATACAGTACACCAGAATAACTGCAAACCGATCGCTGATAATTAATATTACACCTAACACTTAACAGAGTATATATACCGAATATCGGAAATATTTGCATATTTTTCGTGCATATTTGCATACTTCTCGTGCATAAATGTCATATGCTTTCCCCATATTTATCGTGCACAAATATCCGCAGTCTAATTGTAACAACTGATCGCGTTTCTCGGATTCGCTTTTTCGAAAAGTTTCGAAAGCTATATCAGCGATTATGATAAACATATCGCGACTGTTCTTGCAAATTCCCATTTTCGTGCATCGCTTACGAAGAACCAAAAAAGCAGAGAAAACACTGATTTAATCGAGTGAAAGACGTCGAAGACCGAAAATAATAAATAAATAGTAGAATAATAGAAAATAAATATATAGTAGTAGTAGTAGAATAATATAAATAAATAATAGAAAATAATAAAAGAAATAATAATAAAATAAATAAAGTATCAAGAAAATATCGCGAAAAGAAAATAATCGCGTAAACTGCAACCTTAAATGAATGTGTTACGCTCAACAATGTTTGATGCATCCTCATTTATGAGAAATATAATATTTCACTTATTAAACATGCATATAATTAATGGAAAGCAGTCTCTGTCAGGAAATATATTTCACAATCCGTACGCAAGTGGCGAAAGGTAAACAACTCTTTTCGAAACTGAATTATGTTCGTGCCAACAAAGATATAGCAAGTTCTAAAACAAGAAACTGTCACTTTTCACGTTAATAAACACTAGCGTACGAGATCGCTTGGAAGATATACAATAAAATTACATTGAATTGCTCGCTGCTCTACAGAAAATGACACCCCGTACAAAATTAATATTGCACCATTAATATTACACATTGAACTGCATCGACACGAAAATGATAAATTACGATTTACGAAGCCTATAATTTTGTAACCCTTTGTACTCGAAAAATGAATATATAGACAATACAGAATTAATTTTTTGCGGGTCGTCGTTTTTAAAAGAGAGAGATAAATTTCATTTAATTTAATATAAATTATATTATTTCTATTATATAACTACTATTTCATTTAATACAAAAATAAACAGTTCTGTGAAACAGTATACGCAAATAGTTGCATTTCTTAAGTTGAGAGATATTTTTATCCAGATTTAAAGGGCGAAGAATAATAGAACACCGAGGGTGTTCACTAATACAACAATGATTTCCAAGCATAAAGGCAGTCTACAGTGACATCCATCAAGCTAAAATTCGGCTCGAATCCAAGCACGTGTACCGAGCAATTTTTATAGTTAATTTCTTCGAAAACGAAGTCCATAATAGAAAAAGAAACGTATTACACATTTCCGACTTATTTTTGACGTAGCATCAGCCCCTATTCGATTCTACCGCCACAATTAACACACGACACCCTGCACACAAATTTGCTAGCGTCGAAATTATTTCGAAACGTGTCACAAACGTGTCATTTTTGATGGCGTTCTCGGGAGTCGCCATTCGAGTGATTAAACGACGTTCGCAAGATCACGCAAAATTGTTCTATACAGTACGTTAAATTCTTCTTGAAATTAATTAAATCAATTAAAACGCCCTCCCCGCGCCGTAATAGTTTCAGCCGCATAAATTCGACCGCGACAAGCTTAAAGCTTGCCACAAGTTCCATTCCAAGATAAACGGAGAAGAGCATCTGATCGGCATTGCCGTACGGGTGCCCGAGATTTGTAATGGGACTCGATCAAATGAGAATTAATGAATAATTCCTTAATCAAACGTCATTATGTTATAGGCCGGCTTATAAGCTCGTCGCCGCACGAAATGCTACAATTTTTCAAGTACAACCACTCTATGGCTTTCGAACATTTATGAGCGGCGCCGTGCTCCGAGAGAGCACGCCGGGTCGATAAAACGAGCCGGATCGAACGAGCGAAAGAAAATATCGGAGCGGTGCCCCGCTAAATCGAAGCTGGTCGAACGCCAAAGTGAATCCGAGCGGAGGGAATCTCTCTCTCTCTCTCTCGCTCTCTTTTGCTCTCTTTTGCTCTCTCTCTCGCTCTCTTTTGCTCTCTCACTCTCTCGCTCTCTATCTCTCTTTTGCTCTCTCTCTCTCGCTCTCTATCTCTCTTTTGCTCTCTCTCTCTCTCGCTCTCTATCTCTCTTTTGCTCTCTCTCGCTCTCTTTTGCTCTCTTTTGTTCTCTCTCTCACTCTCTCTCTCGCTCTCTATCTCTCTTTTGCTCTCTCTCGCTCTCCATCTCTCTTTTGCTCTCTCTCGCTCTCTATCTCTCTTTTGCTCTCTCTCTCGCTCTCTATTTCTCTTTTGCTCTCTTTCTCTCTCTCTCGCTCTCTATTTCTCTTTTGCTCTCTTTCTCTCTCTCTCGCTCTCTCGCTCTCTTTTGCTCTCTCTCCCGCTCTCTATCTCTCTTTCTCTCTCTCTCTCTCTCTCTCTCTCTCTCTCTCTCTCTCTCGGTAACGGAACGCCGTGAAAAATCGCGTCGCGAAAGTCTACGCGCACGCCGCTTTCTTTTGATTTATCAGTGGTTAACGACCCGAGGCGACGGCACGGTAATGTCCTCGCTTATTAATCAGTCCAGAAAACGTACAAAGTGCCCGCGCGGCTTTGGGTCTCTTTCGTAACGGGACGGTCGACTTTATTTTCGCGTTCCCGCGAAACGTACGTACGCGAAGCCGCTCGTGTGCACCGAGCGACGCGCGCCGCTCTGAAACGTATGATTTACGAGAACCAAGTAACGCCAACAGCTGATCGTCTGACACAGTTCTATCTGAATCTACTAATGCGAGCGCGCCGCGCTGACACCAGCCGCACATCGCGGCACCCGACCCCCGCGCGCACCCCGCGCCCACCCGACTGGCTAATATAGCCGAAACGCGAACGAAACTCGGATTTTCAGCTTCCATCGAAATCAATGAAATTTTGGATACGCATTCCGAAATATTCATATCATGCGGTTAGCGTTGTTGCGTGTGTAAGTTACGGTAATTATGCTGTATATGTTCGATTTTCTTCAGATTTTCTTTAAATACGACGATTTTTATGTTAGGCGATTAAGTATGAAATTGGATACTTTGCTCTATAATTTGACTGTGGAAAAATATAAAATGTAGAATGTGAAATATACAGTATACAATTTAATAAAGAATATCAAAGTATGGGGTTAAACTTTTCCTTGGGGGTTTCTATTTTTTGGACTTTCCAGTGGGCTTTTCAATGGATTTTGTCGCGAGAAGTCCAAAAATCGAGGTCCCGAATCTAGGAATGTAATTAAAAGTCCTGAATTAATTCGTTGAGAAGTTATGCGCGTCCAACGTTGACGAATTTATTCTAATCGTTATTTTTACCAAGTCAAATCGTTTTTTGATTAAATAAGAGTTCTAATTTGAAGTTCAAACAGTGAAAAGTATTGAAGTTATTCCCATAATTAAATGTAATTCAATAATAATAATAATAATAATATTTACAAATTAGAAATTACAGATATTAACAAATGTCCAATTATATAAGATAAGATAAAATGAAGATAATTTATTGGTCTGTTTCATGTAGGACACATTGTATAACAGGAATTGACAGTACTCAATCGTTTTTGATAATAATGAAATGAAAACGATAATGCTCGAATTTGTTCATATATCTCGACGTTTCGTTACTGTGATACATATTAACAATATAAATTTTTCTATCATACTCTTAAGAACTGAAAAAAATGATTTTGACGTAGACGAGTATGCTTTCTAACTGCTAATTATGATATTCTCCCGAAGAATATCCAACAGATTATTATATTTTATTTATTATATATTAATTATTTACAGATATTACTTTTTTTCTACGTGACGTAACTCTCTTGACATCGACAATATTTACAAAACGTACAATGTTACCCGTAAAACTTAAATATATATATAAATATTATAAACTATAAATTACTAAATAAATACTGAAACAATAAATTTCGTTATTTTCAATATTACAGTCCAACTTCTGTCCCTTTTCTAAGCGTAGAAACTATCGCAAATAAAATCGTATTCAAGAGCGTTTTCTTAAGGACCTTTTATTAGTTTTATTTACACTTCAATCACTATCACTCGAAAGATAGCGAATTTAAAACGAACTTGCGAACGTGTCTCCTTTAGAATATATTCATCGAAATAGGAAGTTTCATAGCTGAATAAATAAAAAAAAAGTGTACGTTTCATCGTAGTTTCATGCGTTTCGAGTTATGGTTCCAGCTGAAACTATTATACTTGATCATTGTTCTATCAACGGAACGTATTCGCAATGGTATCTACACGATTTGTATAATTGTGCAACTATTTGCGCATCCTCTAATGCATTAGCGCGGCGGCATAATTTATTCGCGGGAAATTTGCAAAAACCGATAGTATAAAGTAGTAAAGCCGCGATGCGTTCTTTGCACATTTTTGCTCGATTTATCCGACCTTAAGTGGGCTGAGACGTTGGAACGGCGCGCACAAAAACCGAGTTTCAATGCTTCGCGTTCTCTCAAACGATCGCGACGTCTCGGTTATAAAACGAAAAAAAAGCCTACATATCGGAAGGATTAACAGGCGTTCGTGTCGCGTAGTCGAAGAATAATTATTTTGCAATTGCACGCTTGTATTCGCACAAAAGAACGTGTCCGCGCGGGTTCGATTAATTGCGAGCAATTTCTTACGCGCGATTCACAACGGAGATTGCTATTATATCGTTAACAGATTCTACGAACCATGAATATTTTTTAACGTCGCGGTACACTTTTAAGGCGCGTTCCTCGTCGAAAGATCGAGAAATATCTGTGCAACCCGACTGTATTAAAATTTGCGCGCGTTTATCGCATTGTTTATTTTTCATCGTTCGTCGAACCCCGGCATCTTTCGTCGTTCGATCAACGCAATCGCCCGATTGATACTAATTAAATAAATTAATAAATCTCAATGCTCGCGTTAGTTATATTACAGACAGCCACGAAAAATGTTGTAATACCTCGCGAACTCTGTTTCCCCGAGCGTAAATGTGTGTTGATACGGTTTCAAATCCCTATCACTGCTACCGACAGTCTGTTTTTCTTCCTGATTCTTTCGGCGAATCACGCGAACTTCCCTCGGTTTCAACCGGCAAGAAACTTTCCTACCTATCGCTCTTTGCTTTTTCAACTCTTCGCGAAGAGAGGCATTTAATTCGGTCGCTCGGGTCGTTTTCTTTATTTTTTCTCCTTCTCTTCCTTCTTTTTTTTTGTCAGGAAACGGCGATGGAATTTCAGTCCTTCGCGAGGAATCGAGAACGGCCGGCGAAGAAACACGACGAGCATTACAACCGTAACAACCGGCGATAGAGTAACGATAATCGGCAAGATTAGCGCGCGAACATTGATCTTGTTGAAATTCGGATTCGCACCGCAGCGAAATTCGATTGATAGAAAGCTCGTAATTATCGACTTGTCGGTCGCGCTCGGAGCTGGGTAAAAATATTTCATCTAAGAAATGCAAATATTTACAAATGCAATTCTCTCAGCTGTGTTACATATGCTTCGTTTTAAATAGCAATTTATTTCTGTGTCAAATAAAATACTAGTTGAGATACTTAATTGATTTTACAAATGTATAACAAGTATTTGTATATAGTATTTATTTATATATTATTGTAATTATTATTATCATTGGGAATTTATTATTATATAGTAATTTATTATTATCATTATATTATGTTACCATATTTATATATTATATAAATATTTATTTCAAGTATTTCAGATAATATATTAGTATTTATTTATATATTACAGTAATTATATATTATCTGAAATACTTGAAATAAATATTTATATAATATATAAATATAGTAACATAATGTAATGATAATAATAAATTAATATAATAATATATAATACATAATAAATTGATTGAAATAAATATTTTCATTATTACGAGCGACACGAATTACTTGAATATTATTTTCACGGAATTCTTCCAAGCAGCCTCGAGTACATTCCTGATACACATGTTTACATTACGTTAAACGATCCAATTACACTGATTAATTAAGAGAAATACAAGAAAAAGCTTCTATCTCGAAACAATACGTGCTCGTAATTTTCCCGTTGGCACATTTTCTCTCGTAAACATACGAAATAGAATCTCGAAGAATGAATAGAAATTTCGGCACGCGAAATACTATTTCACATAATTAATTCGAACAATTATTCACGTCTCAAGGAAGCGTCATTTCAACGAATAACTTTCTTCGGCACCACCTAAATAACTATTTTTAATACATGCACTTATCTCCGTCGAATAAATCTTGAAATATCGTTCCGTGCGAACGAGAGTACGATTCATCGACTATTCCCGATACTTTCTCAAATATTTTTACCCATATCTGTCCGCACCATCGTAACAAAGCCAATGAAACAGAGATCGGCGCGAGCAACGTTTAACTTCGACAAAGTAAATTTTTCGATCGCGGACACCGACGCCGTGGCAACTAAAATTGCGCCCGACTCTCCCTTCTCGAATTTCTTCCGCAAAAATAGAAAGTTGCATAAACTACCAAAGACTAATCCGCCGTCGGTGTTGCTGCAACAGGCTCGAAATTGAATCGTCCGACTTCGCGGCGTTGTTCGCGTCTACGATCGCGTAAGCGGTGCAGTAATGTCTCCCTTACTGACGCTCAGATTGTCCACTAAACTGGACAATTCGGGAAGAGGAGATACGATTATTCTATATAATATATAGATGATAATATAGATTAAATATAGATAATAATATAATATATTATTATTAATATATTATATAAATTATATTATATTATTATATATCATATATATAATATATTATTATTCATATATTAATTGTGGACAATTTATAACTATAAAAATAAACCGCAAGGCTCGTATAATTGAATCTCCTCTTCCCAAACTGTCCACTTTCGTGGTCAATCTGGGCGTTAATTAGAGAGACATTACTGTACAGTAATGTCTCCATTACTGGCGCTCAGATTGTCCACTAAACTGGACAATTTGGGAAGAGGAGATACGATTATTCTATATAATATATAGATGATAATATAGATTAAATATAGATAATAATATAATATATTATTATTAATATATTATATAAATTATATTATATTATTATATATCATATATATAATATATTATTATTCATATATTATATAAATTATATTATATTATTATATATCATATATATAATATATTATTATTCATATATTAATTGTGGACAATTTATAACTATAAAAATAAACCGCAAGGCTCGAATAATCGAATCTCCTCTTCCCAAACTGTCCACTTTCGTGGTCAATCTGGGCGTTAATTAGAGAGACATTACTGTACAGTAATGTCTCCATTACTGACGCTCAGATTGTCCACTAAAATGGATAATGTGGGGAGAGGAGGTACGATTATTCTATATAATATATAGATGGTAATATAGATTGAATAATAGATTAAATATAGATTATAATATAACATATTATTATTAATATATTAATTGTGGATAATTTATAACTATAAAAATAAACCGCAAGGCTCGAATAATCGTATCTCCTCTTCCCAAACTGTCCAGTTTCGTGGTCAATCTGGGCGTTAAATAGAGAAACATTGCTATACAGTAATGTCTCCCTTACTGACACTCAGATTGTCTCCCAAAAAGTGACAATTTGGGAAGAGGAGAGACGATTATTCGAGCCTTGCGGCTCGTTTTTATAATTGTGGACAATTTATAACTATAAAAATAAACCGCGGGGCTCGAATAATAATCGTATCTCCTCTTCCCAAATTGTCCATTTTTGTGCGCAATCTGCGCGTCAATTAGAGAGACATTGCTGTATAATGCGCGCGAACCGGGCCGCAGCGGTAATAGGTAAATAAAGGAGACCGAACGCGAGAAACACGGGGTTATACTAAATTAGATGAACCTACGCGTTGTGTTCGGCGACAGGTTTCTCGAGCCGCGTTGCACCGACGTCGCGCGACGCGACGCGACGCGACGGGGAATCGTGCTAACGCGGTTTTCGAAGCGAACGAAAGTCCTTTCTAAACGCGCCGTTGCGTTCGAGCGGCGCGCACACCGCTCTCTGTACCTTTCCCACCCGTTTATTTTTCATAGAGAAGGATTAAAACCGCGTGCAACGCAGATTCTTTCGCGGAAACCATTTTTCTTTTGCGGAAACACACTATCGAACGTTGAAAACGTTCGCGCCGGGAACGCGCGATTCTCTTTTGCGTGCGCGTTCCGATGCACAAAGTGTTTCGGCCCGAGCGAAGAAGAAGGAGCTCTGTATCTCGAAGCTGGAATCGTAGCTATGCGATGAAATAGCGTTACGTTCTTTTTGCGAGAGAAAATCGAACCGAAAAACGCGAGAGGCGCGTGCTGCTGCGGAATGCGGCTGACTACCATGCGTCCGTCTATCGTTTGCCGTTTCTACTTAGAGTAGATCCGGACGGTATACAGTAATGTCTCTCTAATTGACGCTCAGATTGTCCAAAGAAATTAGACAATTTGGGAAGAGGAGATACGATTATTCGAGCCTTGCGACTCGTTTTTATAGTTACCGATTTTCAACGATTCTGAAAACGAGCCGTAGGGCTCGAGTAATCGTATCTCCTCTTCCCAAATTGTCCATTTTTGTGCACAATTTCGTCCACAATCTGATTGTGGACGAAAATGGACAATTTGGGAAGAGGAGATACGATTATTCGAGCCTTGCGACTCGTTTTTATAGTTACCGATTTTTAACGATTATGAAAACGATCAGCGGGGCTCGAGTAATCGTATTTCCTCTTCCCAAATTGTCCATTTTTGTGCACAATTTCGTCCACAATCTGATTGTGGACAAAAATGGACAATTTGGGAAGAGGAGATACGATTATTCGAGCCTTGCGACTCGTTTTTATAGTTACCGATTTTTAACGATTATGAAAACGATCCGCGGGGCTCGAGTAATCGTATCTCCTCTTCCCAAATTGTCCATTTTTTGCACAATTTCGTCCACAATCTGATTGTGGACGAAAATGGACAATTTGGGATGAGGAGATACGATTATACGAGCCCTGCAACTCGTTTTTATAGTTGTTGACAATCGATAATCATAAAAAACGAGCCACAAGGCTCGAACAATCGTATCTCTTCTTCCCAAATTGTCCATCTTTGTGCACAATTTCATCCACAATCAGATTATGAACGAAAATGGACAATTTGGGAAGAGGAGATACGATTGTACGAGCCTTGTGGCTCGTTTTTATAGTTGTTGACAATCGATAATCATAAAAAAGGAGACACAAGGCTCGAACAATCCTATCTCCTCTTCTCAAATTGTCCATTTGTGTGCACAAATTCATCCAAAATCAGATTGTGGGCGAAAATGGACAATTTGGGAAGAGGAGATACGATTATACGAACCTTGCGGCTCGTTTTTATAGTTGTTAACAATCGATAATCATAAAAAACGAGCCACAAGGCTCGAACAATCGTGTCTCCTCTTCCAAAATTGTCCATTTTCATGGACAATCTGAGCGTCAATTAGAGAGACATTACTGTAACGTGTTCTCCATCGTACGAACTGCTGGATGTAATCGATCATCGACATTTAACATTACTGACCTCTTGTCGTATCGTTTTTCTTGCAATTACAGTAATTCGAATTATTTCGATACAACGATTTTTCGAAAGAAAATGAAACTTTATGGAACGTTTGATGCGTTCAGTGCCGCGTGAATCGCGTATGGGTGACACTAATTTTTAACTAGCTTTTCGAAATTCATTTTCATCGTAATATGTTGAACGAACTGAATGTTACTAGGACTCGTAGAATACAAAATAGCTGAACTAATATTTTCTGTCGAAAATGTCCACTTTCTAGTCTCGGTTTCGTTAATTAACCCTTTGCACTCGAATGGCGACTTTGTGGCGTCGCTAAAAATTGTTATATTATTTTTCAAGATTATTCAGACAAGTAAAATTGCATTTCACTTTCCAATATGCTGAATTTCATGTGCATAAATCGCAACAAATTATATAAAATAGAAATACTGTAGATCAGAAATCACGTTTTGGATTTCGGATTCAAACTACTTCGACTGCAAAGGGTTAAATAACTTCGATATTTTGCGAATTTGTCGAGTCGACATTCGGCACTGAACATGTTCAATATTAGTGACAAAGGAACAGAATTCAATTCCGACTTCACAATTCGATTCCAGCTAATCGCAAGAAATCTCTCGTTAAAATACAGCAATGAATTAAAAAGCACAAAAAAATGTCCATTTACGAAACGAAAAACGATCCGAACGGTGCCGATGCACACTGAAGTGCACCGCGGATTGCAAGCGGAACC
The DNA here is from genome assembly GCF_051020955.1 of Megalopta genalis. Classification (NCBI taxonomy): domain Eukaryota; kingdom Metazoa; phylum Arthropoda; class Insecta; order Hymenoptera; family Halictidae; genus Megalopta; species Megalopta genalis. The sequence goes on along the minus strand of NC_135018.1, from coordinate 19,482,049 downwards.
TTTCAATCTCATATTTTCCCTACGACGAAGTTCCGAAAGCTCTGCCACAGTCAGAAGCATTTACTTTTCGTGGAAGACGCGTTACGAGATCATCGTCATCGAACGTCAAACGCGCGTCATCAATGTTACGTTCGTACAAAAACGGAGAACTTGGAAGGGCTTGTTTTCCCTTGACGAAGTTCCGTTCGATCGCGCACAATGCCGAAAGCGAAATCCGCGTCCAGCAACGGACAGCCGAAAACACCGGCGCAGTTCGTCGAATCGAAACTCTTTTCGCACGAGTCCGCCGCGAGTTTGCAGCGGCGTGCCCGCCTTATCTACGATCCTCCAGTGTACACTGTTTCAAGTAGCTGAGTGCATTTTTAAGGATCACCCTATCTAGCGAACGGCTTCAAGCGCTTATCCGATTCGTCATAAAGAAAACTTTCCGAACTTGCGCGCGGAGCCTTCGAAAGACAACGCGCGGCCGCTAAATGATCGCGAAGCGACTCGTTCGATTGCTGTTTCTCTTTTCGTTTTAGATGCAAGAAACTCGTTTCGATGGAACAACTCGCGACAGTCGAAGTCTATCGTTCTTCGTGATAGGCGCTAAATCGAGATGCCAATTTTCGTTACTTTTCCTTCAGCTTGTTAAGAAAAATGGAGAATTTGGGAAAAGCAGTCGTCTTATCATCGGTAAAAAATGCAACAAAGTTTATTTAGCTTAGTTTAGTTACTTCGATTTCCAGAGTCTTCTTCATAAGAAATGCCTAAATGCAAAAAAATACGTGCATAAACTTTTATCACGCAAAAGTTATTTCGCGTTGTATTATAACTTTTCACTTCGCTTTTATAATTATTGAGAATCGGCAAAAACGAGCCGCGAGGCTCGAACAATCGCATCTCCACTTCCCAAATTGAAGGAAAATTAAAATAAAAATTGACTGCGCCTAGAAACAAGCGATCCGACTTCGAAGCGATCCAAAATCTGTGCACCTTTCGCGAACTTTCAACCGCGAATCTCCCACAACAGTCGAAGAATCGAGTGAAGAAGAAGGCGAGCGTCTTCAGTTGACTCTTCGCGGTTCATTGGAACGCGATTCGTAACAGTTACAATCGCCCCCCTATCCAAAACTTTCAGCGCGTGGCCAATTAGTCGGTCGCGGACAGAACTATTTTCGCGATACGATTAAATTTCGAATGCGACAAAATTTCGCGCGCTCGTCTGCTCCGCGATCTAACCGCCTTCGCCTGCCCATTCGAAATGAAGTGTTATTTTAAGCAACAGCCCCGGCTGTATCTTGCGTTTCCGCGTAACAGAAATCTCGGTCCAATTAACGACGCTCGAAAAGCAGTTTTCTCGAGTCTCTTGGAGAATGAAAACGCGTCGCCATCGAGCACGAGTGAATAAAACGCGGACGGAGGAACGTTCTCTCGGTTATGCCACGAGCATCTTCGACGACGCTGCTCGTACGTTAACCCCGCGAAGGTCGCGGCCGAACTGACGGATACATGTGCAATCATTTTGCAAATATTTGCGAACATCGCGGGGCTCTTGCTTGCGAAGAACAGCGGGCACGTATGATACAGCAAGTCCCTGCACGATGCACCGGCGATCGCTAACAGAGAAGAAAAGCGTTTCCGTCGCGCGTCTTGGATCGATCGATCCGCGCGAAAGCGCGTTCGAAAAATTCGTTCAACGGAGTGCAACGGATCCGATCATGTTACGTTCGATCATTTCATGTAATCTGCCCTCGTCACGCTGAATTCTCTCATCTGCGTTCGTATCGCGCTGGCAGCAACGCGGAAATATGTTCGCAACGCGTACATATTTCGCTGAAAAATTTCGCCAAAATGACTCGGGACACGCGACGCGTTCGTTCGAAACAGCTGTGCGCGCGCCGTTCGTTCGTCGAACAGTTCGCTAAACTTTTCTAGACTAAAAGGAACTAGAAGACTGTCCGAAGACTGTCCGTTTACTTCGATAGCTGTCTACGAACGAAGAGAATTCGAGAATGCCGCGGTAAAAGACGAGATATTGGATCGAACAGACCCGACATTCCGCGATCGCAGGAGCCTATAAACGAAGCGGAGAGAAGAAGCCACGGTTTCGAAAAGCCACGATTTGCCTCCGATTTAACGGGAAGATCGCGGAACACATCCCCGTCCATCCCTTTATCAGCAATCCGCGGGTCCGACGCAATTTTCCGTAAACGCGCGGCATCTCGGCGAACTTTCAGGACCTCGGCTCGGCTAACTTGGAACGTTACGACGTCCGCGCGAGCATTTCGTCGCCGCTTCCGCGGGCAACGAGGGGCGGCCGGCCAGGTGATCCGGCCTGCGACGATCGTCGGAAAGATCCGCGTCCGCTCGCGAACGCGCGCGCGTAAATCCGCGCGCCGCTCCGCGCCGTCGAGAGTCCCGCGTGTCCCTCGGATCGGAAAAATTCGCGGAACTTCCCGGAGCGCAATGAGCCGCGACAATTTCACGCGGCGCGATCGTTAAATGCCCAACGGTACGTGCGTATGTGCGTAGGGCGAGACGGATGACCGGAATAGAAGAGAGGAACGGCGAGGAGAGGGACCGCGAAGACGACGAAGACGGCGAGAGAGAGAGAGAGAGAGAGAGACGGAACCGCGGCGTAACGGTTCGCGAGGGTGGGCGGGGTGCAGCAGAGGGCGGGTGGAAGGGGTCCGGCAACAAGGACAGAGAGCGTGCGAGAGAGACAGAGAGCCAGGAAGAGAGAGCGAGAGAGGGAGAGAGAGAGAAAGATAGACGGTTCGGCCACGCGAGAAGGACGGAGCTAGAGCACGCGACCTTCGCGAAACGTCAAACGTCTATGCTGTTTAGCATGCAGGGCCGTATGACTGAAAGAGGTCTCTCTACACAGACTCCCGATCACCTGCCGGGACACGTTCGCTCGCCGTTCGACGGGGAATCGTTCGATTTAGCCGAGTTCCCGCGGGCCGCTCGCGGGCCGAGCCGAGCCGAGTTTTCGAGGGAACCCCGCGGACAGGCCGCGGACCCTATCAGCCCCGACCGGACGGCTGGACGTGTCACGTGACCGGCGAAAACCCGGAACGATCTATTTCATCGAGCGGCAGCTCGAGGAACGCGGACGGATCCGGAGCTAGGCTGTCAATACGATCAGAAATTTCCGCGAAGAGGTTCGCCGGCGAAGAGTGGAAACGGCCGTGACAGCGTGTCTCCCCGCGAGCCAACCGTTCGATTTCCGCGGTTACGGCGCGGAATACGAACGCCGTCCCGTCGTTCCGCCGTTATATTCCCCCTTTCGCCGACCAACCGTGTCCCTCGAACGATTTCTTTCCCACCCTCCCCCCCCCCCCCACCCCACCTTGCAATCGACGGAGAAAATCTCTCTTTTCGTCGCTCGCTTGCTTTTCTGTTTTTCCGTGTTTTTTTTTGTTCCCTGTTTGTTTTTATTTTTCTTTTCGCTTCGTTTCTTTTGCTTTTGTAGTTGTCGCTCACCGAAAAAGCATTCTGCTCACCGATCGCCCGCTTGACTCCCGTCGTCCTCCAAAAATCTCGGCTTACTCCCGACGCACGTGTGATATTTTCGTCCCGCCGTGGCGGCTCACGGAACACGCACTCTTCGCCTCACGTTTCGCTTCAACACCAATCGAAATAGAAAGAGAGAGAGAGAGAGAGAGAGAGAGAGAGAGAAAGAGAGACAGAGAGAGACAGATAGAGAGAAATAGAAAGAGAAAGAGAGATAAGTTTCGTGTACACCACGGCAATTAGAACCATTCTCCTACAATTTCTTCCTTCCGCTCCTTTCGATCCGTCCCGGCGTGGTCGCAGCCCGTTTCTTTCTCCGTTCACGAGGACGTTCGGCACACTTGTCGCGCGCTGAACAGCGCGTCGACCGAAGGTTTAGGCGCGTAAGCGTCGCCGTTTAACGCGCGTACGTACTTCTCTTCGCGGCGTGCGTCGACGACAGTCGTCTGACGGCGTCGAACGACGCCGTTGACAACGAGGCACCGTGGTTCCTAGACGGTGGTCCATCTAAGCGCTGGCCGTGCTGCGACGACGGTACGGCTATATACGTCTCTCTTTCAAGTTTCGGCGAACTGTCACTCCTTCTGTCTTGTCCTCCTCGGAAGATCTCCGACGAAGATGTCCGACGATGACTCCGGTCATCGAAGGACACGATATCATCGTTCGCCTGTTGCGACGCGCTCGTCGCGCGTCGTCGATCCTTGCACCAGCTCTTACCGAGAGACAACGACACACGTTCGACGGGAATCTTCCTTTACGTCAACGGCGCGGCGCGGCGCGGCGCGACGTCGTTCCGAATCGAATCGGTGACACAATCCCCGGCCGACGTTGCTTTCACGAGAGCGCGTTTCACTTTTGTTTACTTTTCCCCGGGACCGCGAGCCGCGGCCGATACCGACGACGACTCATTTTCCCCGACGATTCCTATCGTCGATCGAGAGCCGCACACGCTCGACAGTCGGTTTCCCCGGATGATCGATCGAGCGGCGACGATGGATCGCGCACAGCCGCGGCGGCGGCGACGACGACATTCGGCGAGGCTCTTCACTGTGCACTTGTTGTCACGTGTCGGCGGCTCGGTGCCGTTCGCGCCGCGTACGCCGCGAATTCGTCGCGTTACCGTCCTAACACTCTCGCGGAGATGAGACTCGCGGCGATCGAACGCGGGCGGATCGATCGCGGGGAGGTCGATCGCGACGGGAGACTTTCGGGAAACGATTCGCGCAGCGAACGAACGAACGATCGAGCACAGAAGGGAAAACGAAAACGCGTTGATTCGCGCGAAAGGTCGCGACGGTGTTGACGCCGTCGCGAGAGCCGGGGATCTACGTTTGCCAAAAAGTGAAACTGCACAAGGTCGAGCAACGTCGAACCGAGCGAGCCACGCGACGCGCTGTCGGAAACGATTCGGGATCCACTGACGGCCCCGCGCGCACACGTTAACTGTCAACCGTGCGATTTCACGTGTCTCGGTAGAGCTGTGTTGCGGCGCGCCGCGGCCGATCTGGCGAATCCTGTCGATCGTGCTCCGGAGGATCGGGTGCTCGCTCGGCCGCGGATGGAAGGTGCGTGTCCCGTGTGTCAAATTCCGTGAGATATTATATCGGTGTGGTTCACGGATCGAGCTTCTCGACGGCCGTGCCGAAAAATCGGTCGCCGCGTTTCTCTTTCTCTCTCTCTCTCTCTTTCTCTCTTTCTATCTCGTTTTTTTCCTTCGCTGGGGATCGTTCGTGACGGTCGAGCAGCAACGGCGACGACGACGACAACACACAAACAACAGCGGCAGTGGCAGTGGAGCCCGGTGCGTCGTCGTGCGGTAATTATTCTTTTTTTTTTTTGAGCAGGAACGTGCACGAGCGAACGACGACGACGTTGACGACGACGTTGAAGACGACGTTGAAGACGACGACGACGTTGACGACGACGATGAATCAAGAAAAGAAATTCTATCGGAACAAGGCTACGCGCGTGTTCGTAACGCGTATTACGGGAGAACGGGGAAAAAAAACTTCTTCACACCCCTGAGCCGCGAGAGATCGTCGGCGATTCTCTCGTCGTGTTGGAAAAAAAAATATTAATGACGGCTGGTTTTATCACAGAACGCTCCTGGCGACGTAATCACGCACTTCGAGCCGCGGATAACGGATTGACACTAGCATTGAAATATTTACCTTGCTACATGTAAAATGAATAGAGAGCCTGCCTGAATCGAACGAAGGAAGGCTCAACCGGCCCACTGTGACGTCGCCGGCCTACTGTCAGCTCAGCGCTCGCTCGGCCCCGCGGTCAACTAACCTACCGTGTTCGCCGCGCAGACTTTACCGACCAAATAAATCGATCCGCCGCCGCCCACGCGCACAATTCGGCCCCGATAAATCGAGCACCGTCGTTTAACTATTTTACGTGGAAATCGCGAGCGGGCCCGATCATTTTTATCGTACGCGATGTCGCCACGGTCGCTCGCTTGACTACCGTAGTAGTCAGGTGTGAAACGCTCACGCGCACAGCCGCACACACAGAGACGGCGCACGTTTCCCTCGCAGATCTCGCGATTCGTAGAGCCATAGGCGTCGTTGGACCAAAAAAACTTATGTTCGCCGCGTGTAAGGGTGGGAGAAGAGACGGAGAACGGGAGAGAGAGAGAGAGAGAGAGAAAGAGAGAGTGAGGGAGAGGGAGAGAGCGAGGGAGAGGGAGAGAGAGTGAGAGAGCGAGAACGAAGGAGGCGACCGAGCGATGAAGAGAGAAGAAGAGCGAGACAGAGCGCGCGTGTAAGAATATCAAACGCATTGACGTCTTACGCAGCGTCGAGGGTAATTATTTCGGACGTAGTTCGCCGCGCGGCTGACCTCGAAATTAGAAATTTCGCACGGTGCCGCGGCGACGGGCGTAACTCGAATTCGCGGCGCGTGACAGAGACGCGCGCGGATTCGAGCGGAGAGAGAGAGAGAGAGAGAGAGAGAGAGAGAGAGAGAGAGAAGGAGAGAGACGGCCGCGTTAACGGAACAGATATTCGCGTGCGATTCCGTCCCGATCTGTCACAAGTATTTTCTCCGTCGCTGCGCCCGCCCCGCCGCTGCTCCCTCCCTCCCCCGCCCCTTCGCCCCTCGGCCCGTCAAGACCGACTCCTTTTGTTATATAGTCTCCGCGCGACGTCCTCTCCGCGGAACGCTTGCCGGAAATTTATATGGAGATTTTTCTTTCCCGCGTTAAGGACGATTGTTTCGCGAGCTTTCAAAGACTGTTCGGCCGAAAGGTTCCTCTCTTTTCCATCCCTTAAAACCACTTGTCGGTTCCTCCATCTTGAAATCGAATAAAGACCGTTTCTTTTTTTTTGGAATACTCGAGACCGTGTCCTTACTCGGCAGCCTTTCCACGGTTTTCGGAGCTCGTTGTATGCCTGTCGCCAGCGCTAAGGTAATGTCTCCCTTACTGACGCTCGGATTGTCCACAAAAATGGACAATTTGGGGAGAGGCGTTTTTGTAGTTACCGATTGCTATTAAATATAGAAACGAGCCGAAATGCTCGAGTAATCGTATCTTCTCTATCTAAATTGTCCATTTTTATAGACATTTTTGAGCGTCAATTAGGGAGACATTACTGTATTTAATAGAACGCGTCTCCCATAAAATGTACACTAATGTCTCCCTTACTGACGCTCAGATTTTGCATAAAAATGGACAATTTGGGGAGAGGAGATACGATTGTTCGAGCCTTGCGGCTCGATTTTATAATTACCGATTGCTAATAAATATAGAAACGAGCCGAAATGCTCGAATAATCGTATCTTCTCTACCTAAATTGTCCATTTTAGTAGACATTTTTGAGCGTCAATTAGGGAGACATTGCTGTATTTAGTATAACGCGTCTCCCGTAAAACGTACAGTAATGTCTCCCTTACTGACGCTCGGATTTTGCATAAAAATGGACAATTTGGGGAGAGGAGATACGATTGTTCGAGCCTTGCGGCTCGATTTTGTAATTACCAATTGCCAATAAATATAAAAACGAGCCGAAATGCTCGAGTAATCGTATCTTCTCTACCTAAATTGTCCATTTTAGTAGACATTTTTGAGCGTCAATTAGGAAGACATTACTGTATTTAGTATAACGCGTCTCCCGTAAAACGTACAATAATGTCTCCCTTACTGACGCTCGGATTTTGCACAAAAATGGACAATTTGGGAAAAGGAGATACGATTGTTCTAGCCTTGCAGTTCGTTTTTATAGTTGTTGACAATCGATAACCATAAAAAACGAGCCACAAGGCTCGAAAAATCTCTATTTCCAAAATTGTCCACTTTTGTGGATGATCTGAGCGTCAATTAGGGAGACATTAGTGTATGTACGTGTAACACAGTATCGTTGTTGTTGTTGTGTGTTGTTACCGCGAGTGGTGGGAACGGGACCAATTACGCCAGAGACTTAACCAGTTAACCGAGGAGATTCGGTCAACTTAACTCCGTCGTTTTTTCGCTATCGTTTTTGTTTCCTTTTTATTTTCCTTTTTTCGTCTTTTCGCGTCGTCTTTCATTTTCCTTTCAACTCGCGGCCAATAATTCTTTCGCTTTGCCGCTTTGTCACGGTATCCGTAGTAGCAACGTGAATTATATATTGCGTTCGCGCTGGTCGCGACGGTACAATTGCTTCATCAATTTAATTGTTCTTGAAAAGTCGTTCGATTAGCAGTTAAGCGATCGTTCCTGCCGGCTGCTCGAAAATGAGAAAAATTCATTTTCACCGGCGGCGTTGGATCTCTCTCTCTTTCTCTCGCTCTCTATCTCTCTTTTGCTCTCTCTCTCTCTCGCTCTCTCGCTCTCTATCTCCCTTTTGCTCTCTCTCTCGCTCTCTAACTCTCTTTTGCTCTCTCTCTCTCGCTCTCTAACTCTCTTTTGCTCTCTCTCTCGCTCTCTCGCTCTCTATCTCCCTTTTGCTCTCTCTCTCTCTCTCTCTCTCTCGCTCTCTAACTCTCTTTTGCTCTCGCTCTCTATCTCTCTTTTGCTCTCTCTCTCTCTCTCTCTCTCGCTCTCTCGCTCTCTATCTCCCTTTTGCTCTCTCTCTCGCTCTCTAACTCTCTTTTGCTCTCTCTCTCGCTCTCTCGCTCTCTATCTCCCTTTTGCTCTCTCTCTCGCTCTCTAACTCTCTTTTGCTCTCGCTCTCTATCTCTCTTTTGCTCTCTCTCGCTCTCTACCTCTCTTTTGCTCTCTTTCTCTCTCTCTCGCTCTCTTTTGCTCTCTCTCTCTCTCTCTTGCTCTCTCTCTCTCTCTCTCTATCTATCTATCTATCTATCTCTCAGTGCTCTGTGCATTCTGCTTTAGGATTCCGTTTTATGATTCTGATCTTCGCGCGGTCCGCTCTCGAATCCGAACTCCCGCGAAACAGTCGTTGAAAATCATGACAGCGATGCGTGGACACGATTAAAATTTTAATGGCCCGGTCATTGATAGTGTTCGGAGTCGAACGAATCGAACTTCATAATAGCGGAATAGCAATCGAGTGTGATCACAACTGACTGACTCTTGTTTCATTCTTTTCTATCCGCTTTTGACAGACGAAATCTATTTTCTTCGACCGTTCGTCTGTCGAAAGTCTATTAACGCTAAACCCACCAAGCAGTAATACTAACTGGCATGTACTGCTTCAGAAAAGTGGTGAAGGCCGAATTTATTTGGAATTTGTAAAGTTTTTCTTATAAGAGACTTGATCCAATAATATAACTTATTCAAGCGTTTTCCACGAAAGCAGCCTCGGAACTTTGCAGAATTGCAAAATAAGAAAGCGGCCACTTTGACCGCGGTAGGTTTTAGTGTTAATACGTGACAGTCTATTAAATAAACACCCGAACGAAAACGATTATATTATGATACGTTAATGGAAATATGTCTGTTCACAATGAAAATCGTCGCCGTTGTTATCGACGAATTCATTGAGAAGATACACCTTGTGGAATCGCGAATTCGTGAGAACTATTAAACAAGTGGGCACTCGAGTGGGCAATAGTCGGTTAGAAAACTATGCGTTTCATAGTTCGAAATATTTAAATGAAACGGGAGTTTTGCATATTCACGAACGCTGATCGATACGTAAACGTTTTGAATATACTCCGGAAAATTATAATAAATGGAATATTCATATTCCCACAGCTGGTTATTGTATTTATTATGCCCATTGTAATAACAAATTCTATTGCTCTTAACATATCTAGGCTATTTATACGTTTTCAAATGTTTCTCTGCTTTTATTATTTTTCGGTATTTATATTCTACTTGCGAACGGAAACGTGTATCCGCGGTCTCTTTTTTTCTTTTTTTGGAGGAGACACGTAATTCAAACTGTGTGCTCGAAAACGTTTTTAATCTTCAGTTTACCTGAATTTTCGCGACCGATTCTGACGATCCTAATTTCGGATTCGTACGCCACTTAGGCGTGTCCTTGAAGGACGCCGATTATGCAACAGCTTCGACTTAAAAGAAAGCGCAACCATTTCAACAATCGAAGATTTAATTTGTGCGAAATATTTATAAACAGAGCATTTTGTTTTTAGGATCATATTTTATTATGGTATAACCGTGTTGGAACGTCAACGATACTTTACAAAAACAGAAAAATGTATTTTTACTATGTACGAGAGTGAGAGTAATTATTTTTAAAATTCTTGTTATTACGTTATTATTCTTATTCAGTTTATGTTTAATTCTCGCTCATAAATTAGGAAAATATTATATATAGAAACGTAAAAATTGCTACGTCCTTTCTTAGATAATTTATTAATTTAAAAAGCAAGCCGTTTATTATTATTACGTTAATAATAATTATTATTATTATTAAGCAAGTCAATTATTGTTATTACTTTATTATTCTTATTCAGTTTATGTTCAATTCTCGCTCATAAATTAGGAAAATGTATAGAAACGTAAAAATTGCTATGTCCTTTCTTAGATACTTTATTAATTTAAAAAGCAAGCCGTTTATTATTATTACGTTAATAATAATTATTATTATTATTAAGCAAGCCAATTATTGTTATTACGTTATTATTCTTATTCAGTTTATGTTCAATTCTCGCTCATAAATTAGGAAAATGTATAGAAATGTAAAAATTGCTCTGTCCTTTCTTAGATAATTTATTAATTTAAAAAGCAAGCCGTTTATTATTATTACGTTAACAATAATAATAATTATTATTAAGCAAGCCAATTATTGTTATTACGTTATTATTCTTATTCAGTTTATGTTTAATTCTCGCTTATAAATTTGGAAAATATTATATATAGAAACGTAAAAATTGCTACGTCCTTTCCTAGATAATTTATTAATGTAAAAAGCAAGCCATTTTGACAAGCCATTCTGGTAAAAGTATATAGGGTGTTCAGGGAATCGTGGTACAACCGGCAAGCGGCTGATTCTCTACGTGCAAAAATAAGTTGAGAGAGAGCAATATCATTTTTTTATTTAAAGCTCCGATTTCGAGAAAAATTAGCTTGATATACCAATTCTACTGTCTCGTCGTATTACAAGCCACGCGAATTCGACGCATCTTGCAACTCGGTTTCCTCGAAAACGGGGCCTTAGATTAAAAAATGTTATTCCTCTTTCTCGACGTATTTTTGCACGTAGAATCACCCTCTCCCCCTCCCTCGCCGGTTGTACCACGATTTTCCGAACAATCTGTATACTTCTATCAGAGGTGTCAAAAGGGCTTGTTTTTCAAATTAATATATATTTTTTTATATTTTTTTTTATATATGTTTCTATTTTATCAGCGAGAATCGAATATAAACTGAATAAGAATAACAACGTAACAACAATAATTAAAAACCTAACGTAATAACAATAATCAAAAAAGGAAAAATTAAATTCACATTATCAGTTTCAACCCGAAGTTTACAACGATTTCAAACAAAACAGCGGGAATTCTTGATACTTTCATGAATCACGTGATATGTTCTCACTATTTTAATGCCCGCATTTTATCCAAAAAAGTTGCAGTTTTCGAAAGAAACAAAATTTGAAAAAAGTGTCCCAAAAAATGGGACATTGGCGGATAATAAGTTAAGAGAATGCCCGACGTTCCTCGCTCCAAAACGATCTAAACCAGGGGTGTCAAACTCGCGGCCCGAGATGAACATTTTTGATGTCAAGAGTATCAGAACTAATATATACTATAATTTAACAGAACTATATTTTAACAGAACTATAATTTAACAGAACTATATACTTTTATTTACAGAACTATAATTTAACTTTATATATTATTATATTACATATTATATTATATTATATATTATTACAATATACTAGTCAAGATAAAAATATTTGTTTCTATGAACATTGATTCTTTTTTCGCGGCCCACCTAAAGTTAAGCATTGTTTATTTGGCCGAAGTTATAGCTTTTGAGTTCGACACCCCTGATCTAAACGATCTAGTGGAGTCCTAGAAGGACCCAGAACACGAGGACCCAGAAACCAAACATTTTCTACGTTCCCAGATCGGCCGAGCAACCTCCGATCGTCCTCCGCCGAATATAAAATTCGCCGTCGAGCTCGCAAGGAGAAAACATACAAACAATACCCAAAGAAAAGACCGACGAACGCATCGGCCGCGGAAACGTATCGAAATTCGGCAGATATCGCGTCCGTGCGACACGTGTGACTCTGGATTAGGCAAGGTAAACACGCGTGCGGCCAGGTGGCGTGAAATGCAGTTGGTGCATCGTGGAAGTTGGTTCGGCGGAGGCGCGCGCGCGCGAACACGGACGCGGGCACAGGTAGGTACGGCTACGTACTTTTCGTACAATATAGTCGTTACGATGCAGCTGGCTATACATATAGATTCTTAGGTAATACTAATTGCGCCCGACTGCCGAGTGCATCCGAGCTCGCTCGCTCGCTCGCGCGCGCGCGCGCGTTCGATCTAGCTCGTACGTGTGGACACACGTGGAGCACAACTCGGCTCGCAGACGTATCGCCGCGGGGAATAATTTCATTGTAGCTACTTTAATGCGATCGCCGGCGATAAATTATTCGAAGGCCCGATAACTCGGCGCGATCGCCACCGTAAGAACCGGACGCGTTTACGGGCCTAGCCGTTCTCTGTCCGCTCCGTTCGCGGATCCATCGCGCAAATTGAATTGCCTCAATGTCAATAGTTTCTTACAACCGTCGAAAGAAGGCCGCGCAGGCGGCACGCTAACGCGCGTAATCCGTCGTCGCGGCGTTGCCCGATGCTGTTTCCTTTTATCGATCTCCACGAAAAAAAAGAAGGTTCCCTCCGTTGCGTCGCGACGGGTCGCGTCGCGTTGCATCGCGTCGTCTAGCCTCGTCCTATGGCGAAACCCCGGCGATGTCGGGCAAACCGTTCGGCGCACCATAGACGTGGAATCGCCGCTCGAACGCGGCAAGAATTGCCGGTGATGTATAGCCGCTAATAAATTATACATTGTTCCTCTCAGAACGTACTCGCGACGCGTCTTTTTTTTCCTTTTTATTGCCTCGCCGGCCGCAGTCTCGTATAAAGTGTGCCGTGCATTTACGTTCTAATTACTCCGCGGACCCGGGAAATTCTAGGCATTAAAATTGTTTTGCAGCGATTCCGATCGCTGCGGATTTTCCTTCGCCGATCATCCTCGTCGATGCATAATGATGCACCGTGTCCGAGCGGCCACCATCCGCGGACCGTACGCGACTTTTCCGATCCTGGATTCGCTGGCGTTTCCATTAAAAGGCGAACTAAGGGGGGGAGAGGGGGGAACTTATTATCTTAGAGGCTCTCGCGAGCATTCGAGATCCCGCGACGCCGGCTCTCGCCGCTCGGCCATAACTGTAACGTTCCTCTTTTCCATTAGATTGTCTTAAACTGTGATTAATTTCTGCGCGAGGCAATCGAACGTCCGAGGCGGATCCGTTGTTGTGCGATCGCCCCGACGGATTGCGTTTTCCTCGATCACGGATTCAAATCGAGAAATTCCGGTTTTTCAATGCGTGGCTTCGAATGCGAAATCTCTCGAAGGTTTCGATTTATTTCGTGATTTATTAATTTCGATTTATTATTCGTTATATTTCGTGATTTATTAGTTTTCGTTTATTTATTAATTTCGATTTATTATTCGTTATATTTCGTGATTTATTAGTTTTCGTTTATTTATTAATTTCGATTTATTTCGTGAAAAGACAATCGCGGGGGATTTTACGGCGTAAGACGCGTCGTAACAATTTCACGCAACTCGCGTGGATAATGATTATTAGATTTTGTTGATCGACGTAGTTCGGATTATTTGGAATTAAATGCACGTGGAAGTGGGATTGTTTAGCGGTGAATTTAATGAATATTTGGTAACGATGCTGTTTTATTGAGCGAGTGTGCAAAGAAGTATGCACATGATGTTACGAATATTGTTTCAGCGATTAATTATTACTGGCACTAATTATTTTAGACCAGGAATTAACAAGTACGATACTTTATCGATGCGAAAGCTACAACAAAATTTAAATATTTTTGTCGGAAGAATCGAAATGAGGCAGATATTGTTGATAAAGAATCAAGGTTTCAATGGAATGGCATAAGAGAAAACATGAACGATTTCTCTGATGGCATTTTGTAAAAATATAAATCTTTTCTAATGAAATAGTGACTTAATAATAAATATGATAAATGTACTTAATAATAAATAAAGTATTCCGAAACGTAAACTTGGACGATTTCCGATAGCATTTTCTAAAAATATAAATCCTTTCTCTAATAAAATAGTGACTTAATAATATAATAAAATAATAAATATAATACTAATGATATAATACAATATAATAAATATGCTTAATATTAAATAAAATATTTCGAAACATAGACTCGGACGATTTCCGATAGCATTTTCTAAAAATATAAATCTTGTCTAATAAAATAGTGACTTAATATAATATAATAAAATAATAAATATAACAATAATAATATAATACAATATAATAAATATGCTTAATAAGAAATAAAATATTTCGAAACATAGACTCGGACGATTTCCGATAGCATTTTGTAAAAGTATAAATCTTTCTTAATAAAATAGTGACTTAATAATATAATAAATAATAAATATAATAAAATATAATAAATGTGCTTAATAATAAATAAAATATTTCGAAACATAGACTCGGACGATTTCCGATAGCATTTTCTAAAAATATGAATCTTTTCCAATAAAACAGCGACTTAATAATATAATAAAATAATAAATACAACAATAATAATATAATACAATATAATAAATATGCTTAATAATAAATAAAATATTTCGAAACATAGACTCGGACGATTTCCGATAGCATTTTGTAAAAGTATAAATCTTTCTTAATAAAATAGTGACTTAATAATATAATAAATAATAAATATAATAAAATATAATAAATGTGCTTAATAATAAATAAAATATTTCGAAACATAGACTCGGACGATTTCCGATAGCATTTTCTAAAAATATGAATCTTTTCCAATAAAACAGCGACTTAATAATAAATATGATAAATATACTTAACAATAAACAAAACATTTCGAAACACAGACTTCTTTCGAAGGCTACGTTGCTTCGCGAAACAAACCTCTGTCAATGAAATGAATTTTCCGATGATTTTTTATTAACCTAGGGATTAAAAACAGCTCTCAACTATTGTTTCGACTCGACAAACTGCTAAAAATTCAAGCGCAGTAAAATCAAATACGCACGACGCCACCCCGCCGCGCGCCTTCGCAAATTTCTCACGAACCCTCAGCGTCGCAGAGAAGAACGAAAACATGATTACCATGTCAGCGATTGTTTCGACTTTAATCGAAGCAATTAATGCGTAAAACTACCTTGCGATTGTCGCACCGCCGCAATTGTTCCTGTCTCTTTCTGCACTCGGTAAGCAGACGACGAAACGCTCCTCGTCTTCGCTCGTCGAAGTTGCATCGATCAGGCGTGTAAACGAAAACGTTTCCCTAACAAAAATTCGCCGACATAAAATCGATTCCATAAAACTCTATAAAATTCTATAAAATCAAAAACACGAACATAAACTCGATAATAAATACAACACAAAAGAACGCCAACTAAAGAGAAAGCTCCAACACGCGACGCAGATCTCGGCGAAAACCAATCTGTCAAATGTTCGACAGACGAATTACAAGCAAATAATATAAATAATAAAAATAGAAAATAAATTGTAATAAAAAAGAAAATAAATTGTAATAAAAAAGAAAGTCTATTGACAAATGAGCCGTTTATTTTGAAAGTGGCATAAGTCACTTTACCGTAATGAAAAGTGGTGACTTTTTAATGTTTATACGAAATTATTTATACTGATATATATACTGATATATACTGATATAATATATATCAGTATAGAGAGAGAGAGAGAGAGAGAGAGAGAGAGAGAGAGAGAGAGAGAGAGAGGAGAGAGAGAGAGAGAGAGAGAGAGAGAGAGAGAGAGAGAGAGAGTATTATTAGATATACTTATTTATACTACTATATATTATTGAAATAATTTATACTGAGATATATATATATATATAAATTATTATATTATTTATACATATATTTATATATGATTATATATTATTTATACTGATTACTATACTTATTTATACTATAGAGAGTATTATTAGATATACTTATTTATACTACTATATATTATTGAAATAATTTATACTGAGATATATATATATATATAAATTATTTCAATAATATATAGTAGTATAAATAAGTATATCTAATAATACTCTCTATAGCATAAATAAGTATAGTAATCAGTATAAATAATTTAATAATATATATAATTACATATTATTTATTATTATATATTATTATATTATATATTATATATATTCTATATTATTATTATATTATTTATTATTATTAATATATATATATCGGTATCCTGAGATAACAAATACAAGTAAATCTTCTCGAAAATCAGCATCCATATTTCTCAACGTGTTAAAACGCAAACCCTTAAATATATCGACTTAAGAACAAAGTGACCGACTTAAAAACGAAGTGACATATGCCACTTTCAAAATAAACGGCTCAAATATCAGCCGTCAATTTCCCGGCGTCACGATACAAACGATGCGAACGATTTTCTGGAAACGGTCGGGGGCAAAATTTTCAGGTACGCTGCGCGCACGGTACGCGTCGCAACTGCGCCGACTTGCCTTGGAGAAATTCCAGTAAAAAAGGTCCGGTTGGCTGGCTTGATACCTTATTATGGCCTAGGGTTTTCGCAGGGTGACCCTTGTCGGTGAGCACTCACCGGGTATTTCCCGCGTGATAAACGCGATTATTGTCTGGCACGTTCTGTCGTTGTTTCCAGATCGATCCGGCGTTGCATGCGCGTCCACGTGCACGTTGTTTTTCATAGATCGTCCGCAAGCGGCAAAGAGCGGTGTGGTGCGGCGCGGTGCGGCGCGGCGCGGAACGGTGCGGCGCGGAGCGGAGCGGTGCGGAGCGGTCAGCTGAAATTGCGCGTCTACGCGTTCTTAGGTAACGCATCGCGCGTTGCGTGAACGGAACTTGGCTCGTTTCTTCTCGGTGTGGGTTCCGCTCGTGGACGCACACCGACGTGGAAAACACACCGACACAGCGGCGCACCGACACGCGGCCCGAGAGAGGAAGCCCGCGCGCGCGCGGGTGTATATGTGTGTGTGTGTGTGTGTGTGTGTGTGTGTGTGTGTGTGTGTGTGTGTGTGTGTGTGTGTGTGTGTGTGTGTGTGTGTGTGTTAGGCCAGGCTTGCGGGGCAATTGCTACAGTTCGTTTCGCGCACCTTTATTTTTGCTTTGCGTGAGGCGCAGGTGCCTCCGTCGGGCACGTGACGTCGTGCCTATGTATCCGCATCCACGTAGTACGCTATTAGGTAACGCGTCGATAGTGCGTGAATCGGATTTGCCGTCGTAACGCTCGCCCGCCTACGGCAGGCACGCTTCATTGTCCGTGTTGCCTGTCCGCGACGCTGCACAAAAGTCGGTTTTCACAGACGCCTCGCCGCTTCCAACGTCCATGGAAAAACGGTCCCCGCTTCCGGGAGGACGTACCGCCGGTTCGATCTTCCTCTGCGGAAATTTTGCCGGTTTTTTTCTGTCAGAGACGTTCGCGCGCGCGCGACTTTTTACCGATCCCCGTGAACGGTGTTCCCGTCGACGGAGCCTCGAAATTTTTGTTAGCTAGCGGGCAAAATCTGCTGTTTGGCTCTTCTCCTTGTTTGGCGGACGTCTCTGAGCGTAGTTACGTATAGGTATCGATTGTCGACGATCATAAAAATGAGTCGCCAGGCGAGAACGATCGCGTCTTCTTTTTTAAAATTGTTCAATTTTGTGCGCGATCCGAGCGTCGATTAGGGAGAATTTATTATTGTATTCTATGGGATGAAACTTACGCTTGATTTGAAGTGAAAATAGCAACAGTTGGGTATTGTGAACGAGTTTATAACAAATGATGAACGATTTTCTTTGTTAGGCCAAAATGCTGCGGGGAGAGCGGGGGGATACGATGAAAGTAGAATCGATGACTCCATTTATTGAAGTACTTTAAAAAATCGCTTCGCGAACGACCAATGAATGAATCAATCCAACGGATCGAATTGATAAATTTTTAGAATTAAATGACATCTGATACATTTTTAAATGATATCTGCAAGTTATTTGTAGGTGTATAATGGAAATACTGCATTTTTAATATGGAAAGATTGTCATAATCTCAACTCTTTCATATATTACGAGAAATACAGTGGCTCAAAACAGTGTTCGTATACTATTTAAAATGCAATAACTGTTTCAAAACTGATCCAAATGATTTGAACACTTTTTAGACGATAAAGGGACTTCATAGACACTAAACGATTACTGAAAGGCTCTTTTTTCTTTAATTTTGCTATTAGTTAGGATGAAAAGAAACAATTAAAAACCCTCGTCTTTTAGCTTTTGGAACAATTTTTGGAGCAACAAGACATTTTTCAAATTTTCGTTATAGGCTCAGATGAAAAGGTTAAGAAACGAGAATTTTTTTATTCTTTTTTTTGTCATTCCAAGTAGTAGCGTAATTAAAAAAAAAGAAGCATTTCAGTCGTCGTCCAGTAGGCTAGTTCCTCCATCGTCTAAAAGAAAATTCAAGTCGTTCAGTTCAGTTTTAAAATAGTTATTGCGTTGTAGAATACTATAACAAGGTTATAGTATTATTATAGTATTAACAATTTTTGGAGCAACAAGACATTTTTCAAATTTTCGTTATAGGCTCAGATGAAAAAGCTATAAAACGAGGGTTTTTAATTTTTTCTGTCATTCCAAGCAGTAGCGTAATTAAAAAAAAGAAGCATTTCAGTCGTCGTCCAGTAGGCTAGTTCCTCCATCGTCTAAAAGAAAATTCAAGTCGTTCAGTTCAGTTTTAAAATAGTTATTGCGTTGTAAAATACCATAACAAGGTTATTTTACGAATATTTTTGTGGGCCACTGTACACGAGCTGTGTAATGTATCAGCAATGTTCGACCGGGAACGATCGCACTGGCGAATAATTCAAGAAAAATCAATGTATTGCGACTCTGTTGCAATAAAAACTGCCTCATCGAATCGTCGAGTTTCTTTAGCTCGTGTAAATCCTAGCGCAATTTGGTTTCGGCAACGATATTATGATTCATTTTCAAAGGTAGAGACGATGAATTATCAAGAAACGCAGCCGTCGTATTTTTACCGCAAGAGATCTTTCAGTGAACGAGTGGAGTTTTTTCCTTGTTTCAATTTTCGTAACGTTCGATACGAGAATAGGGAATTTTGTGTAAAAATATGCAGTTTGTACGCACGCAATGATCTCTGTAAAAAAAGTCCACGGACAAGGAAACGATAAGAAACGGTTTTCCTTGCGCTCGATTTCTTTTCGGTGCTCACTCGATGCGAAACAATTGTACCGGGTGTCGCAGAACTCGCAGCAGAACCGTCCGAGCGGTGCGAAAAGAAATGCAGGAAAAAAAGTTAATTGAGAGATGAGAACAATCATGATTTCGTTTTCGAAAAAAATCGCGTCTGAAATTCGTCAGTTTCGCGTATACATTGCGTTACACGGTCCGTATAGTGGGAACCGAGAGAAGTAGAATCGGCCAGTCATGCACAGACAGGTCGGTCGACTCCTTTTTCGGTTTAAATCCAACTCCCTCGAAGGTGAGTTCTCAATCAGAGAAACGTTTATCAGTTTTTTCGACTCGCCTTCGCGATTTGAGAAACAGTCGAAAGAATTGTTTCGTATTTAGTTTCAATTCATACTCTCAGAGCGTTCAAGGAAAATATGTGTTATCCATGTTCATCGTTAAAAAATTAATACGTAGCGTAGCGTAATGATATAAAAATGTGCAAAAATCGAGTTTCATCTTTCTTTCCTCTAATTTTAACACCAGAACTACCGAGACTTAAACGCGACTAATCTACATGATTTTATAACAATAATAATATTAGATTTATGTGTATTATATTTATTATATTTATTATTATATTTATTATTATATTATTATTTATTATATTTATGTGTATTTATGTGTAATAATATAATATGTAATAATAAAATAATATAATATGTGTAATAATATAATAATAATAATATATACGATTTCTATTATAATATATGTTTCGATAAAGAAATATATCTAAAAATTACTCGTAAAAAAAACGTCCTAATAATATCAAGAATTGTAGAAAGAGAAAACAGAAACCAGTCATTTTGACTGACTTGGTATTTCTAATATTAATCTGAACTGGTAAATTTCAGATAATTGACTCGTCCATCATCGAATAAGTGACTTTATAACAATAATAATTATTAATTATTATTAATTAATATTAATAAGTGATTTTATAACAATAATAATATTGGATTTATGTGAACTTCGTACGATTTCTATTATAATATGTGCTTCGATAAAGAAATATATCTAAAAATTACTCGTAAAAAAAACGTCC
This sequence comes from Megalopta genalis, assembly GCF_051020955.1. NCBI lineage: Eukaryota > Metazoa > Arthropoda > Insecta > Hymenoptera > Halictidae > Megalopta > Megalopta genalis. The sequence goes on along the minus strand of NC_135018.1, from coordinate 19,461,590 downwards.
TAATAATATCAAGAATTGTAGAAGAAGAAAACAGAAACCAGTCATTTTGATTGGCTTGGTATTTCTAGTATTAATCTGAACTGGTAAATTTTGGATAATTAACTCGTCCATCATCGAATAAGTGACTTTATGACAATAATTATTTTATTAAATATTATTAATTAGTTAATATTAATAAGTGATTTTATAACAATAATAATATTGGATTTCTGTGAACTTCGTACGATTTCTATTATAATATGTGCTTCGATAAAGATATATATCTAAAAATTACTCGTAAAAAAAATGTTCTAATAATATCAAGAATTGTAGAAGAAGAAAACAGAAACCAGTCATTTTGATTGGCTTGGTATTTCTAATATTAATCTGAACTGGTAAATTTCAGATAATTGACTCGTCCATCATCGAATAAGTGACTTTATGACAATAATTATTATTAATTATTATTAATTAATTAATATTAACAAGTGATTTTATAACAATAATAATATTGGATTTATGTGAACTTCGTACGATTTCTATTATATGTGCTTCGATAAAGAAATATATCTAAAAATTACTCGTAAAAAAACGTTTTAATAATATCAAGAATTGTAGAAGAAGAAAACAGAAACCAGTCATTTTGACTGACTTGGTATTATATTTCTAATATTAATCTGAACTGGTAAATTTCAGATAATTGACTCGTCCATCATCGAATAAGCGACGAATACAATCGTGTTCTGTATTCCGGCGGGAGTTCCGGTTCGCGGAAAGATTTCAGGAAATTTTGATCTTGCATAAAGGTCTGCAGCCTACTGGTATGCTAAATAAATTTATTTGCTTAGGTTTAGCACCACGTTGAATCTCGCTAGGAAGCTGAACAAATGCAATACTGACGATGGGATCACCAGGCAAACGCAATAACAGTAGAACTAAGAGTTACGTTCTTATAAAAGTTGCTTAACTCGCATTGTTACATCGTGTAGGACACGTTGCAAAAGCATTTCGTGCCGATTATTTCGCTCGGACTGATAAATTGAGGATTTCTGAATTCATGTTGAATGAAATGAAAATTAATGTAAGTGTAGCTAAAAATATTGAATGGCTAAATGTGCGCTTGCAACAAATAGATGAAGAATTATTAACAAACGTGTGAATCGCGTCAGTGTTCTATGTAAGAAGCTATATTTTGGCAAGGAATTGTTGTTATCATTTTAACGTTACGGTTTCATTGGCAATTCTAAAAAATTCAATTGGTAAAATGATAAAGACGTTGCGATGTACGCTGGTCAGATTGTTTAAAATATTTCCGTTGCCAATGGTACGTCTATTTATATTAATTTAATATTATTATAATATAATATGTATAATATAATATATATAATATAATATATATATATATATATATATATATAATATAATATGTATAATATAATATATATAATATAATATATATATAATATAATATGTATAATATAATATATATAATATAATATATAATGTAATAATTTAATATAATATATAATGTAATAATTTAATATTAATATTAACATGTAAAGCTAGTCCTTGGATCTAAAGCTCACCCAGTTCTATTAAAAAGAAACGATTCTGAAACTTTATGCAATTTTCAGAACAATTAAAAAACGAACACGTCGATTCGCTTACTTTTTATATTGCCTCGACGCAAACAATACTGCTTTCATAACACGATTTTTTACATCTTAATCTTTTCATATAAATAAATTAAACGACTTTTGTAACTTCGATGTATCGTCGGAGTACAATAAATTCTCCCTAATCGACGCTCAGATTGTGCACAAAAATGGAGTCCTGCCACCAGTAAAAAATGCAACAGTCTGAATAACAATATCTAAGCGACTGTATTAAAATATAATCTGTCCAATTTATACATTCTTCTTTTTAAGGAATGTCTGAAATGCAAGAAATAGGTAGAAATAAGTAGTTAAACTTTTATTACGTAAATTAAATCAATTAATCGATCTCTGTCTGACATCGACAGTCTGTGACCACTTGCTCTTATTCATTGACCGATACAGAAGAATGAAAACTAATACACACACACACACACACACACACACACACACACACACACACACACACACACACGTTGCGTTTTACGATTATTACAATACCTAATTAATATAATAGTAATATCGAAATAATAATAATAACTAATATAACTTATTACTCTTAAATTAAAACTGATGCATACATGCACACACACGTTGCGTTTTCCGATTATTACAATACCTAATTAATAGAATAATAATATCTAAATAATAATAATAACTAATATGACTTATTACTCTGAAATTAAAACTAATGCACACATACACACACACGTTGCGTTTTCCGATTATTACAATACCTAATTAATACAATAGTAATATTTAAATAATAATAATAATAATAATAATAATAATAATAATAATAATAATAACTAATATAACTTATTACTCTTAAATTAAAACTAATGCACACATACACACACACGTTGCGTTTTTCGATTACTATAATACCTAATTAATACAATACTAATATCTAAATAATAATAATAATAACTAATACAACTTATTACTCTTAAATTACAATAACATCGAGCAGATAAACCGTTCAATATTTCGGGAATACTTGTCAGAAATACGCGTTATAAATAACACTTTGAACAAAAAGCTACAAACGACCAGCAATCTCAAGAATGTGTTACTTTCATATTCGCAATGTTCGAAATTGATTTATCATATATTGGCGATAAATCGTGCACGCGCCTTGTGTGTGTGGTCGAACCGTCTCTGATTTTTTCAGTAAAATTTTCGGCAACGTTACGACACTCGCGTGTCGATAATGAAATATCTGTATAGGAACCTCGAGGTGTCATCGACCAAGGAAATATGATTTTGTTCGTTTTAATTTTCTAACAAACACGAGATAAGCATCGACTTGTTCACAGTTTCGTATCGGAAAACGTTTGTTGTTTCAGTTGAAACAACAAAAAATAAAAATAAAAAATTATTATATATAATACATAATAATAATATAATATAATAATTATATATATTATTATATATAATATATATGTATATATATATATATATATATATATATATATATATATATATATATATATAATATATTATTATATATAATATATATAATTTCTGCGATTCGGGATAAAATTATATAATTTATTATATAATTTAATATATATATATATTAAATTATTATATTATTATATATTAATAATATAATTTTATCCCGAATCGCAGAAATTAGACATCGATTCGCTCGTATCATCCTATCTCCGCACGTGTCGGACGTTTCGTTTTTGTTTTCAGAACACTAAATAAACAACATTCCGACACGGCACCCAAGAGCGTTCCGTTGCCACGTTGGATGAAGAGGAGAGGGAACGACGATTAATCCGAGACCTCAGATGACCTGTTCAAAATGCTTATTTCAAGATTGTGTAATAAACACCTCGTGATGTATCCAGCGGTCAATAAAATGATTCTTATTGTGCTTGTTGACACCGAGAGACGCGTCTACCGTTGATAAGTGCAAACCGCATTCCCGTTCGCCGCCGTATAGAATAATACAAACAAACGTAATCGCGGAAATTCGCCGACAGTTTAAACGGTGTTCGTTCGGGACGTGTCCCGCCCGATCATCGCGATATATATAATAGAATTATTAGATCACTTATTCATTCGGCTGCATTTTGTTTGCGTTGCGAGCGTCCACCGGGCAGCCTCCGCATCGATAACTCATTTTTCATCTGACCCCGTTCGCTGGTCCATTCAATTAATATTCCATCGGAAGAACGGCTTCCTACAGTATCGCCTGATCTACACATGTCTAACGACGGCGACGTGTCTTATGGTCGCGGATCTCTTTCAAGAAAAAGACAAACGATCGAAACGAACGATTCATTTTCGTCGTTATCGAGTCACTTATTGTATTAATTCGTCACGATCAATATGTGCGTAGACACGAAAGTTCCTTGAAGATTACTTTTAAAAAGATTTCGAGGGTTCCTTTATTTGTTCGCGAGAAGTTGCAACTTATTTTGCATTGTAATGTTCGCAAAAATATTATTTATGTCTCGCTTTAACTAGAAATTCGAAAAACACGGCGAGACTCGAAGAGTCTTAGTTGCAAATAAAAAAGGAGAAGCGTTCCTTTATTTGTTCGCGAGAAGTTGCAACTTATTTTGCATTGTAATGTTCGCAAAAATATTATTTATGTCTCGCTTTAACTAGAAATTCGAAAAACACAGCGAGACTCGAAGGGCCTTAATTGCAAATAAAAAAGGAGAAATAAGCGTCGAAATGATCACATTTTCAATATTAATAAAGTACTTACGACATTTAATAATATTTAATAATAATTAATAATAGTTAACTATAAATATAGTTATAATAATAATTATAACGAAAATATGGAGGTCGAATTGGAAATATTGAAAACATTTGAAGAATCTTAAAACAATGTTACATTATTTTCGACTGATTAAAATAATTCAGAAGAAAAATAAATATCTATGTATCTATGTAAATATCTGTCTATTATTAATAATAGTTAACTATAAATATAGTTATAATAATAATTATAATGAAAATATGGAGGCCGGATTGGAAATATTGAAAACATTTGAAGAATCTTAAAACAATGTTACATTATTTTCGACTGATTAAAATAATTCAGAAGAAAAATAAATATCTATGTATCTATGTAAATATCTGTCTATTATTAATAATAGTTAACTATAAATATAGTTATAATAATAATTATAACAAAAATATGAAGACCGAATTGGAAATATTGAAAACATTTGAAGAATCTTAAAACAATGTTACATTATTTTCGACTGATTAAAATAATTCAGAAGAAAAATAAATGTCCGCATAGCTTCTGTATTATGCAATTAACGGTGACAATCTTTAATTTTACAGAAAAATCCGCGATCTACTGACAAGATCCTCTTCTATTCGTCGTTCCGATCGTTATATTTGCAAGAATTTTTTACCGATTGCCTAAAGAACAAGTCTTAACATTCAAAAAAAAATTCAGGATTAGAAAAGTTAGGTTAGAATTTTAGAAAAGTCACTACAATTTCGAAACCCTGTGCGTATATATTTGTCCACGACGACGGTACATAGCAGATGTGCTCGAGGAAACGCGAGAAAACGACTTTTTGCCACGTTTCGGTGATTTCCGACCGCGGCGCGCCGCGTCCACGTAAAAATTCCACCGGGCACGGCGCGGCGGAAGGACATCTTGGCCGATTCAACGTATCGCCGAGAAGCAAATTGTTTATAGCGTGTCGTCGGCGCGAGCTGCGCGCGATACGTATTAATTAAAAATCCACACAGTTTCTGTCGGAGTGTCGAAACATTTTGCACGCCATTAATATAAAAGCACGGCGCGGTGGCCGCGGCGATGCGCGCGCGCGCGCGCTCCCGAGGCCCGCACACGCTCACGTGCCAACAAAGTTACTCTAATTAATGGCAACACGTTCGGTATTGTATAATTCTGTTTACGGCGGTGGCCTCGTGCATGCATCATGCGGCCCCCGCGCGTACCAATTCCTACGGCCGATTGTTAAGTTCCATTTATTGGAATGTAACACTCGAGTGAATGCGTCAGGGGGTGAAAACGCTTTTTAATACGATGAATAATCTGTGCGAATTGTCGCGCGCCGCTCAATAAACGCAATGTCATCAATCAGAGTATACCGCGCGTAATATTAATTTCCCAGATGATTCCGGCGATGGCCCCGGATAAAATTAAACCGAAACGCGATTTTTCTATCGGCGGGAAGTTGTGATACACGGCGGAACGATGTGTCCGACTGTGACCTGAATATTTTAACGTCCGCATAATGGGGGATCGTTCGTTTAGCAAACTATGCTGGATGTCCCAATTACTGTCACTGGCCCTGTAACTATTATTTCTATTATTTCAGTTAATAGCGAAATTCGTTTAATTCTTGTGAAATATTTAATGAGTAAATAGTTAAATGTTAAGTATTTCATTTAATATTTCACTTAATAGTGAAATTTTTTTAATTATTGTGAAATATTTAGTGAGTAAATAACTGAATGTTAAGTGTTTCATTTAATATTTCACTTAATAGTGAAAGTCGTTTAATTATCGTGAAATATTTAATAAGTAAATAACTAAATGTTAAGTATTTTTCATCTAATATTTCACTTAATTGTGAAATTCATTTAATTATTGTGAAATATTTAATAAGTAAATAACTAAATGTTAATTATTTCATTTAATATTTCACTTAATAGCGAAATTCGTTTAATTATTATGTAATATTTAATAAGTAAATAACTAGATGTTAAGTATTTCATTTAATATTTCACTTATATAACAGTGAAATTCATTTGATTATTGTGAAATATTTAATAAGCGAATAATTATATATTAAATATTTCATTTAATATTTCACTTAACATAGTGAAATGCTTCACTTAATATTTCACTTAATAATGCGTGGAAAATCATTAAGAAAAATATGATTGTAATGTTAGCCTTGCACCCTGTTTTAGATAATAATAAGGAAACGTTGCATGCTTATATTTATAAATTAATAATTAAACGATGATTTTATTATTAGCTTGTCAAGATGAAAATGTTGTAATGCAAAATGTGTGGTAATTTTACTATTCATCTAGTAGCTCCTGCAAAAAAGTGAATTAATAATACATAAACTTAGTTTTATTTATTTAGTTATATTATAATTTAATTATATTTATATACTGTTTGTGACAGTTGTCTGTTCCCTGGCAGTAACAGAAACATTGCACTTCCTTATAAATTATCAATTAATTGATAATCAACGCATAATATTTACTATATAAACGAATGTTCTTTAACAAAAGAGATCTTAGGCATTATTATGCTGCAAATTGAAATAATCAACTGAAGTTGATGAGAGCTTAAGAGTTCGCAGTAATTGGGACATCTGCCCTATATCTAATTACAGAGGCTCGCGAAAGTTTTCGAGCGCCTTCTCAAATGGAATAACTTCTCCAAAAGTGAACAAAATGACTAGAATTTAAAAAAAAAATTCCAAGGTAACTTAATTTGCCAGACAACGTTGAAAAGAAATCTGTCCAAAATCGCAATTAGTTGGAATGAAGGAAAATTAAAAAAAATTCTCGTTTCCGAACTTTTTTATCCGAGCCCGAAATGAAAAGTTAGAAAATGGCGTTCCGTAGGTCTCGACGATTCACGTGCACGACAAAAATTTCGTCAAAAACAGAGATCCATAAAGCGCATTGTTTAAATGTTCGTTTTGGGCTCAGACGAAACGGTTGGAAAAGGCGAGTTTTACATTTCCTTTTCATTACGACTGATTGCAATTTTTGGACGTTGTCTTCATGACATTTGCGAAATTTAAATCGTTTGGACCACTTTTTAAAAAGTTGTAAAAAGTTGAATTGCGCAACTTAAGAACTTAAGAATGTTGTCGTATCATATTATCTTCAGCCTATTAAAATCATTAGGAACGAGATACATTTTTAAATGGATACATTTGATTGAAAATTTGTATTTTCTTAAATGTTCTGCCTTTTCCGAATATGTTTTACTAATGAAACCTTGACAAAAACAGATCATAATGCAAAGGTTGACGAATTAGCCGCACGATGGAAAGTGATTCGGTTCACGGTTAGGATGATGTACAAATCTATGGCAGCGTTTTTTCTCTAATAAAAATATGAAAATAACGTGAAAAATGTGCTTCGCAAGTTTTAAAGATGGCACATTAAAAGCTCGATTTTAATTAGAAAATTACAGATTTTTAAGTAGAACTATCCGATGCTGGAATTTTCTGTCACCTAAATACCTTTCTCATTATGTACAGTCAAATTCAAGATGTGATCTATCGTATAGATCAGTAAAGATTCGATCTATTGGGTTGGCAACTAAGTAATTGCCGATTTCAGTTATAGATGTCTCTCACTGCCATTTTTATGATATCCGTAAATGTTATATTAGAAAATTATTATTATTATTATTATGTTATTTTTTATTATCCGTGAATGTTAGCAACTGAACAAATGCAGCGGTCAAGGAAAAGCGACCACAATGCTATAGTTAGCTTGCTGACTTTTATAACACCCAAGAAATATAGTTCAAATGTTATTTGAGTTTTCTAAAATGGCACCAAAGTGGTACCACCGGCATACAACAGACAGTTTTTGCATGGCACCAGCGTGGTTCCACCGGACGGCATAGTGTTAATATTGAAACCAATAAAAGGATTAGCCTCAGTCTCAACAAGGAGGTTTTGATAATATATTGGGTTGACAACTAAGTAATCGCCGATTTCAGTTATAGATGTCTCTCACTCCCATTTTTATGATATCCGTAAATGTTATATTATAAAATTATTATTATTATTATTATGTTATTTTTTATTATCCGTGAATGTTAGCAACTTGACAAATTGAATGCAGCGGTCAAGGAAAAGCGACCAGAATTGGTCAATCGTGAAGTGTCATTTTCCAGAAGGACAATGCTAGGCCGCACACGTCTTTGTCCACTCGGCAAAAATTGATGGATATTGGTTGGGAATTGATGTTACACCCGCCATATAGACCTGATCTCGCGCCATCGGATCAACACTTATTTCGATCCCTGGACAACTCCCTTCGTGGTAAAACTTTTAATGACGATGACGCTGTAAAATCTCACTTAACTCAGTTTTTGGCCGAAAAGGATCAGACTTTCTACGAGCGTGGAATTTTCAAGTTGTCAGAGAGATGGCGAAAGGTCATCGAACAAAATGGAAAATACATTACAGATTAAACTTCGTTCCAAGTAAAAAAAAATTTTTTATTTCATTGAACAAATCGGCAATTACTTAGTTGCCAACCCAATAGTATCGTAACAGAGTAGTCTGTATAATCCGAATTTATTATCAAAATATTATCCAAACGCTTCTGTTCCTCGACAGGTTCGGATAGTCGAGGTTCTCCCTACACCTAAAACGACAGAGTCGCGTTGAAACTTCGACAAGTATTAATGCGTTACACACCTTATGAACATAGTTCGCTTTATCGGCTACAAAGAGTACGTTAAACTATGTAATTACCATAAAATACGAGGAGGCAATAAACACGATGCCCGCACGCCAATCTGGTGCAACAAACATTGGCGCAATTAATACAAGCCGGAAGAACTAACGAGTAGGAGATCGCATAAAATTTGTCGCGCCCCGACCGCTGACCTCTATTTTATTTAATTAATATTCATGATCTGGAACAGATGGCGATGCTCGTTTCGGCCCAACAAACTTAAAGCGGCACCAGAAATTGTTTCGATAAGAAGTCTCCGAATGAATTTCTTCTCCAGCTAGCAGTGTTGCGAACGCATCGAAACAGGGTTGCGGAGTCGGTCACTGTGGGGTGGCCAATTACTGTGCCTTTGGCTTATTATCGGGCAGAATATTCGTCTTAATATTTATCGAATAAGACGTGTTGCGAACTTCTTTGCTGTTTTATTTTGTTTAGTTCTGAATAACAAAAATGCAATGCGTGTTATTCGGTATAATATAACAATATTCAAATTCAACGTTGGTTATTTTCAAAAAGCAATAACATTTTTAAAACTGGACTAAGTGACTTGATTCTTTTTTAGAGGATAGCGGAGCTAGTCTACTAGATGATGGCCAAAATGCTTTTTTTAGATTTTGCTATTATTTGGAATGACAAAAAAGTGATAAAAAAACTCGTTTTTTAACTTTTTCATCCAAAGTCTGCAGCGAACATTTTCTTGAAACAATTTACAACAATTTACAACAATTTACAACGAATTAAAGACGACGAAAATAGCAGTTTTATCACGATTTTTACCAAAAAAAAAACTGGCAGAAATCTGCAGCTTTTTAAATCTTTCAATGCCTGTAGCTCGACTATGGATTAACCGATTTCGATGAAATTTTCAGCACGCGTATTACAGGCTCGGATAGAAAAGTTAAAAAAAACGACAATTTTTTTCACATGCCGAGTAACAGCAAAATTTAAAAAAAAAAGAGAACTATTTCAGTCATCGTCCGCCATCATCAACAACAACAAAAAGAATTCAACTCACATAGTCCAGTTTTAAAAAAAGTAATTGCGCTTTAAAACGTGTACGATTCTGCAACTGTGCACAAGGCAAACGCGCGAGCAACCGTAACCGGGCAGCATAAGATTCGAAACCAGCGCGATGGACGGATTTTTCGTGAAACATATTTCCTCGAAAACTCGGGGCCGAAAGGAGTGGACGCGACGGTTCAAGTTCAGCCATTAAACGTAACAAAGTGCCGATATCCCGTGGTATCACCGTATCCTATTAAAATTAACAACGTAGAACGGCAAACGCACAATGGTATCCGGGGGGGCCCAATGGATCGCATTCGGACCGGGAGAAGTTAAACCCGGCCCTCCTAATTGGGTCTGGTCTTTCTCCCGATAAAACGATAGGCGTGCTGCTGCTCTCCCGAGGAGGAGAGCAGGCGGCAGGCCAATCTTTTCGCATTGCTTAAAATAACGAAAAAGAAAGAGCCCCGCCACCTATCCGAGCCGCGCCGGCTCCGAGGCCCAGTAAATCTGAAATATCGACATTCGGCCCGGGCAGCCACACGGGCGGCGATCGTCACCCTCTCTCGGTTTTCCTCGGGAAAGTAAAGGCTTAGGTTCCCGGCCGGACGGGACCGGGGTAGTTTCGAAGGGACGCGTGTACCTGTCACGTCACAAAGCGTCTGGGTTCCAATCAAGCGTTAAGGGGAGACCACCGGGCGTCGTGGCGTAGAATTTGCAACTATGCTAATAAGAAGCGAGCCGAACGGACAGCTAATGGCTGCCGGAGAGAAAAAGGACGAGCAAAAGTGCACAATGAATTCGTGAGGTCGTGACGCAAGGGAGAAAGAGAGAGAGAGAGACAGAGAGAGAGAGAGAGAGAGAGATGGAAAGGGCAAGAGCGCGAGACAGGGACAGAACGAGAAGGAGAGAGAGAGAGAGGGGAAGGCCGGCCAGCGGGACAAAGAAAGCCAGAGAAGGACGAAAGGGTAGAAGGGAGAAAGAGGTTAGGGAGGACGGAGGGCGACCACGGATCAATCGTAGCCTTCCGTGTTCCCTGCCCCCTCGGTCGCTTTCCACCCCGCGCCACTGTTACTGGTCCTCCCCCTTCGTTTGCCCCTTCACCTACCAGTCGACTTGCACCCCTGAAACTTTCCTCCACCCAACCCCACTCTATCGTCCCCTCTCACCCTGACGCCATACCCTTCTACTCGGTGCAACTCTCAACCCTCTATCGCCGTGCTTGCACCGACATGCACGCGTCGTTACGCAGGCCCAAACCCGTCGACCAGACACAGACTCTTGTCTCCTCTCGCCCTCCCGTCCGATTCTCGGCCTCCCTCCCGCTTCCCCGTCCCTCCTTCCTTCCTTCTTTCTTTCTTTCTCTTCCTAGCCGCGTCCCTCTGTTCCACCCTTCAGACGTCCGTCCCTTCTTCCTCTTCGCGTCTCCCTCTTCCCACGTTTATCCACGCGATTTTCTTCGTCCCTTGGCTCCCATCCCTTTTGTCTCCGTTACCATCCCTCTTGGTTCTTTCTCTCCGTCGGTCTAGCATCGTCTCTCTCTCTCTCTCTCTCGCTCTCTTTCTCTTTCTTCTTTCTATCTGGATATTGCCCACTCTGTCTCTCTCTCTCTTTCTCTCTCTTTCTCCCTGACGCCCTCGCGCAGGGAGTCTCTCTCTCGCTCTTTCCCACCCGCGTCCAAGAGCTAAGCGCACCGCACAGAGTAGGTCAGTGGCGTGAATGATCATCAGTATTTGCCCGTGTGTTGGTGCGTCCGACCACGCAGCCGTTTCTACACCCTCCCGCCGTTTCACACGCACCCTCCTGTGCCCGCGGAAGAACACCGACGACGGTGTTCGCTGTTTGCCACGCGAGATCATTTCCGATTGTCACCCGCATTTTTCTGTTTCTCTGCTCTTCGTACCTGTGCTGCTGCGTTCGTCGCAGCCGCCGATCTGCCGATCGCGATTTTAATGATTTTAGGGAGTTGGCGAGATGAGCTGTGCGGATTTTCGTTGCTGGCAACGAAAGGTTCGAACGACTCGGTTCGTGCGATTCGCTTTGTTAAGATCGCGATGAGTCGAGTTATGGCGTGAGAAGGTATACAGGGTGTCCCAGGTTTTAATGTTCAAACTCTGTTGGTGTATTCTATGGCGCAAGGTAAGAAAAAAATGTTATGTAAACATAGGTCGTATAGAGCTTTATTAAGAAGTTATAACAAAAATTCGGAATAGGAATAGTAATCAATTTGCAGTTACTGCGAGCATTGGCTTGAATAGATCAGCACTTGCCGTGTGTTTATGTAAGCTGTGTTTATTAATACATTTCGAAATGTATTAATAACCGTTGTTGACAATACATGATCGACATCGATCGAAGATTTTTTTTTATTTTTTATTTTCTTTTTTAGTTGATTACTATTCCTGTTCTGAATTTTTGTTATAACTTCTTAATAAAGCTCTATATGCGCTATGTTTACATAACATTTTTTTCTTACTTTGTGCCATAGAATATACTGACAAAGTTTGAACATTAAAACCTGGGACACCCTGTATACAGTAATTTTGTCGATAATTTGTGCTCGGATTGCGTATAAAAATGCATAATTTGCGGAGGTGAGATACGATTAATCGAGCCTTGCTGCTCGTTTTTATGATTTTTGACAATCGGTCGAACAGTTTCGGAGAAATTACTGTATCTGCCATCTCTAATTTGTTGTGAATTGCTGTAAATTGATTCAATAAAATTTTCAGCGTGCATGTCAGTCATCAAGATCTACGAAAAACATTTTTACATATATTAAAAGCATATGCAATAGTTTAAGACAGTCGAGAGAAACTTTGGAGAACAGAGAATCTGACGATTTTAGGGAAAACTGTGTGTATATACCGGGTGGGCAGTAACTGGTGGCATAATCGGGAGGGGGATGATTCTACAATTAAGTTGGAACTATTGTTAAAACTATTGTATAAGAATCAAATGGTAAGTATTGCCATTACATATCAATTTTATTACAAGCCACGCGCACTAAAAACGCAGCCTAAGTGAAAACATGTAATCGTTTTATTTTCGACTTATTTTTGCTGCAGACTGTGCCCTCGTCCAATTGTACCGCCAGTTACTGATCATCCTAATGATTACCCCCTGATCACCCAGGCTCTGAACTGTTGGTTTAACCCTGGAGCAGTGGTGATTTAACTCTTTGCACTCGAGACTATTTTAACTGAAAAACGAAGACATTCGTTTGAATCTTATAATATTTTCATTTGGTACGATTGCTTTTATTTCATACATATGAAATTGAATATGCTTATAGAAGACTTCCATTATTTGACAATTAATACGGATCAATTTAATAATGCAATTTAAAAATAGTATAGCAATTTTTAACGTCGTCTCAGGCTCGCCGCTCGACTGTGAAGGATCAAGAATTGTAAGGGCTAGGGTGGATGTCCCAGTTTCCGCGCCTGCCCCAATTTCCGTGCCCCTGATAAAGGAGCAGAGATTTTTATATATAAATCCTTACATATTAAAAACTCGCATATTTATTATAAAAGTTACAAAAATTCCTTTTCGATAGATTTTTAACACGAAGCCACGGAAACCGGAACATGCGACCCTAATCCGAACATGACGTCAAACCTTCGAAAATGACGCGTGGCCACAAAATCCGACAATGACGCATCAAGGACAGAGGTCAAGGATGCGACAGAATTCGAGTGCGGAGATCGGAGATTCGAGGGAACACATTTCATCAGAAAATAACGACGCTCCAACGAAAAGTTTCGAACTAAATTCCTTTAAATGCCATCATCTCGGCGCGCGTATGCCTTTTTTCCCCCCCATCAAATCATGACGATTGCCCCTGATTTCAGATATCGCTGCGCTACGAAGAGATCACGAAAGAATCCATTTTTTTGTCCTATTTTTTTGTCCGCGCATCGCAAAAGAACGCACGCAACAGCGGAGACGGCGACGCGAACGCGAAATCACAGAGTTTTCAGCCGGTCGTGCACTATTGTTGTCGGATTGCGTAAGTCGAGCTGTATCTTGCAGGCTGTCGTAGCCGCGTGAAGGATGTGTGCGCTGCATTGCACCGTGAATTGGACTAGTTTCACGGCCCCGACCTTGGGGCTGTTTAACTAGTTTTCACAACTTCTTGCGCCACGTTCCGCGAGATTGTTTTTACTTCCTGGTTCGGTATGCATGTATGCAAGCGCGCGCACGTGTACGTCCGTTCGTGTATGTTTGTTGTACGTGTACGTTTATACGGTGCGCGTTTATACTGTGTGCGTTTATACGGTGCGCGTTTATACGTGTGTGTTTATATATACGGTGCGCGTTTATACGGTACATTTGTACGGTGCGCGTTTATACGCGTGGCCGTATGTGTCGGACCGTGAACGCGCAACTTCCTTTTAATATTCTCTTTTCCCCTTTGCCCCGGCCGCGGCGGATATTTCGTTTTCCCGGCATCCTGGATACGTTTGGCTTCGATTTTAGCAGCAACTAGCGACTGACATTTCGCCGCGCGCCAAAGGGTACAATTTCTCCGCCGTGATCGGCGATGTAACGCGGCCGGTTACATTGTAACATTTGAATGAGCCCCGCTGCGAGCTATTGTTGAGCGTTCAAAGGCCAATTTACTTATGCTACTAAACGGACTCGGAGTCGCGTACGCGCGTTTGTTAATCTACGGCGCCGTGCGCGGCAGCCGGAGCCTGCTGCCTGCGATGAAAAGATCGAATGCCACTAATTGGAGAAGGACGGGGACAAAGAGGCGGGGGAGGAGGGGTCCGACGCTCGTGTCGCCGACAAACGGAAGGTTTGCTTGCGAGGACTCTGTTATTCTTTACCACTTTATGGATTTACCCCGACGAATTGCGCGCCGCTCCGTCCCGGCCCGATCCGGCCCGCTTCTAATGGCTGCGAACCATGTGTGCGCGACTCCTTTATTCTCTGTTCCACCTTGCGCCAATCCGACTCAACCCGGGGTCCGCCGCTTTCCAACTCATCGCAGCCCGTCCCAACTCGCCCCCAATTTGCCCCGGACCGCTTCAACTCGCTGTTGTCCGTAGTTCCGCTCCCCGGTCCGGTCCGCTTCGGCTCGAATGCGCGGCGACTTAATCATCGGCGAACACATCCTCGTAATCGGCCTGTTAACCTTTTAGGCACGACGCGCCACTATAGTGGCTTCCGCGGATATCATCTTTTAGAACGACGCGCCACTATAGTGGCTTGCTCTAGTAGCTCGCTCGCTCATCGTTCGAACGAAATAATCGTCTTCATATGCATTGTTTCACATTTCTTTTGCCTTCGAATCGATTTACAACAGTCTACAGGGTGTCCCAAAAATGTCTTGCAATCCGGAAATGGCGGGTTCCTCGGATCATTTGAAGCAACTTCTTCCTTTACAAAAATGTTCTCCGAGGCACCGTTAACGAGTTATTAACGAAAAACAGTGACCAATAAGAATCGAGTACGGCTGACGCGAGGCGGCCCAGCCAACCAGCGCGCGAAGCCCAGTTCCACTCATTGGCTCGATCGCCTCGCGCCGGCTGAGCTCGTCTCTCATTGGTCACTGTTTTTCGTTAATAACTCGTTAACGATGCCTCGGAGAAAATTTTTGTAAAGGAAAAAGTTGCTTCGAATGGCCCGAGGAACTCGCTACTTTCGGATTGCGAGACACTTTTGGGACAGTTTTGTATATACTTTGTTATACTTTTGTTATACTTTGTTATACTTTGTTATACTTTGTTATACTTTGTTATATACTTTTTTGTATATACTTTTGTATATACAGTATCAGAGTCTGTACAGTACACATCAGACTCTGCCGTCCAGAGAAATAGCTTCGCGCAGAATTCAACCGTACCTAAAAGGTTAAAGACGCGCAGAAACATTGTCTGCTCTAACGTTTTCACCCTTAGAGCTCTATGGACGCATATACGCGTTTGGCGAAAGTCATCCGTGTAGCCTAAGGCCGCATTTATGTGTTTTCTCTAAGTCATCGGCCTGGACTAAGGGCGCATATATGCGTTTGTCGATTTTTTTCAATCGATATGCAGTTATTTTCGTGTAAAATTAATACAGAGGCACTCGTTAGTAATTTGCCTTCCTTAGGTACCGGTTGGGCAATATTAGGGTCATAAAAATCCCCGAAAATTTCCGAAATGGAAATCCCATTTTGTGTCCCACTCTCTAACCAATTAGATTTCAAAATAATTACCTGCACTGTCACCTTTTCGCGACTCAAAGCACTCGAAACGACTCAGTCAGCAGTATCGTCTTGCGAATGTAAGAACCTCACGGTCTCGCTCGCGTCAACAACGATAGTGCGGAATATAACTTGTTCGATTTTTTTTTTTTATTCGTGACACCCTACAAAATGTCAAATCTTGAGGAATATTTCACAAGGGACGACAGTGAAATAGAATATAGTGAATCACTATCATCGGACATTGAATCAGAAGATTAATTATTTAACCTTCTGCAAAAGAATCACTATAATTTATTACTGTTTGCGCCTTGAATAGTCACTTCGGTGTGGCAAGAAAGTATTCCGCCCCCAGCGATGGTCAGCGATAGCCGCGCTCCGTCCTTACGAACTGTTTCGGCCAGGAGTATTCAGAGCTCGAAAGGTTAACAGGTCGATGATCGAATCGTCATCCACGAACAGTTTCATTACTGGATTCTCCTTCGAGTCATCTTTCTTCTGATTCGCGTTTTACACGTTTTTCTGTCGAGATACGCCGTTGCTCCGAGCATCTTTCGCGCGTAATCGGCTCGATCGAAGGCAACGCGCGCGGGAAGCGATTTACCGTGCTGATCGGGTAAGAACGAAGTCCGGCCTTATAACTAACAAATGTAAGCGACCTTTCCATTGTCTCGACGCACGCCTCACTCTGATTAGCCCGCATAATCGGGGTACCATTGTACCGCGAAATGTTTGACGGTGCTGTTCCGATAACGCGAAGTTCGGAACCGTTGGGAGAAAAGGATTTTTGGCGGCTGGAAGGCAGTATATTGTTTGGAAGCGATCATTTTGGGCGTAGCTTCGTTTTATCGTGTTTCGGGAGCTCGGTTGTTAATCAGTTTGCTGTGTTCGACGAGTATATTCGTCGCAGTATAGTAATAATCGTAACAAAAATACGATTACTCGAGCCTTGTGTCTCGTTTTTATTACAATCGTTAACTATAAAAACGAACAGGATCGAAGAAGGTCCTTGAGATAATTATAGATACAATTGTATCTCCTCTTGTAAAATTGTCAATTTTTGCGCGGCATCTGAGCGTCAATTAGGGAGAAATTAGCGTATTTTGTGTCACGAGTATACTCGTCGTGTGTAAAAAGCAGTGATTCTTGGCCATTTAAATTGTAATTTCAGCGAGAACAAAAACATATCCTCGAATTTCAAGATCTTTAGAATGTTCTGAGGCCAGGCAAGAATAACACAAACAAATCAAAAGTATGAATAATTACATGAATCGTTCAAGATATCGGTGTTCGACGTGCAAAATATTTGATTTTTCCCGCGTTTTTCGTTTATCATTATTATTATATAAGCAGTATATGTTAATGTTAAGTGACTAAGTAAATACTAATAATAAAATGGTTAACTTTATAAAGTAAAATCGCCTTTTCGATCCAATATTTTAACAGCGACGCTTATCCTGTATTTGACGCTAAAAAGGCGGCGCACAGTTAACCACTGCTTAACACTAGATTTGTTTAAATTTACGATTAAAAAAAGCTATTCAATTTATACATTACTCACGGCAAATGTTACAATAACACTTGTTAAACATCAGAAATAAATGTCTTATCCACACTTTCATAAACTAATATAAAACAGCTGTTTCTCCGTGCTCCGTGAATCTAAAAACGCATTTCGCGTGAAACGAACGACCCCTCGAATCGATAGTCAATTAAAGGAAATTAACAGTCGAAACTAAGAAACGCCGGGACATTAAGTTACGATAACACTTGTTAAATATCCGAAATAAATGTCTTATCCACACTTTCATAAACTAATATAAAACAGCTGTTTCTCCGTGCTCCGTGAATCTAAAAACGCATTTCGCGTGAAACGAACAACCGCTCGAATCGACGGTCAATTAAAGCAAATTAAAGCGCCGACGACCGTCGAAATTAAGAAACGCCGGGACATTAAGTTCGCCGACGGTCGGACCAGAAGCGATATATTTTTTCTCGCCGGAATCTTCATGGTGGCTGCATCGTCGAGCCGGGTTAGTTTATGGGGACCGGGTCTACGTAGACATCTCACGATCTAACCTTACCCAACCTCCGTCCCAGCCTTTCCTAGCTCTAGCCTAGCCTAGAGCTGTGTAGGAGAAGTGCACTCCACCACACTGCACGGACGTCTGCCTAGTATTGATCCTCGGCTCAGCTACTGGCTACCTTCACCCACTAATAATTCTTGTCAGTCTCTCACAGGGTCGACGATTCAGGCCCATCTTCAGAACCATTTTTCCAAGACGTGGCCGGGGAAAAATTTATGAAAGTCGCTCGCTATAGAACGCCGCCACCGGAAGAAACGCCTGCCGAACGAAAATCGTTCGCGGAATTATCTTCGGCCGATCTGCTCGATGCGTGCAAAGAGCGATCCTTCTTCTCCTCGTGTTGGCCCGGCAAATTTTTCGCGTACGCTTTTAGATCGTCAAACTGATCGGACTCGCGAAATTTGCTCCGCGAGCAGAGTTTCTGCGAGGCGGTGCGCCTTCGTCGACGACATCGAATCCGGCATAAAGGCGATAACACACGCTCGAAGGGCAGATTTCCCGAGAACAGTCGTGTCCGTCGGACTAACCTTTTAGGCACGACGCGCCACTATAGTGGCCTCCGCGGATATCATCTTTTAGAACGACACGCCGCTATAGTGGCTTTCGCGGATGTCATCTCTCTGGACGACGCGCCACTATAGTGGCTTGCTCTAGTAGCTTACTCGCTCATCGTTTGAACCAAATAATCGTCTTCATATGCATTGTTTCACACTTCTTTCGTCTTCGCATCGATTTACAACAGTCTACAGGGTGTCCCAAAAATGTCTCGCAATCCGGAAATGGCGGGTTCCTCGGATCATTTGAAGCAACTTCTTCCTTTACAAAAATGTTCTCCGAGGCACCGTTAATGAGTTATCAACGAGAAACAGTGACCAATAAGAATCGAGTACGGCTGACGCGAGGCGGCCCAACCAACCAGCGCGCGAAGCCCGGTTCCGCTCATTGGCTCGATCGCCTCGCGTCAGCCGAGCTCGCCTCTCGTTGGTCACTGTTTCTTCGTTAATAACTCGTTAACGGTGCCTCGGAGAACATTTTTGTAAAGGAAAAAGTTGCTTCGAATGGCCCAAGGAACCCGCCACTTTCGGATTGCGAGACACTTTTGGGACGGTTTTGTATATACTTTGTTATACTTTGTTATACTTTGTTATACTTTGTTATACTTTGTTATACTTTGTTATACTTTGTTATACTTTGTTATACTTTGTTATACTTTGTTATACTTTGTTATACTTTGTTATACTTTGTTATATACTTTTTTGTATATACTTTTGTATATACAGTATCAGAGTCTGTACAGTACACATCAGACTCTGTCGTCCAGAGAAAAATAGCCTCGCGCAGAATTCAGCCGTACCTAAAAGGTTAATTACAAGAGAATCGTACCGGCGGCTATTTTTCGAGCGAGAATCCCCGTCTCGAGTCTGAGAAGCGCGCGCGAGCTTCGATCGCGTCCTCTTACGCTCGAGCCTGGCCGCAGATACCGCTCGATTAGTTTCGATAACGACGGTGCCGATATTTCGAGACAACGCAAGCAGCATCTGCCTCGAGTAGTAGCGGTTAGACGTCGAGGAGGACACCAACGCCGATGTTCCGGCGTCGTTTTCGTCGTCTGCCAGCGCGTCTTCGTCGATAGACCCCGCGTCCCTTAACGACGCTCCACGCTGCGGTCTCGAGACCCGGGGGTTCTATATCACGATGCTGCAAAATGTATGCCTCCTGGTGATAAACGGAGTCAACCCGTCCACCATGCCGCGCGATCTTCGGCTTCCCTAACCCTTCTAACCTCCGCTGGATTCTACCCACTTTTCATCCTCCGCTTGAATATCTCTTTCTTTTCCTCTCCCCCGCGAACGTTTCACGCTTCCGCGACCCCGCCGCCTGTCCTCTCGTTTCCGTAGTCACTTCAATGCTACGCGATTTGCTAAAAACTTCACAGTCGAGAGGCTGGCCTGGCACACGGACAGAGATTTGCCGCTTTGTAAATGTATTTCGAACGTGTCCGTGTGAACGACGCGAAAGAAACGGCGGGGAACACGCGCCGGATAAATTTGTTACATATGTAATATACATATATGTAATTCGTTACCGGAATCGGATTCTGCGATGCAAAAAGTGTGCGTAAAACTGTGCGCGTTGTTATTTATTTTATTATGTGACGGTGCGGGTGATAGTAAATTAATTATCAGAGTCGGATTCTATTGTCTGAAATGCTTATTAAATTGTTGCTGTTGCAGTGTATATTATTGTATAATAGTATGTTAATAATGTTTTAATGATATTGAATCTAATTACTAAAAAAAATTCCTATCGAATTTTATTACTATAATAGAATATCTTTAGTTATTCCCTGAAGACTGAGTGCAGTAATGTCTCTCTAATTGACGCTCAGCTTGTCCACAAAAATGGACAATTTAGGGAGAGCAGATACGATTATTGGAGCATTTTGGCTCGTTTTTATATTTATTGGCAATTGGTAACTATAAAAACGAGCTACAAGGCTCGAATAATCGTTTGAGTAAACTAAATCTATCGATTAATTTTTAGGCTACCAATAATATCATCATAGAGATTTTTAATGACCATGGGATGATAGTGCATAAGCGCAATTTTCAAGGTTATGGAACCAATTTATGACTAAATCCGCGTTGAATAAGTATAGCTAAACCTCGAATATATAACCAACGAATTAAGAATTAATAAATGGATAGTTTTCGTACGATATTAAAATACGTACAGTGGCCCACAAAAGTGTACGTACCCTTTTTGGAACGCAATAATTTTTTTAAAACTAGTCTAAGCGACTTGAATTCTTTTTAGATAATTTAGAGAGTGGTATAATAGACAATGACAATGCTTTCTATTAAATTAGAAACCTTGTCAGAGACTTGACATAATTAATCTATATTTTCGAATTGGCTAATATGCTAACTTTAATCTTCTCGAAACAAAAAAAATGGACTTCTTCAAAATACCATCTTCAAAATAAAGAGTCCATATAACACTTTGATATTAATTACTCAATTACATTTACACAATTATTAATTTTACAATTATTAATAATACCCTTAATTTTACTCAATTACATTCTAGGAGTGTTCTATGTAAACAAAATATCTGGTAAATATGGATTTGATATATTAATATATATGTATATACGCATTTTATTATATATATATTATATATATGTTATTATTATTATGTTTATTATTATTATATTATTATATATATATATATATATATATATATATATATATATATATATATATGTATCTTAATATTTAATATTGATGATTAATAATGACTTAATACATCAAATTTTATTTTTACAAATTTAATACACAAAACCTGATCGATTCGATCGATCAAAATCAAAAATTTCATACTCATTTTCATTTCATCACTATTTCAGTCCACTAAAACGCGTCCGCATCGGACGAACATAATCCTCCAACACCGCGCCTAAGCACGCGGTCGAACCGCACCGACGATCAGTATCGTAACACCCCCGCAAGTCGGTATCGGCATGATCGGAACCGCGCGCGGAAAAACCGTGGAGCCGCAACCCGCCCATCGAGAAAAGGTTTCCCTATTCAAGCATCTCGCGGACAAACAAGAAAACAATTCCGCGGCCGCGGCACGCGTTGTTCGCGGTCAAAGTGTGCCGCGAAGGATTGAGAGGAGACCGCGTGGCAAGTCTGCGAATCGGATTCGCTTTCGGCGGCCGTATCCACATGTGGCTGCTTATCGTTTGCGGTGCAGGCACACGGGCACGACGGAGACGAACGATATGCACAGTCCCGGACATAAACCTACACACTACAGGTGCACGGCGGAGCAGCGTGCTGCTCCGTCGAGGGAGAGACAGAGCGAGAGAGCGAGCGAGAGAGCGAGGGAGAGCGAAAGCAAGAGCGATAGCGAGAGAGAGAAAGAGAGAGAGAGAGAGAGAGAGAGAGAGAGAGCGAAAGCAAGAGCGATAGCGAGAGGGAGAAAGAGAGAGAGAGAGAGAGATGGCAGAAATGGCTGAAAGCGAAACGTAAACAAACAGGTCTTCTGTTTCGTCCATACCAAACAGCGGGGGAGTAAAACTGCAGCCGTCGCGGAGGCCGGCGAGCGCGGAAACTTTCTTCCCTTTGTTTCCCATTATATTTCCACATTACTTTTTTAAATGCCCCCGTTAAATAGTAAGCGCCGCGAGTCACGCGCAATTTTATTCGTTGAAAACAAAACGGGGGGGAAAAAGGAGGAGGAAGGAACAGGTGAGGGTTACGGAAGGGTTGGAACAGAAGAACGGAAAGAGCGAGGGGTTAGGGGGGAGGGGGGCGCGGGAGGGGGCGGAAAACAGAGCGAAAGAGGAAGAGGTGAAAATATACCCGGCCGCGTGAGAGACTCGCGGCGCGGTGTGCACGCGTGCGGCGCCACACATGCATGCATGCATGCATCCGTGCATGCACGCGTATACGCTCGTTCCTCGCTACCTGTTATGTGTATTCTATTTAATCGAGACGGCGAAGTACATTTTAAGTGGACGTTTCTGGAGACCGGAGCGCGGTTGATTTATGCGCGACATTACGCCGGCCGATTGAATACCCGACGCTTCTTCTTTTTCTTCGACCCTCGCCAAGCCGCGCCGCGGAACCGCTTGCGATTTGTCCGTTGTCCGGGCGAGTCGCGCCGAGACCGCCGGCTTTATTAACGCCTCGGACGTTGTGCCTTTTTTTTCGAGGATCGCGAATTCGCCCGGACCGTTTTTGCGGGATCGGGTTAAATTCGCTGATCGATGGGAAGGAATGCAGCGCGCTAACGAAAGGACTTCCTTAAGATTAAGGAGGAGGAGACGTCACCTGATTTATCGATCAACTTTTGCACCATGGTCGATGTTTAACGCTAGATTTATGGAGCACAAGGATCTGCTGTTTTATATTAGTTTATAAAAGTAACAATTAGATATTTATTCTAGTTTTGGAGAAGTGTTATTGTAGCATTTGCCGTAGGTAACATATAAATTGAATAAATAAATGGAATAATATGAATATTGTAGTTCGTTTCAAGGCAAATTCAAGTAGCATGACTTTTAGCTTGATCTTCGGATGGCCTTCAACTGAGAAATTAGCGTTCTAATTCTTCTAATTTATAGTTTTATAATTCTGATAATTCTATGACTCTAATAATTCTGATTCTTAACGCTAGATTTACGGTGCACAAAAGACAGCTGTTTTATATTAATTTATAAAAGTAACAATTAGATATTTATTTTAGTTTTGGAGAAGTGTTACTATAGCATTTGCAGTAGGTAACGTATAAATTGAATAAATAAATATAATAATATGAATATTGTAGTTCGTTTCAAGGCAAATTCAAGTAGCATGATCTTTAGCATGATCTTCGGATGGCCTTCAACTGAGAAATTAGCGTTCTAATTCTTCTGATTTATAGTTTTATAATTCTGATAATTCTATGACTCTAATAATTCTGATTCTTAACGCTAGATTTACTGTGCACAAAAGACAGCTGTTTTATATTAATTTATAAAAGTAACAATTAGATATTTATTCTAGTTTTGGAGATGTGTTACTGTAGCATTTGCAGTAGGTAACGTATAAATTGAATAAATAAATATAATAATATGAATATTGTAGTTCATTTCAAGGCAAATTCAAGTAGCATGATCTTTAGCATGATCTTCGGATGGCCTTCAACTGAGAAATTAGCGTTCTAATTCTTCTGATTTATAGTTTTATAATTCTGATAATTCTGTAACTCTAATAAAAAAAAATTCTGATTCTTAACGCTAGATTTACGGTGCACAAAAGACAGCTGTTTTATATTAGTTTATAAAAGTAACAATTAGACATTTATTCTGATTTTTAACAAGTGTTATTGTAACATTTGCCTTAAGTAACGAATAAATTGAATAAATAACTCATAAATGTATCATTACAATAACAATAGTGGTAAATTAAAAAATTAGTGACCCGTTATTTTGACGGGTTCTGTAAATCTAATAATAATGTTAAATGCTGAAGCTAATGGTGCCTCCTTTTGGGAGCAGCCAGTTCATAGTTTCGATATATTTAACGTGACAGTTGTTTTTTTTTCTCTGAAAATACGTACAGTGATAATTGACCCTAATTAACCCTCAATTTAGAAACAAAAATGGACAATTTGGGAAGATCGAAAATTTCTGTCAGTTATTGGTCGAAAGTATAAAAAATTATGACAAAACTGTGCCGTCAGTTCGCGATATTCAATTGTTTCAATTTGATTGTATTTCTTACATTTTTGTTATAGGCTGAAATAAAAATGTTAGATAAATGCAAGCTATTTATAATTAGCTACATGCTGTCTTAAATGGTGTCCGAATATTAATGGCAGTCGCTGTGCATTGAAATCAACGCATTTAATATATTCAGAGAGGCATACTTTGGCCGAGAATAAGATGTATGAATATGAATCCCGCGCGGATAATCCGATTAGATCAGAAGACGGGAATGAATCTTGGAAATAGTTATTATCCTTCAAACGAGATCGAACAAAGAACTAGGAGAGATAAAAAACACGGTCGTAAAATACTGTTATTCAATCACTCGCTGTCAAGCCGTTGGCAAAGAAAAAGAGAAAAAAAAGAAACCGCTGGGTTATCACTGGACTGTTGGAATTTACTACTTGATGACTGAATAATGACTGAAATTGTTAACATTTCGAGCAAAAAAATACCGTCGCGACGTTTGTTCTGCTTGGCGAGGATTTCCCGCTCAAATAGATAAAAAAAAGAGGTGCGTGAACTGCCAACGGTACCCGGTGTTGACATAAGTGTCGCATTACCGGTATTTCCGCTTATTATTAATTTAACCTTATTATTTAAGGTTAGAAAATTTGCCTGCTTACGCAGATTATTGGGTCATACGCAGTCGTTGGGTTAAGACGTAATTCCTAATGCGTATTACATGCGAAATTGATGCAAAAGATATCATTGGTTCTAATTCTCTCAGTTAGACATTCTATTCTTAATATTTATCTTTTTTATTTTTAATATTTAATATTATGTATTTCAATCACAAGTAGTTTTAGTATTTATCTTTTTTATTTTTAATATTTAATATTATGTATTTCAATCACAAGTATTTGTAGTATTTATCTTTTTTATTTTTAATATTTGATATTATGTATTTCAATCACAAGTATTTGTAGTATTTATCTTTTTTATTTTTAATATTTGATATTATGTATTTCAATCACAAGTATTTGTAGTATTTATCTTTTTTATTTTTAATATTTGATATTATGTATTTCAATCACAAGTATTTGTAGTATTTATCTTTTTTATTTTTAGTATTAAACATTATGTACTTCAATTACAAGTATTTTTAGTATTTATCTTTTTTATTTTTAGTATTTAACATTACGTATTTCAATTACAAGTAGTTTTAGTATTTACCTTTCTTATTTTTAGTATTTAACATTATGTACTTCAATTACAAGTAAACATTTGATATTCATTATTTATGTAGCGTTCGGAAGAAACAAAGAATCTAGAAAAATAATACTATCATCATGCAAAAATACGTGTCGTCATTTATATTGTGATTAGGTGCGTGAACATTCATTCTAAATAAACCCTCCATACAGAAATCAATTTATTTACAAAAGATAAACATTCGTAGATCATAAGATAATACGTCTGTTCGAACAATATTTATTATTTATTAAATTTAATTAAAAGTTTTCTGTAAATCTTTATCGCTTTGCTACCTTTATTTTGTAAGTTTCGCGAGAGCACAAGTAACACTTCTATTTCGTTTTCGGCATAAGAAATTTGTTGCTCCAAAATAAGTTTACTCAACGATGCGAAGTCAATGTTATTAGTCAACGATCATAATCGCGCGTCGTTCGTATCGTTACACGTTGCAACAATCGTCAGAAACGATACGAAACACGTATCTGCTGCTCGAATTCCCTATAGCACTTTCAATTCTAAAGTTCACTCTCGCCAAACTTCCTCACACAAATTTTCCGGTTTCACTCGCGGAGTTCCTACTTTTCCCAACCGAGTTACACGGGCGCGCGAATACCGCGGCCCTACGAATAGCGCGCGTTTTGTAGACGCGATTATATCATAGACACCGAATAAACCGACTTCACGAATCTCGTTGCGCGTTGTCGCGCAGCGGGACGGATCCCCGAAAACACGAACCAAAGTCAAATTTTCAGCCTTCTCGGAAATGCATGAAATTTTAGATGTACGTTCTTGTATCCGTGAACTAATATTTTGCGCGTCGCGAGTTTTGCCAGAAGCCACGACGAATTGTGTTTCAAGCAATTCGATAATAAAACGTCTATTCCAGAAGAATATTGGGTTGGCAACTAAGTAATTGCCGATTTGTTCAATGAAATAAAAAATTTGTTTTCACTTGGTTTTTACTTCGTTTAGCTTCTGTTCTTTATAATTATTTATTCTCTTTTTATCGATTTTTATTATTGATATCTTCACTTCACGTAAAACGTGTTTGCAGAATTTACTAAATTCTCAAAAATCCAATGAGTCAAAAAAATGGGAACAACGTCGTTACAATTGTTCATCATTTTTACAGGGTTTAAAAGTGCAGAACAATTTCCAAAAATTCAGAGATGTACATACATATTGGGTCGGCAACTAAGTAATTGCCGATTTGTTCAATGAAATACAAAATGACGACTTGAAAATTCCACGCTCGTAGAAAGTCTGATCCTTTTCGGCCAAAAACTGAGTTAAGTGAGATTTTACAGCGTCATCGTCATTAAAAGTTTTATCACGAAGGGAGTTGTCCAGGGATCGAAATAAATGGTAATCCGATGGTGCGAGATCAGGGCTATATGGTCGGTGTAACATCAATTCCCAACCAATATCCATCAATTTTTGCCGAGTGGACAAAGACGTGTGCGGCCTAGCATTGTCCTGCTGGAAAATGACACCTTTACGATTGACCAATTCTGGTCGCTTTTCCTTGACCGCTCCATTCAATTTGTCCAGTTCACGGATAATAAAAAATAACATAATAATAATAATATAAAATTATTATAATTATAATATTAATTAATATAATTATTATAATAATATTAATATATAATTAATATTATTATATATTTAATAATTAATATTATATATTATATATAATATTATAATATATATAATTAATATTATTATTATTATAATATTAATATAATATAACATTTACGGATATCATAAAAATGGCAGTGAGAGAACTGAAATCGGCAATTACTTAGTTGCCAACCCAATATATTATCAAAACCTCCTCGTTGAGACTAAAGCTAATCCTTTTATTGGTTTCAATATTAACACTATGCCGTCCGGTGGAACCACGCTGGTGCCATGCAAAAACTGTCTGTTGTATGCCGGTGGTACCACTTTGGTGCCATTTTAGAAAACTCAAATAACATTTGAACTATATTTCTTGGGTGTTATAAAAGTCAGCAAGCCAACTATAGCATTGTGGTCGCTTTTCCTTGACCGCTGCATTTGTTCAGTTGCTAACATTAACGGATAATTAAAAATAACATAATAATAAGAATAAGAATAATTTTCTAATATAACATTTACGGATATCATAAAAATGGCAGTGAGAGACATCTATAACTGAAATCGGCAATTACTTAGTTGCCAACCCAATACATGTAGTAGTTCTTTACCTAATTTAATTTTTGTTTAGGTTTCGTCCGATTACATTCACTTTCTGCACGATTAAACAGCACACATTTAGCTACAAATCCCAGAAGCGGATTAAACACAATTTAACTCCTCGAAATTGTGTCCTCTTTTTAAACCCTTATTTTTTCGATCACGTCGCGTCGCAGCGAATCTTGCAGAATAGTGCTCGATAGATCTTACAAAAGATGTGTCCGAAGAAGAATTCGTTTACGTCGATTCGCATCTGCAGAAGTAACAACGATTTATTTGTAACCAATGCGCGAAAGACCGGTGCTGCGTCAAACCAAACAGCTTTCACAGCATCGGCAATTGTCCTCGCGACACTTTAAAGAATTAAAGAGCCTAGCTGCTCGCGTTCGTGCGTTCCGCGAGGAACGGCGAGAGGGGGAAAAAAGACTCGATAATGCATACATTTCGAACGCGGAACGGCAATTGTTCGCGGAATAATGTCCCGCTGCAAGATACAAAGGGAACTGGTATCTACAGCCGATTCCACGTAACATTCAAGGCGAACGCATGCGACTCGTAAAAAACCGCGAAAAGGATTGCGCGAGCAGGTCGATAATCGTTTACCGAGCCGTCGCGGGTGGCCCTTCGCAAACCTGAATTCAATAAAGCGCGTATATACATATTTATTTATTATATATATATTATTATTTTTATTTATATTATACGTATATTTATTTATTACATGTATTATGTTTTTATTATTATTTATATTATATATATTTATTATATATTATTATTTATATTTTATTTATTTATTATATATTTAGTATATAAATAAATATATATTCATATGATATAAATAATAATAATATAATAATATAATAATATTATTATGATATAAATAATAATATATGTAATAATATACATATATATTATTACATGTATTATATTATTATTATATATATTATGTATATTATATTATTATATATTTATAGCGTGTCCCTACTTTTTCAAATTGAATGCCTCTTCACCGAACGCAAGGTTTGTTCGCCGTGCGCGTCCCTCGCGCAGCATAATTCTTCCTAAACCGGCACTGTTCTTCAATTTCCATAGCCGATCAAAGGAATTCCTTTGGCGAGTTAAAACGGTGCTCGAGTTATGAACTACCTTTGCCTGCGTTTCCTCTATCCGGTAAAAATGTTACTGCCATTCGACGCTGCAAAAGTTATTCCCCGATGTACGCATGAAACTCGAGCGCCCTTTGCGATCCCTTGCGACGCTTACAATAATCTTGCGCCAACGACAAGTTCATTCGACAAGGAAATCGACAAGAATTAATCGGTGTTGAGAATGTCGAGACGATTTCAGCAGATTGCATTTAATTACTTTTAAACAGCGATCAAGAATGGGAGATCATTGTCTCGCAAAAATTGTGAATCTTTCTATAACAAAATCATACTTGTTTCGTCACTATATTACACAGATCTAAGCGCTTCATAATTTGAAGTCGCTGCCACTTAATAGATAACTATGTTATATTTATTTCATTTTTTATTTATTAAGGTTATATGAAATACAGCTACTTTTGATCGAGTTTTTATTTATTGCATTCACTGAGTTATTTCTTGAAGTACGTTGACATATGGGATCGAATAGACCTTTTTTTATCATAGCAATTAAATGAGTTAAATGTTTAATATTTTTGCCAAGTTTATGAATGGCATATACAAAACATTTATGGGATATATATTTACATATATTTATGGGAAGCTAAGAGACAATTTGGGAGAATTCGCTCTATTTTTTTTATGTATAAGTAATTTTGCAGAAATTATTTTTGTTCATGATGTTGTTTACTTTCTTACTACGATTCGACGGCAACTACGAAATCTTGCTTTCACTTTACTAGTTATGCTGTCCACTGTGAATCGAGTTCGCGCATAATTCCCGCAATGAGAAAGGCGGCAGGTTTCAATCCCATTTCCTTTATCGTGTGCATATTTAATCGCCGAGTTTCTGTGCTTTCTGAAAGCTCGATAACTTGAAAATGAGATTTATAAAATTCGAATATAACACGAAGACTCGTTGGATCGAATTTTATCGAGTTAACGGATGTTGGTCTAAAATAGGATTCAAGACTACGGCGACGTGTTGGGAATCAACCAAAATCATTTGGTTGACATTGATCGCGCGGTAAATAAATCATTTTCTGAAAGCCAGAATAAGTGAAAGATTCATTTGACCGTCTAGACCAGAGCTGTTCGACAGCTTGCCCCGTGCTGGCAGCGATTTCGAGCACTGAGCAAACACTGATCGGTGTTATTTTTCAGGACTTTAGGCCCTGCTGCCGAATGGAGCCTGAAATTTAGAAATTATATTTAGAAATTGCTTTATCAAATTATTTAGAAATTACTGTATTTGCCGAATGGAACCCGAAATTTAGAAATTACTTTATTAAATTATTTAGAAATTACTGTATTTGCCGAATGGAACCCGAAATTTAGAACATTATATTTAGAAATTACTTTATTAAATTATTTAGAAATTACTGTATTTGCCGAATGGAACCTGAAATTTATAAATTACATTTAGAAATTACTTTATTAAATTATTTAGAAATTACTGTATTTGCCGAATGGAACTCGAAATTTAGAAATTATATTTAGAAATTACTTTATTAAATTATTTAGAAATTACTGTATTTGCCGAATGGAACCCGAAATTTAGAAATTATATTTAGAAGTTACTTTATTAAATTATTTAGAAATTACTGTATTTGCCGAATGGAACTCGAAATTTATAAATTACATTTAGAAATTACTTTATTAAATTATTTAGAAATTACTGTATTTGCCGAATGGAGCCCGAAATTTAGAAATTATATTTAGAAGTTACTTTATTAAATTATTTAGAAATTACTGTATTTGCCGAATGGAACCCGAAATTTAGAACATTATATTTAGAACTTACTTTATTAAATTATTTAGAAATTACTGTATTCGGCTGATAACGGCGACAGAGATCGACTGTAAAAGTTACGACGTGACTCAGAGAAATAGAATGCGCTCGGACGATCGGCATATAACGGCGACGCGTGCGAGCGAGAGATGAGGGATGACATGAAAACATAAACACTTCGCTTTATTTTTCTCGCTCTGCCAAGACGCTTGTCCGTAGCTTTGCCTTTGGTCATCGCGAGGCCTGTCGAACAGCTCTGCTCCAGATTACAGTAATGTCTCCCTTACTGACGCTCTGATTGTCCATACAAATGGACAATTTTGGAAGAGGAACTATATTATAACTATATTATAACTATATAACTATATTATAACTATACTATATTATAACTATACTATATTATAACTATATAACTATATTATAACTATATAACTATATTATAACTATACTATATTATAACTATATAACTATATTATAACTATATAACTATATTATAACTATACTATATTATAACTATATAACTATATTATAACTATATAACTATATTATAACTATATAACTATATTATAACTACATAACTATATTATAACTATATAACTATATTATAACTATATAACTATATTATAACTATATAACTATATTAAAACTATATAACTATATTATAACTATATAACTATATAATAACTATATAACTATATTATAACTATATAACTATATTATTATAACTATATAACTATATTA
Organism: Megalopta genalis; assembly: GCF_051020955.1. Classification (NCBI taxonomy): domain Eukaryota; kingdom Metazoa; phylum Arthropoda; class Insecta; order Hymenoptera; family Halictidae; genus Megalopta; species Megalopta genalis. The sequence goes on along the minus strand of NC_135018.1, from coordinate 19,429,850 downwards.
TTATAACTATATAACTATATTATAACTATATTATTATAACTATATAACTATATTATAACTATGTTATAACTATATAACTATATTATAACTATGTTATAACTATATTATAAACTATATTATAACTATATTATAAACTATATTATACTATATTATAACTATATATATATATCATTATAACTATATTATATTATAAACTATATTATATAACGAATCAGAGTCGTTCAGAGGATTACATTACATTACATTATTCTGTTATAAAGATGTAGCAATGAATTTAAATCTAGTTAAAAATTATCTCCTTATTCTGGGGAAATGATTAGAGAGACGTCTGGTCAATATAAGAAATATGATTGGTGGTCCCCAAAATATTGCGAACCCAGTGAAAATGGGTTTCCCGAACATGTCTGGATTTTCGATTATGTCAAGAATTTTCATCTAGTATAGCCAAACTCGTACTAATTAAGAGCACGTTCCTTCGCTTCAGATAAACGAAATAGTCACAATCATGCGAAACAATCTTTTTGAAATTTGACTGTGTTTCAAAATAGCCAATGCCATCAATCTTAACATACCATAACTTAACAAATTTTTAAATAATATTCATACGTGCCTAAATCAATCTTATAAATGCGACTGCAAAAGCTGTCATATTCGCAATGAAATTGCAAAGAAGCTTCGACAAATACGCAATTTACACTAGAATTTACACATCCGTTTAATCGATTCCGGTCGTTCGAGCGACGCTAAAATATTCCGCTTTGTTCGTTTATTTATTTCGTCGCGAGACAGTGCCGTCTTCTCGGATTTTTCGCGGGAATTACGAAAGCGGCAGCTGACAACGCGATTCGCGGAGTTCCATGCCAGCCGGGGCAGTGAAAGGAAAGATTGGAGTAGCTGGCTGGAAAGGTGAAGAACGCAGGGGACGAGGTTCACGGGACAAGGAGGAAGAGAGTGAGAAAGAGAAAAAGAAAGAGAGAGAAAGAGAGAGAAAGAGAGAGAAAGAGAGAGGAAGAGAGAAAAAGTGAGTAGGAGGGAGAGAGAGAGAGAGAGAGAGAGAGAGAGAGAGGAAGAGAGAGAGTGAGAAAGAGAGTAGAAGGGAGGGAGAGAGAGGGAGAGAGAGAGAGAGCGAGAGAGAGAGAAAGAGAGAGAGTGAGAAAGAGAGTAGAAGGGAGGGAGAGAGAGAGGGAGAGAGAGAGAGCGAGAGAGAGAGAAAGAGAGAGAGTGAGAAAGAGAGTAGAAGGGAGGGAGAGAGAGGGAGAGAGAGAGAGCGAGAGGGACAGGGCGGTCTTCGTGGCGATTCGTTGACGTAGGGCAAAGAAGTAGCTCATCGTCACGCTGTCTGCCATCTGCGTGCTACTGCCTCTGCAAATGACCGATCTCCAGCGTTTCTGTTACCGGGGGTAGGCGCAATATCGCTCGGAAGATCGTCGCGGATAGCCGGAGAGGAGAAATGAAAAAAGAAATTTCGCGCGACACGGAACAATCGTCGCGCCGCGGTGCACAGTACCCACAACCCGGGGGACAAAAATCGAAAAGGTCACTGTTGTCTGTCGATTGAAAGCCATGTTTGTACTATATTCAGACTAAATAATCATACACGACCACACACAGAATGATCTAAAAGTTCAGTGGGAGATTAATTACAGGCACGTTGCGCGAGCGAATATTAGAAAAATAAAACGGTGCGTTATTAACGTAATTTGTTCACGTTGTCTTATCGGCGAAAGGCCACTTTGCGAAATAATTTTTATGGGGAAGGATGGCTAAGGATTCGTAATGAATCTTTATAGTATTTTATAATACTTTAGTATTAGTATTTTATAATACTTTGGTATTTGTATTTAGTATTAGTATTTTATAATACTTTAGTATTAGTATTTAGTAGTAGCATTTTATAATACTTTAGTATTAGTATTTAGTATCAGCATTTTATAATACTTTAGTATTAGTATTAGTATTTAGTATTAGCACACACACACACACACACACACACACACACACACACACACACACACACACACACACACACACACACACACACACACACACACACACATTTTATAATACTTTAGTATTAATATTTAGTATTAGTATTTAGCATTAGTATTTAGTATTAATATTTAGTATTAGTATTTTATAATACTTTAGTGTTAGTACTTAATATTAATATTAGTATTTAGTATTAGTATTCTATAATACTTTAGTATTAGTATTTATAGTATTAGTATTTTATATATAATACTTATCTTATCGCGTCGTATTCGAAAGACAGTACAATTTCACATTATATACAGTTAGTGTCATTATAACATTTCATACTACATACAAAAGCGTTTATACACCTTTTAAAACGGAACAACTTTTTTACAATTAAATCAGGCGACCTCTTTTTTCTGTTGCTTGCGCGACATATAAAAACTTGTTTTCTAAAATTGTAATCAGTTGAAATGACAGAGAGAAGAAGAGAAGAAAACTCACGTCTCTCAGTGGCCGATCGACGAGAACTATAAAACCGAGCCGCTCGAATAAAATCGCATCTCCTCTTCCCGAATTGTCCATATTTGTTCGCAAGCTAAAAAGACAATTCTAGAGAACTTACCGTCTTTACCGTACAATAGAACATTTTGACAGGAACAACGCGACGATCGTCGACGATCGAGCAAAATGCCCGTAGCGTCTATAAACAGCGCCGCGATCGGTTTTATGATAATTCCGCGGGCAACGGAATATAAAGTCGCGCGGCCGAAGCCGTGCTTTTTATTTAATTGACTTTCATCCGGCGTCTCGGCGTGTCGCGGGTGAAATTAAGGAACGATTACGGCGGAAAACTTGTAATTCAAAGGTGCGTTAATAAATTGTGTTTGATTGCCGTGCGGTGTTGGGCACGGTCGCGCCGTTGCCGCAGAGATTACGGGTCCTTGAAAAACCGAAGGGAAACGACGTTACGGTAAAAAATCCCGATCCGCACCACTGAACCGTCACCTCTGATTACACAGAAACAGACCGGTCCGTCGCGCGCGCGCGCGCGACGCCGCGACGCACGATAACAATAATCTGGTGTCAATTATCTGATTGGCGAAGTTCTGGAAGGTAACCGCGGGTTCGCAGCCGTATCGATTTCGGATACAGATATGTGTTCACCGTTAATTTCGGTAATGTACGCGCGGTTCGTTAATTAAATTAAATCATTTCCTAATTACGCGCCACCACTTTTCGACGTCGACACCATTTAACTTGACCCTTTCGCAACGCCGCCGAATCACTTTTCGGCAACGATAGAAGTTGAAATCATCCCGTGATCGAGACACGAGAGCCGTGGAAAGCCGTCGAGGAAACGTGCGTAGAATAATTAGAAAACCGTGAATTTCAATTCGGAATTTCAGAACGTGCCATTTCCTTTGCTTTTTGCACGCGGTTTTTCGACCACTTCTCATTAAACAATAAGGAAGTGACTATGTTTTTCCTCGACGGGCGAAAAGACATCGACGCGATTACAAACTTTGTAAAATACGAACAATAGAACAAATCGAACAGAATTTCGCAGCTGCACCGGACGTCAAACCAGACATACGTTCGCAGTATGTTTAACGACCTTGTGTCACTTATGTTAGTGTTGCAGATCGTCGATTAAAGTGGCTGTCGTGTACGGTTAAAAATAATACGTACGGAGCCCTATTTACAAAAACAAGGTTGACCTTCGGATCTCATTAGTCCCTTCCAACGGAATAAAACTATTTTTACTTTACGCTGATCAACGCGTAGAAACCACATGAAACGTCTCGGAAACTGGCTAGGATTCTATACGGTCGACGTAAATGTAGCCAAATGTTCGCATAACGTCTTCATGTTATGCAAAATATCTTCTGAAGTGAGCGAATTGAAATTGAACGATAGCATTGTACCCTAATCTATTATAGATCAATGAAATACTTGTGCTAATATTTGGATAATAAACTTAATTGGAAATACCGCATAAAAAAATAAAACATGAATTTATAGTGAAAAAAAAGACGATTGAAGTGGTTTTAATTAAATTATTGCGGTTAATTTCCCGTTTCTCAGAGAGCTCGATGTCAATATACAGGATATCCCAAAATTATTGTGCAAGTGAGAAATAAAAGATTCCTGAGGTCATATGGAGCAACTTTTTCCTTAGCGAAAATGCAATCCGCGGCTTCGTTTACGAGTTATTAACGAAAAACGCTGACCAATGAGAGGCGAGATTAGCTGGCGCTCTTCTCTTGCGGCCAATGCAGCGTCGCGCTGGCCGTCTGACGCAACGGCAGTAGTCGCGAGGGCGGGGCGTCAGCCGTACGCGATCTCCCATTGGTCACTGTTTTTCGTTAATAACTCGTAAACGAAGCCGCGGATTGCATTTTCGCTAAGGAAAAAGTTACTTCAAATAACGTAAATAATCGTATCTCATCTCCCCAAATTGTCCACTTTTGCGCGCAATCTGAGCGCGAATTAGAGAGAAATTACTGTATTCGCGTTTTAGAATTGTAAAATATTCTTTCATGCACAGTTAAAACGTATTTCTTTGAACAGAAATCTCACTGCACACTGTACGCTCATAATAATCGTACAAATAGAACTGTTTGCAATGCGAATCAATATTTTAATAGATTAAATTTTGTTTGCTCTTATTTTACCTTCCGACATAATGTACTTAACGCTGTTTAAGTATAATCGCGTAAACATCTCGCAGCACTCCCAATTAGTTTCAACTAAAATGCTTTAGCCGGTAAATAAACATTATTATTATTGTTATTCTTATTAAAATGTGCAGAAATTTATATTTATGATATGAAAGTATACGATTACTTGCGACTTCTTCTTTCCTTAGATCGCGAAATTGATAATTTAGACCGTCAGATCCAACCAAATTGAAACGCTTGAAACTCTAAATTAAAACATCAGAAATTCAGGGGTGTATTATTTATACATTATACTATTATTATATTATTTATATATTATATTATTATATATATTATTCTTATTTATATATTATATTATATTACAATTATACATATAGATGTATAATTATATTTATTATAATATATATTATATTATATTATTATTATTATTATTATATGATATTATGTAATATATATTATTATATATTATATAATATATATTATATTTATTATTATATTTACTATAGTATTAATTAGTACAACTATAATACACCCCTGAATTTCTGATGTTTTAATTTAGAGTTTCAAGCGTTTCAATTTGGTTGGATCTGACGGTCTAAATTATCAATTTCGCGATCTAAGGAAAGAAGAAATCGTATACTTTCATGTCATAAATATAAATTTCTGCACATTTTAATAATAATAATAATAATATTTATTTACCGGCTAAAGCCTTTTAGTTGAAACTAATTGAGAGTGCTGCAAGATGTTTACGCGATTATACGTAAAAACAGCATTAAGTACATTATGTCGTACGATAAAATAAAAGCAATCAAAACTTAATCTATTAAAATATTGATTCGCATTGCAAACAATTCCATTTATACGGTTATTATGAGCGTACAGTGTTATAGCGTCGCTGTGTGTACGAACAAAAGAAGCCTGGGAATCGCGGAAGGGTGAACTTTTTACGCGGTCAACGATTTTTCACCTGGCCGATACAAAGAGGCGTCTATGACGCCAGGAAGAACCGATTCGAATCGGTTCGTATTCCACCGACGTGTCTAGAAAACGGAGGCCGATCCTACCGAAGGTTACTGAATCCTCTAGCCCGAAGCGAATCGATTGCGAAAAACCTGTTCGGGACCGGTTCCGCGGTTCCGCAAAGTTAAGGAAATTGTGGAACAGATCGACCATGCGTATGAGTCGACTGTCTTTCGCATGAATAGTTCGGCTGTCATTGTGGTTCACCCGGTTTTTACCGGTGTCCACGTTTTTCCGGCCGGTTCACGGAATGAATATTATCTTTATCGTTCCTTGCGATCGATCATAAGTTAAACCTAGGAACAGGTAATCTTGTTATTTCGTTGCGATGAACGATGTTGATAAATTATGCAACGTCGGTGCGACGCTGTTTGAAAAGAACCGTCGGACAAATATTCTCCGCGTTGTGCACCATTGGCGAAGATTATTCGCGATTGAATAAATTATGCGTCAATTACTGTACTCGTTCATGCGTTACAGGTCGAAAAATTTGTTGATCGATGTTAGAGGGAAATGTTGCGGATGAAGCTCGTCGCCGGAGTTGCATGAAAATGTTTGAAAAAGCATCGGGAACAGCTGATTTAATAATCCTGTTTGTGTGAGATAATATTTCAAGATTTATTCGATGACATGGAGATAAGTGTGTATGCATTGAAAATAGTTATTTAGATTTACTGGAGAGAGAGAGAGAGAGAGAGAGAGAGAGAGCGAGAGAGAGAGAGAGAGAGAAATAATTATTTTAATTCTATTAATTATTTGAAATTTTATTCCTTGCTATTAATATTTGCGAGAATAAAAGAAGCCTATAGAAAAAAATACAAAGATATATTGTTTTGAGAAATAAACTTTTACTTGGGTTTTTTTTAAGCAACATGTTTGCCTTGAACAATGTTCATACCTCATGGAAATGATATTTAAGTGTTTCATTTCGCACGCACAATAAAGAAAATATTTATTTTGATCGAGTATTTTTCAGGTTTGTATTGCAAAATGCATGTATTAAATACTTATTATTATTTCATATAGAAATAAATTATTATTTCAAATGAAGCATAATATGTAACATAGTTGACAGACATAGTATTTGCAAATACAGTAAATTCACCCTAGATGAAATTTATATATATATTTATTATTATTATTATATTTATTTTAATATATATATCAGCAATTATAAAAATTGTTGACAATTCGTAACTATAAAAACAAACAGCAAAATTTGAATAACCGTATCTCCTCTTCCCAAATTGTCCACTTTCATGGACAATCTGAGCGTCAGTAAGGGAGACATTTAGCGGTGCCTTTGAGTCACCGCACGATCGCGAAGGGTTAACAAATACAAACGCGAACGTTCCGAGCGAAGGATAAACACGCGGACGTGAAAAAGAAGCCGTTCGTAGATGGCGTCGGTGGGAGCGTTGTTGCGTCGAAAATTCCCGTAAGACGTTAAGCTCTTCGCGAATAAATAAAATCTCCGGGACGACGGGAACATCGATACGCGATTCAATCGTGAAAAATGCATATCCCCGGCGGCGAGACCGCGAGTAGCTACATTGTTGGTCGTCGGTCTTTCTCCGCGGCAAACAATAACAAAAATCAAAGGGCCGAGAAGTTACTGTAAATCGCGGCCGTTCGTCAAAATTTGGTCTCCACTGTTCCGAACAATGTTTATGCCGGGTAATACATTCGGCGTTGTCGCGGCCAGGGTTAATAGACAAAGCGCGCGCGCGGGGACGACCATAAATTCCATTGACGCGCCGCGGTTTCAATGCGTGTTAAAAATATGGAAGGAGTAGACCGATTTACGCGTCCGAATGAAATTCATAGAAGTCGCGGTTAAATATTACAACGGGAGCCGGGGGACGTGAGTTATTGAATTCGGGGTCTCAACTTAGTTGCGCGAACATTTTTTTTTGGTTCTTTTCTCTTTTTTTTATTTTTCATTTTTTCGTTCCCCACGCCGTCGGTAGATAGCGACGTACCAACAATGAACTGATTTATAATACAGCTCTTTTTGCCGTCGGGATCGGTATATCGTTCGATGACAGACACTCAATGGTAATCCCGTTTTCTTGGATTACAATCGATCTTCTCGCTCGTTGATCTTTCCGCTTATTCATAGTTGCATTTTTCTCTCTCTCTGTCTCTGTCTCTTTCGCCGCGGTCCCCTTCCAACCCTTTTTTCCCACCACAATCCCGTTATTCCGCACAAAGGCGATATGATCGTGTTCGAACGAGATCGAATTTTTCCATTCGAACGTCCAGCGAAAAATGGATACGCTATATTTAAAGGACCGAACGTGGAAGAAAGCATTTTCGAATGAACCGATCTCTCGGATAAAAACCCCGGGAAAAACGCGAGCACACGTACACACGTGTACACGCTCGGACACACGTTCGCACCGCCGAGAACGTTTCACCACATCGCAATAAAACGAAGATAAATAATAGGGCCGTAAAGATTTCTGCCCGAACGTTGCAACACTCGCGCGCGCGAGACACCGAGCCAGGTATCCCGCGAACGAATTAAATTATGCAACGATTAAGGCGAGCATACGATTTCACCGTGCTTCCGCGTTTTGCCGCGGGAACCTTGGCGAATTTAACGGGCCATAGGTGTCGCTGTTTATCGGAGGATAACAATCGTGTGACCTGTGGAATCTAATAATTTTAGAATTGGCCAGACGTCGCAATTTCTGTGCCTCGTATTATACGAATGTAGGTGATTTATGTTTTTTATTGTGTTAATCCGTCGATGTATAACATTTAGAGAGAATTATTACGATTGTTATGTGTTGAAATGTATTTTTAAGATGTTTTTCAGTCGATGCTAGAACAGTTCTGACGGGTTTAAGTAATGGTAAATTAAGTAATAATAAGTAATAAGAAAGTAACAGTAAAGTAACGATAAAGTAATAATAAAGTAATAATAAAGTAATAATAAAGTAATAATAAAGTAATAATAAAGTAATAATAAAGTAATAATAAAGTAATAATAAAAGTAATAATAAAGTAATAATAAAGTAATAATAAGTAATAATGAAGTAATATTAACGTAATAATAAAGTAATAATAAAGTAACAATAATATTTAAGTAATTATAAATAACACAACCAAGTTTTAATAAAGTAATATTAACGTACTAATAAAGTAATATTAACGTAATAATAAAGTAATATTAAAGTAATAATAAAGTAATAATAAAGTAACAATAATATTTAAGTAATAATAAATAACATAACTATGTTTTCTAAAAAAACCGAAGAAATGCTCGCTGAAGATTTTCGTACAAATTACTTATTCAGATCATTTACGTTTTATACATATTTTTATATTTTTTAAATAAATCCAGAAACGAGGTTAGATTTTAGAACATGGCAATTTTTCTTTCAATATCATCTAAAGGTGATCAATTGGCAGGTCGTTGAATTCGTCTCGAATCCACCTACAACATTATAAAATTAAAGGTTATGTCTAGTTCCATTAAAAAATATAACGTTGATGAGCTTGCTCTTTCATCGAAAATCAACTTCTTTTCAAATTTAAACAATTGCAATTTCTTATCGGTTGAACACTAATTAAGTTTTCTGCCAGGTCATCGGAAGGGGTTGAAAAATCGTGGGGACTACAATAAATTCTCCCCAATTGTCCTTCACCTTATAAACAAAAATGGAGACAAAAATTGGAGGGACAAGGACAATAAAATTTTACAAAAGAAGGATTATGAATTTGCTCAAAAGATGCGAGGCAGTTATTTAAAAAAAAAAAAACAATTAAATAAAGATACATGGAATAATTGAATAAAGCTATTTCTTCGTATAAAAAAAATCTGCCACTTACGCGAATTCGTCGGCCAACCAAATAAAAGGAATCTAGTCGATTTGAAGGTTCAAAGCACACGTTTTTTTTTTTTTTATTAGAAATCAGCAATCAGAATACAAATTCTATGGGCCGATGTGATCGCTGGGGACTTGGTGTGTAGTCCGTTAATAGCATGATGAGGGCTTTCCCAATGAAAAGTCCTCCTGAACCTCATTTAAGGTCGATTGGCCATCTTCTTTTTAGTCTTCTGCTGTATTGTTGTTGTATGAGTGGCATAATTAGTGGATTTGTGTGTTCGCTTAATTTAGTGAAGTAAAGCACACGTTGAACGATCACAATTGAGCCGTTTATTTTGAAAGTGGCATAAGTCACTTTGTTTTTAAGTCGATATATTTAAGGGTTTGCGTTTTAACACGTTTCGAAATACGGATGCTAACTTCCGAGAAGATTTACTTGTATATTTGTTATCTCAGGATACTGATAATAATATAATAATAATAATTTCGTATAAACATTAATAAATCACCACTTTCAAAATAAACGGCTCAATTATTACAGGAACAAGATGATCGAGCACAAAAGGGGGCTGGACTTTCCGAGCATAGTGCGTGCAGGACAGCGTAATGGTATTACTGCTTTCGTTCTGAAAGCCGCAAAAACTGGACGGTGGCCGTAGCAGGTAAGCTTTCATCCATTCCGACCATCCTCTTCCTCTTGCTTACCTTTTTCTTGCGGTAGTCCGAGCTTCGTGCACGCAGGACCTTTAATTTTTCCAAGCCTGACAGCGAGAAACGAAAGACCTTCGACAGGGATAGAGCCACTCGGGGGAAACGCGGAGCCGCATGGAGCCACTTTCGTACGATTGTCGGGTCTGTCCGTGAGCGACAAATCATCGAGTCCAACGTCTGGCCGCATAGTAGGAAAAATCGGAGCTGCAACGTCCAACGGCAACCGTCTACGACTTCCAGATGAATGAAAGCGAGCCACGAAAGTTCTTTGTTCCGCGACTCGGCGACCGGTTCTTTCAGCAGTTTTGTAATCCTTCGGCAGTTCCCGTGGTTTATGCGTAAATCCCCCCCCCCCCCCCACCCTCTGAGAATTTATTGGCTCTGTTAATAGTGCCAATAATATTCGAGATATTATTTGATATTATTTGATAATAGAG